>NC_057353.1:26570000-26877812 GCF_016509475.1 Prionailurus bengalensis | reverse complement strand
GAGGCACCTGGGTGGCCCAGTCTGTTAAGCGGCTGACTTGGGCTCAAGTCATAATCTTGTGGTTTGTGGGTTCGAGCCTTGAGTGGGGCTTTGTGCTCACAGCTTGGAGCCTGGAGCCTGCTTTGGATTCTGTGTCTCCGTCTTTCTCTCTGCCCCTCCCCCGCTCATGCTGTGTCTCTGTCTCTCAAAAATAAACATTAAAAAGCAAAGAGAAGTGCTCAACATTAGTTATCATGGATGCTTGAATAAAACACCTTAACACCACAAGTACCAGAATGTCTAAAATTAAAAAGACTGACAATTACAATTGTTGGCAAGCATTGGAAAAAATGAAACTCCCAAATTTTATCAGAATATAAAATGGTACAATTACTTCAGAAAAATACCTGGCTGTTCTTATAAAACTAAACATAAATCTCTCCTGTGATCCCACATTTCTACTCATAAGTATTTATCCAAGGAAAACAAAAATTCAAAAAGATTAATACATGAATGTTATTAGTATTTTTAATCATAAAGCTAAAAACTGGAAACAGCCAACATATTTACCAACAGGAAAATCATTAACAAACGATACAATAGAATGGAAGTCTGCAACACAACAGCAACAGATAACCACACAACATCCACAAAATTCAAAAACATTATACTTAGGGGAGAAAAGACTTCCACTTACACAAAAGAGTATACACAATAAGATTTCATGTATACTAAGTTCTAGGACAGAAAAAAAAAAACTATGGTCACAAAATATCAGCACAGTAGTTTCTTATTGGTGGGTGGGAGGATTAACTGGAAAGAGAAATGAGGGAATTTTCAGGGTTGATAACAATCCTCTATGTTTTGATACAGATGTATGCATTTGTGAAAATTCAGCTAATATACACTCAAGATTTGTGTATTTCATTTTATGTAAATGTTACAAGTAACGTTATCATATTTAATGATATTCATCAGAAATGTTTTGGTGGAGCATACTGATGACAAAAAGAGATAGACAGATAGATGTGTGATAAAGCAGAGGAATAAAATGTTAACTATAACATTTGTGTGGTGGAAATATAGGTAAGTGTAAAATTCTTTCAATTTTGCTATAGGCTTGGAAATTTTTGCTAGAAATGATTGGAAAAAGAACAAAATTAACTTTCGTTCCAATAAGAAACATGTTGTTGGTATGGTAGACCTACAGACTCACCACCCATTTTCTCCATTCAGGGAAGGGCGTTTTTCCCACTTCTTTGGAATGGAATTCCTTGGAATGCAATAGCCTTTAGCTGTTAGCCCCTTAAGAATTGCTTCAGCTGCACAGAGCTTCCTCATCCAAGGTCATACAAAGACGGCTGGAGGTGGAGGATACGAAGTTCAAGCCATTTTGGCTCAAAGTGTGATGACTCTGATGGGCCATTTCCAATCCAAGAGTGTCCCCTCCCTTCCACAGGTGCTTCTTCCAAAGACACTCCCCAGTAAACTGTCTGTGCATTCAAATTTGTCTAAACTTTCACTCAGAGGCTGGTTTCTGGAGAATACATGTGACAAGTAATTGATTAAGTTGATTCAAAATATTTTACATTTTTTTACATCCACTAGAAAATGATGAGTCAAAGTTAAGTCAATTATAGGACAACGCTTTTAGTTTTATTTGCTCTTTACAATTCAAGGTTGATCGTTTTTATATATGCACATAATTCTCTAATTACTTGAAAACTTTCTTTTGATTTGTGGTTATTTATTGATGAGTAGCTCCATCAATCTCCAAAAATTAAATGTTTTAGTTAACATTTTCTGTTTTATTCTTATAGAGGCTTTGTGTAAATATTGTCTTCCTTTTTCAGTTCTTTTTCAAATGTCTCAATTTTCAGAACCAGCAACATCAAAAGGTATATTCTTATTTCAAAACCTCCCTATTGCTATGAGTTAAGTACCAGGAATAATAAGAGATTTGACAGTACTTACAAATCAGCCACTGACCCTGCCATTGTTTCATAGATGTTAGCAGAAGACAGAGACAAAAAGGTTGACTACTCAAACCCATCAAGCGTCACATGCTTCCTGGTCATGTCAGAGTCATGGGGGTAACATGGAATGGCCCGGGGCGGGGGGGGGGGGATGCTTTGCATCTAGTGTGTTTGTATAATGCTTGGAGCCCAGCTCTTAGGCAATCCAAATTCTTCAAACTGGGCTTCCAAGCAAACTGCCCTACCATTGCCCAGAGGAGCTGGGTAGAGTAACTTTTTCTGTCTCTCTACCCTCTCCCAGGGCAAATTGTTAGCTATGCAATCTTCTTCAAAAAGATAGGTCAGGGGCGCCTGGATGGCTCAGTTGGTTAAGTGACCAACTCTTGATTCAGCTCAGGTCATCAACTCTCAGTTCCTGATTTCAAGCCCCTAGGTGGGCTCCACGCTGAGACGCAGAGCCTGCTAGAAATTCTCTTTCCCTGTCTCTCTCCCCTGCCCTCCCCCGCTCATTTGTTTGCTCTCTTTCTCTCTCAAAAATAAATAAATAAACTTTAAAAAAAGATAGGTCAGAAAAGAGGCTATTAGTATTTCTTCCCCAAATATGAGCAGAAACGTAAAAAAAAAATGGAGAACTGACTCCCACATAGTGAATTACAGTTTCATTATTGAACTGTGTGGTTTTGTGTGTGTGTGTGTGTGTGTGTGTGTGTGTGTGTGTGTGCATGTAGGTGATTGTATCTTCTGGTTTCATGATCGTCTTGTTTCTGTAGGATCATTAATATCTGTTACTTCTTGCTTTTCTTTTACTTCTATCTAAGAGGTGTCTATCTGTCCTAAGTTAACTGCTCCTCTCCTAGAAATGATGCCATACAAGGCTGTTATTTCTGTGCCTATGAACTGTCAGGCTTCTCTTTTGTTTCCTCATCAAGCAATTTTCTGATTGAATCAGGCTCAGGTTTGTTTTAAACATTTCCCCACATAATTTAGAATTCTCTTTTTTTTGTCAGATTTAATTTGGCCTCTCTTTAGCTACTAGTATGATAGTACTGACCTCTCCCATTTTATTTGCCTGGCACTCAATTCTGTTGTGTATTCTAGAACTGGCTACAATGGTTTCAGAATGTTATTTTCCCCACACATGTGGAGAAATTTTTTAGTGTTCTTATTTCTTTGGGAAATGAGTAATTTTACATGTTCTCCTTGCTGGATTGAATGGCTTTTAGAGACTGTGCAAAAAGATTAATATTTAGATGGCTTTAGACATGTGGCCATTAAATTTTTGTTGACGCTAAGTTAATTTTATAGTTTACCTAGGAGAAACTGAACACTTTTACAATATTAAAGTTTTGCACCAAGAATAATGCTATGGATCTTCATTTATTCATATTTTATTTTCTACTCTCCTATAATTTTTTGTCTATTTAAAAAATAGGTCTTATTGTTTGTGCTAAGATATTTTATTATTGTAATTTTTGTTGTAAATTATATCCTGACATTGTTTTCAGCTTGATTTTTGCAAATACTGTGTAATGCAATTTAATTCGGCATATTTATTTAATAAGAGACATATTTTCTGAATTCTCACAAGGGTTTTAATTTTTTTTTTACATTGCTTCTCTTGTTTTCCCTCCCGGGGGAACATACAACTAATGAAAATTAAAGTTACTCCCGGCCAATATTTGTAACTCATATTTTATTTTCTGATTCCTTTGGATAAAACTTTTAAAACAGGATTGAATTATGGACACAAGAGTAGACATCATTGTTTTGGAACTCATTACAGTGGAATTACTCTTGTAATTTTACTATGATACATAATGTTTGCTAATACCTTTATATAGATATCCTTTATCATGTTAGGAAATTATCCTATTTCTATTCTAATAGTTGTCTTCCTAAGTGAAGGCTAAATTCAATCAAATAAATTTTAAACATCTATAAAAAACAATTACCATTATAGGTAATCATTGACACATTTTGGGAGAAAGGAGATATGGGAACCTTATCCAATCGACACACTGCTGTGGCACTAGCTTTTAGAGAGACTGCCTCAAACACCAAATCCAGTCCTTTGGTCTCCCAAAAAAACTGTAAAATCAGGCTTGCTAGTCATCACTCCAAACATCAGAGCAAGATAGATGCTGACCAAACTGAAAATTAACATCTCTTCTCAGATACATCTGAGAATCAAGGTCACAGGGCTAACTTTTTCCCCCCAAATTGAAGAGACTGATGTGAGATAGATGCAGAGAATCATAACTCACCAAGGCACAGCCACGGAACAGAACTTCCATGGGAGCCAGAGCTGCTGTAAGAAAACCTAAGCTGTAATTGACAAACTGCTGGAAATTCATTGTGGACAAATTTGAGAGATTTAAAAACAACAACAAAAACAAACAAAAACCTAAGAGAAGCAGTCTTAAAGGGGCCCCCGAAATTTTGAGGGTTGTTCAACTCTATGTAAGAAACTTATAGGTTCTCACAGTGAAGACTGGAGAAGAACCAATGCTTCTGACAGAAGGAGGGAAAAAGGAAACTTTTAAAAATACATACAGAGAATTCTGTTCTTTTTTAAATTTTTAATTAATAAATTTTTAGAGTGAACATGTGCATACACACAAGCAGAGGAGGGACAGAGGGAGAGAGAGAGAGAGGGAGAGAGAAAGAGAGACTCTCATGCATGCTCCATGCTCATCACTGAGTGACATGGGGCTCGATCCCATGACCTTGGGATTATGACCTGAGCCAAAATCAAGAGTGAGACATCAACCAACTGGGCCACATAGGCACCCTGAGAATTCTGTTCTTAATAATGCCTGCTTTCAAGAGAAACTACTTTATCAGAATCTAGCTGAGCTGGGTTTAACCAGAGCCTAAGTGACCTGAGGTGGAAGAAATATACAACTCCAGTTCCCTCTAGCCTTCTGTCTCATCTAAAGGGGTGGGAAAATAGGTTGAGAAACAGCCTGGGGGAAGAAGCTGACTAAAAGACTGAGACCAAATAGTAGGCCTATGGAATACGTCCCTTCCTTACCACCACATCAGTAGAGCTCCTATATAATAACAGGTGATTATAGGCTGCAAGTATCAAACCTTATTTAAGAAGTCTTTAGAGAAACCTAAAGACACCAGAGAAGACAAGAAAAGGGATACTGGAAGAAATTGTAGCCCCTGACACCTACATTATATGGTAAATGCAGCCTAGTCTCTAGTCAGATAAACACAAAGTTTAAAGGTTTATTTGTCTTAGTTCCTTTTACCCAGTATATCACATTCTGCTTTCAACCAAATATTATAAGGCATACTAAAAGATAAAACTCAGAATTTGAAGAGACAGAGCAAGCATCAGAATTAGACTGAGATATGACAGAGATATTACAATTATCAAACTAGGAAATTAAAACAACTGTGATTAATATGCTGAAAGATGTAATGGGAAAAGTGGACAACATGCAAGAACATATGGGTAATATAAGCAGAGAGATGGAAACTCTAAGAATAGGAATTAAAACAAACAAAGAAACAAAAATTGTAACCAGCAGTGCAGGATGCCTTTGATAGGCTCACCAATAGACTAGACCTGGCTCAGGGAATACCTAATGAGCCTAAAAAGGTATGAATTATAAACTTCCAAAATTTATTTATTTTTTATTTTTTTCCAAAATTTTTTAATGCTTATCTATTTTTGAGAGAGAGACAGAGCATGAGCAGGGGAGAGGCAGAGAGAGAGGGAGACACAGAATCCAAAGTAGACTCCAGGCTGTCATCACAGAGCCTAACATGGGGCTGGAACTCACGAACCGTGAGATCATGACCTGAGCCAAAGTGGAATGCTCAATCAACTGGGCCACCCAGGTGCCCCTGAACTTCAAAAATTTAAATACAAATAGGAAAAAGAAAGAAAAAAAACAGGACAGAATATCCAAGAATTGCAGAACCAATTACAAAAGGTATAATATATGTGTAATGGGATAGCAGGAGGAGATAAAAGAGAGATGAAAATTTCAAAGATGAAATCTTTGAAGCAATGGTAAGTAAGAGTAAACATTATCCAAGTACTTTGCATCCTCTTTTGGGGGAGGTATTAGTGCATTTTCTGTGGTATACAGAATAGTTAGGTATCACATTAGGTGGAAACATAACCTTATTATTGTCTGTATTTGACAATCAAATATAATTTAAGGAGGCAAGTATGGGTGTCCAATTGACAAGAGGTAAGTTTGTGATGGCTAATTTTATGTGCCAACCTGAAGGATGTTTTTGGATGAGATTAACCTTTAAATTAGTGAATTTTGAGTAAACAGATTGCCCTCCATAATTTGGGTGGCCTCATCCATACCTGAAGGCCTGAATAGAAGAAAAAGACCAGCTTGCCTTATCAAGAGAGAATTCTCCAACAGACTGGCTTAGACTCATCTGCATCATTGGCTTTCTTGGGTTTCTGTCCACTGGTCTGGGGTCTGGACCTGTATCATCAGTTCTTTTGGGTCTCCAGCCTGCTGGCCTGCACTACAGACTTTGTACTCACCAGCCACTTTAACCACATGTACCACTTGCTTATAATAAACCTTTTTCTATGTACTGTTTCTCTGGAGAGCCCTGGATAATAGAGGGATTTTACTGCAGAGGGACTCTTCAAGAACTCTTGCAGAGTCGTGCAGATGGGAGGACAATGAGCTCTAGTGGATGTTGGGAATGATAGTAGGTGGAATATTTTTTCTGTTTTAACCCCTTGTTTTCCATACCTATGTATTTTTCCTAATGTGAACACAGTAACATGTAAAGATGTTTGATGCAATGGTGTCCTGCATCCTCGATGATAACACCTGATTCTCTTATTATTTCCACCCTAGTGCTTCAACTGCACATCAGCAGACCATTTCAACACTCCACCAAGACAGTTGGTTTTACACCAAGACAGTATAATGTGGAATTGGCCAGTGGGTTCACAGTCATGGGTTTACAGCCACACCTTCTTTGCCATAAAGTTGTCTATTTTATTTGAATGCACACTTTCTTCTCATTTATGACTAAATTATAATATAACCATCAAATCCATAGTGTTTTTCTTGTAGTTGGGTAACATTAATACATCCTAGTAAGGATATTACATCTGTTACGGGAGCTAAAATTGAAGTTACTACATATACATATATGAGTTTGTAATCATCTACTGTCATCTTCTAAAATTCACCTGGTTTCTATAAGGTCAGATTGGTAAATTAAATGAAAATATGATGGGGACAACTATCCCTGCATCCTTTAGATCTTTAAGGATAGCCCCAACTTTTGATCATTCCTGGAATGCATTTTTTTTTAAATTATCTTGAAGGAGGAGTAGTTTCAGAGGATTCCACTGAAACCTTCACTCTGATGGTTATTTTATATATCAATTTGTCTGGGCCACAGAGTCCCCAGGTAGTTGGGCAAATATTAGTCTGGGTATGTCTGTGGAGGTGTTTTGGAAAAGATTAATATTTGAATTAGCAGACTGAGTAACATAGACTGCCCTTCCTAGTGTGGCAGACCTCATCCAATCAGAAGAAAGCCAGCAGAGAACAAAAGGGCTGAAACTCCCTGACCCATGGAACTCCTTTCTAATTGTCTGTGCTGAGACATTGTCTTTTTCTTACCTTTGAATTCTAATGAAAACAAGCTCTTCCTAGAGCTTGAGCCTGGACTCTTTTGTACTGCAATTTATACATTGGCAATCCTGATCCTCAGTGCTTCAGAGTCAGACTGAACTTATATCCTCAGCTCTCCTGGGTCTCTAGCTTACTAACTGCAGATCTTACAACGTCTCAGCCTCTCTAGTCATGTGGGCCAATTCCTTATAAAAAAATCTCTTTATATAAAGGCAAGATATATTTATGTATATATGTAAGACATATATACATGCATGTATGTAAGATGTAAATATCTTCATGTATATATACACAAACATTTGTATCTTTACATGTGTATATAACTTATATGCTTATAACACAGCTTATAATTTTATATGTGTATATAACTCTGTAGGGGGTGTGTGTGTGTGTGTGTGTGTGTATGTATGTATAAAACTTGGTTAGTTCTGTTTCTCTGGGGAACACTGACTAATACATTCATTATGTTTCCTCTTATTCCAAAGGGCGAGGACTCAATGTGCTAGTTGTGCTAACTGCTTAAGTATAAAGTGTGTCAATTTCAGGGTGCCTGGGTGACTCAGTGGGCTAAGCATCCAACTCTTGTTTTTGGCTCAAGTCATGGTCTCATGGTTCAGTTCATGGAATCGAGCCCCATGTTAGGCTCTGAGCTAACAGAATGGAGCTTGCTTGGGATTCTCTCTCTCCCTCTCTCTACCCCTCCCCTGCTTATGCTCTCTCTCTTTCTTTCAAAAATCAATAAATAACCATTTACAAAAACCTAATGTGTGCCCATCTCAATTAAACATTCAGGGATAAGACCCACTGGATATACACGTAGCAAACCTAGAATTGATTTATTACCTGACATGCATGTGTCCTGGTCTAACAGAGCATTATATTTCAGGTATCAATGTTGTCTCAGTCCCTGTATCCAACAATGGTCCTCAAAATGTTTCTCTTTTCCCAATGTACGGTTATGTAAGAAAATTACTATAGATCTCCTTGAAAAAAAGCTAGGGATATCATTATTGTTTGCAATTGTCATAATGTTATAGATTCCTTCCCCTTGTAGACCTGGTCTTCCCTTAAGACTATGGGTTCTAGATCTGAGAAGTGTCTCAAGTCTGGAAATGTGGAAAAGGACCTTTATTCAAATGAGTGTCCGCATTCTGCCACCGATCCTTGATTTTTTGATGATAGAAGTTGAATAGTGCCTTTCTTAGCTGCCAGTCTAGTCTGTTTGTAGGGATGCCATGTTCTGTTAACAATCTCCATGACTCTGGGTCAAGCACATTTGGCTATCATTCTGACCTGAAGCTTATTATGAAATTGCATCCGTCTAGCTTCTTATCTTGTAGTTGCCTGACCTCTATTGTTTCAAGGTCCTATCATTGCCATTGCTATTAGCAAGTCTCTTCTACTGTTAGCTCTCCTTACAGAGGGGAACCACTACCAAACTTTTCAATACTGCCACTGCCTTTCTCACTAGTGCATTCCTTAAGACCTTAGTAATGGCATAACTTCTGTGCCCTCTGTGGTGAGTATTTCTGCTTTACATGGTTTATTCACTCCAGCATGTTCACATTACTGAGCCTTTTAATCCCATTTTTCACAGTCTGCCACGCAATTCTGGCATTTTAATTTTAATTATCATGGGCCATTGCTTTTTCCCTGCCCCTGGAAGCCATGCTAGCAGAGAGTTCTCAACATTTCATGGGGTCATTGCTAGAGCATTTAAATCTATGTCTTGGGAAAATGCTCCCAAATGAATAAATGCTCCTTGATCCAGTTTTATGTTCCAGTCCCCTAGATTAAGTATCCTTAGAATCTAGTCCATACATTGCTCCCTGGATCCTCTGCTGGGTGTTGCTACTTCTGGGAGATATAATTGTTTGTTTGTTTGTTTCCTTGTTAGACCAATATAGCTCCAGTTAATTTATGCCATGACTTAACCCTAGTTACAGGCTTAGTGGAGGGAGAGGAGAGGCATATGTTGTCTTGCTCAAAAAGGCACCTACAGTTTTGTTCAAATACGTGTAGAACATTAATTCTTAACAGGAAGGGATGTGTCATTTTTGCATGCATAAAGATATGTATGCATATATCTGTGGGTTCAATATTTTTGTGAGAACTCAATTAAATGTCTCCATCTCAACTGCCAGAGTCCTGTTTATTCCCAAGCAGAGTCCTGGCTTTGGCATAAAAAATCTGCCTTGTTTGGTGTTTAACCTTCTCTGGAGTTCTCTGGAATGGTCTGATTATTAAGCTCTGGGCCTCATTTTCACCTCTCTCTGTCTCCTCCCTTTTTGAGGCATGAGATAAGAGCTTTGTAAATTTCTAGTAAGGTCATCTGTTTTTTTTTTTTTTTAATTTTTTTTCAACATTTTTGTATTTATTTTTGGGACAGAGAGAGACAGAGCATGAACGGGGGAGGGGCAGAGAGAGAGGGAGACACAGAATCGGAAACAGGCTCCAGGCTCCGAGCCATCAGCCCAGAGCCTGACGGGGCTAGAACTCACGGACAGCGAGATTGTGACCTGGCTGATGTCGGACGCTTAACCGACTGCGCCACCCAGGCGCCCCAGCAGCCCTCGGTCATCTGGTTTTTATACATGGTTTTCAATTGCTTGTTAATCATTAGCATCTCATACTTATGTTTCTATAGGTTATCAGTGGCACTTTGTAATAGTCATCCAACCTCATTATCCTTAGACTTACTATTTCCTTCCAAACTTCTTGACTGCCTGATGAATCACAACAGTTAGTATATTGACTTCTCTGAGTAAAACATCTCAGTTCACTACCAGTGAGAGTTTTAAATAATTGGATCACCATTTTGTGTCTGGAGCTATCTATATTCTACCGACTGCTAGTGTGGTCCTCATATGCCAGCTAAGCAGTGTGGTATATAGTTCCAAAAAACCCACCTTATTACCTGCTTTCTAGGATGACTCCCCATACCAAGTATCACAGGTTGGTTTCTTCAAAAGTAGACCAGATAGTGAGATGGAGCTTGGTGTGCAGACTATTTATTAAAGGATGACTACTAAAAAAGAGAGAGGGGAGAAATGAAGGATTGGTCAGAGGGAGTCAGTACAATAACCAGTAAAGTTTCAACCAACCTCACATGGAGTTATGAAGTATCTATGACTTGCCAGAGTTTCCTTCAGTTCTCCTGGGGACTGGGCTTTCTTCCCCCTGCCTTGATCAGTCATTAGATTTGGGTCTTCATAGGAAGGGCATGACCTTGCATAACATTGTCTTCAATAGCTGCACCAAACCATGAAAATGCTGACAAAAGGAGATTTGATTGATGGCTGGGCAGCCAGTCCTTGTGGGATAAAAAGAGGACTTGGGCGGTATATCTCTGTGTCCACCACATCATTCCCATTATAATGCTGATCTACATGATGAGTTAACTTTTGCATATGTGTATTTTATCTGTCAGATTAAATTATCTATTTCCTGGAGATGGAATATGTATATTCTTTGTTGTACAAGAGTAAATAAACAAAGACCTGTGTAATTATTTGTTCAGAGTCTGTGTAGACCATAAACTTGATGATAGCAAAAGTAATCTTTCTTTCTCTTGTTCAATGTTGGATCCTCAATAACCAGGATAATGCTTGCTACATACTAGGTGAGCAATAAATGCTCACACATAAATACATGCGCCAGTAAGTACATAGTAGGTATTCATGGAACATTTTTTTTAGTTTTATTTTTTTATTTTTTAAAATTTACATCCAAATTAGCATATAGTGCAACAATGATTTCAGGAGTAGATTCCTTAGTGCCCCTTACCCATTTAGCCGATCTTCCCTCCCACAACCCCTCCAGTAACCCTCAGTTTGTTCTCCATATTTATGAGTCTCTTCTGTTTTCTCCCCCTCCCTGTTTTTATATTATTTTTGTTTCCCTTCCCTTATGTTCATCTGTTTTGTCTCTTAAAGTCCTCATATGAATGAAGTCATATGATTTTTGTCTTTCTCTACTTTCACTTAGCATAATGCCCTCCAGTTCCATCCATGTAGTTGCAAATGGCAAGATTTCATTCTTTTTGATTGCTGAGTAATACTCCATTGTGTGTGTGTGTGTGTGTGTGTGTGTGTGTGTGTGTGTGTGTGTATACCACTTCTTCTTTATCCATTCATCCCTCGATGGGCGTTTGGGCTCTTTGCATACTTTGGCTATTGTTGATAGTGCTGCTATAAACATAGGGGTCTATGTCCCTTAGAAACAGCACCCCTGTATCCAGTGAATAAATGCCTACTAGTCCAATTGCTGGGTTGTAGGGTAGTTCTATTTTTAGTTTTTTGAGGAACCGCCATACTGTTTTCCAGAGTGGCTGCACCAGCTTGCATTCCCACCAACAATGCAAAAGAGATCCTCTTTCTCCACATCCTCGCCAACATCTGTTGTTGCCTGAGTTGTTAATGTTAGCCATCCTGACAGGTGTGAGGTGGTGTCTCATTGTGGTTTTGATTTGTATTTCCCTGATGATGAGTGATGTTGAGCATTTTTTCATGTGTTGGTTGGCCATCTGGATGTCTTCCTTGGACAAGTGTCTATTCATGTCTTTGCCCATTTCTTCACTGGATTATTTGTTTTTTGGGTGTTGAGGTGATAAGTTCTTTATAGATTTTGGATACTAACCCTTTATCTGATATGCCATTTGCAAATATCTTCTCCCATTCTTTCAGTTGCCTTTTAGTTTTGCTGATTGTTTCCTTCACTGTGCAGAAGTTTTTATCTTGATGAGGTCCCAGTAGTTCATTTTTGCTTTTGTTTCCCTTCCCTCTGGAGACATGTTGAGTAAGAAGTTGCTGCTGCCAAGATCAAAGAGGTTTTTGCCTGCTTTTTCCTCTAGGATTTTGATGGCTTCCTGTCTTACATTTAGGTCTTTCATCCATTTTGAGTTTATTTTTATGTATGGTGTAAGAAAGTGGTCCAGGTTCATTCTTCTGCCTGTCGCTGTCCAGTTTTCCCAGCACCACTTGCTGAAGAGACTGTCTTTATTCCATTGGATATTCTTTCCTTCTTTGTCAAAGATGAGTTAGCCAAACGTTTGTGGGTCCATTTCTGGGTTCTCTATTCTGTTCCATTGATCTGAGTGTCTGTTCTTGTGCCAATATGGAACATTTTTTAAATGAGTTGTTGAATAACCATTTTATCAATGATTCAAAAGCCAATAGTCATTATATAATTTTCAGAAGATAACATTTTAAAATAACATATATAACTTAGCATCTAATATATTAAAGTCCTTCCAACATATGAGATTAGGTTTTCCACATTTATATTTACTTTTACTTCATTGACACAATGGCATAGCAGTGAAGGAAGTTATAGTAATGAACATTAGTGTTCAAAGTAATTCATCTGAATTTCACCTCTTTATTTATCTACACATATATTTTAGGATCTAATGAACTTTTTTGAAGTATCATCACGATGATTTACAACACAATTAAGGTTGTGTTTGACCAGCTGTTACTACTTCCCACTTCCCACTACCTCTCAATAAAACACCAGTGAGGCAAAGATAATGGAAGAAGCTCACAACAACATAAGCTGAGAATGACAGTCATTGTAACTTTAGAAACTCAGAACTCCACACTGACTAAAGTACTGGGCGAGAACCAAATTGGAAAGAAATCAACACTGTGTTTTATGATATTCTTAGGCTTTTTATAGCTCATGAAATAGATAAGATCTAAAACACCCAAATACTTTTCATTCATCTTCACTGTTTTTCTAGTAAAAGTAATTTTTCTTCAATGTATTTTAAAGTTTTAGAGTGCTCTTACACAAGGACAGCTCTCTACATTTTAGACATTTTGGGGCTCCTGGGTGGCTCAGTTGGTTAAGCATCGACTTCGGCTCAAGTCATGATCTCATGGTTCCTGAGTTCCAGCCCCACACTATCAGTGCAGACTATCTGCACACTATCAGTGCAGAGCCTGCATGGGAACCCCGCTCTCTTCTCTCTCTCTGACCCTCCCCTGCTCATGTTTTCTCTTTCTCTCAAAATAAATAAACTTAAAAAAAAGTACTTAAAATATAGACGTTTAGTTTTCTATACTTCGGGTTTTTTCCTGCTAATCCTATTGTTTATACTTCAGTGTTCTCCTCTGTACTTAACATACACTGATCTTGAATTTGGGACTAAATAAGCAAAGTGCTATCACCCCTAATGTTCTGTTTCATCTGTACTAAAGCTATGTGTGAGTTAATAAGAACTCTCAGTCCTGGGCAATGAAAGAGAAAATGCACACATCTTGGTGGGCCATAGGACCTGAAAGTATAGAATGACCCAGCCTGCTTAACACTGAGGAGCAGATTGGTAGAATATAATTGAGGGCTAAAATTTGCCTAGTAGCCAGGCTCAGAACTAGCAACTTCTTTCTTTTATTTTTTATTAAAAAAATTTTTTTTAATGTTTATTTATTTTTGAGACAGAGACAGAGCGCGAGTGGGGGAGGGGCAGAGAGAGGGAGACACAGAATCTGAAGCAGGCTCCAGGCTCTAAGCTGTCAGCACAGAGCCCGATGGAGGCTTGAACCCACGAACTGTGAGATCATGACCTGAGCCAAAGTCGGACCCTTAACCGACTGAGCCACCCAGGCGCCCAGAACTAGCAACTTCTTAATGTAACTTTAAATATGCAAGTATTTTGATGCCTAACTTTGTCTCTCACTATTTCATTTTTTCCTAAGTAACTTGAATAATAATTGAATGCAAGAATCACATCTTTTCAGTGCTTTTACTTTTTATGACTTCTACAAATAATGTGGGGTATTAGTACTCATTAATGGCTTCTTACTCCCAGATTAACAGTTATGGTTGAATCCTAGCATAGTTCTTTCATAAGTGCTTAGTAAATATTTGTTCATTTGTATTATAAAGAATTTTCAAATTAAAATAAGCAATCTTGCATAACACTTGGGTTTTATGGAAGAGTATATTGATGCCACTTTGAAAATAGTTATAATATGCATACATGAGACTTCAACTCCAGAACAAAATATGCTTTCAGAGAGAATACTAATTCAGAAAATATATGTGAGAATTGTTTTATATTTTTGAGACTCTTACAAAATGAATAAATATTCTACTGTCTTTCCCAGAATGCTGAATGATAACATGAAAAGTTCTTCTTTTTAATAAAGGAAATATCACATTTTTTGCTTTAAGTAAGTACTTTGAGATTCTTAATTTTGGTTTTTGACTAACACTTTCTGGAAAACTAAGATAACTTAGATTTCAGGCAATTGCTCTAAAAATTTGTGTATTTTCCCCCTTTCAAGTTTTAAAATATTTCAGTTCTTGTTTTAACTTACTTCAGATTTTATTGCAAACCAAATAATAAGCTTTTAAAGCCAGGAGAAAATAACAATATTTGTTTTCCATAAATTTTTTTTGAGTAGAAGGCTCTTTGATTTTTAATATTTTGGGGGTTTATTTGTTTTGTTTTTGACAGAGAGAGAGAGCAAGTGTGTGAGTGCGTGGTGGGGAGGGGCAGAGGGAGAGGGAAAGAATCTTAAGGAGGCCCCATGCCCACTGCCCAGCACAGAGCCCCACACTGGGCTGAACCCCACACTGGGCTGGATTTCATAACTGTGAGATCATGACCTGAGCCCAAATCAAGAGTGGGACACTTAACCAACTGAGCCACCCAGGCACCCCTAAATTTTAATATTTTGAAGTATCAATGTTGTAGGATCAAAACCTTAAATTAAAAAAATGATGTAGTTCTTTTGGGACAAGTTCTGCATAAATCAGCTAAAGGCCTTTTAAAACACAGAACTATCTGGTAAAAAGACTTCTGATTCAAATCTACCATCAAACAAACTTACTTTAAAAAAAATCTATAATTTATTAGGATTTAAATGTCTTCCATAGGATATAGTATAAGCACGAAAACTAACACAAATAGCAGTTGCAAAGTAAATATGGTATGTAAGTTAAGTATTTCATGATTTGTGTAATATATTTCAACTATTTATCCTTTTTCTAAAAGAGTAGGCATCATTATATTAAGCGTTTGTGATATATCATGAGTCCACCTATATTAGTATGAAATCAGATTGTCCTGATTTACAGAATTAAACAATGTTCCTGATTTTTTCCAGACAAAATTTTAGTCAGAAGGATAATTTTGAATAGGTTGTAAGACATTTTCCATAGTTATTCACATGAATGGATATATTTTTAATTATAGTGAATCTATTATACATCATAGGAATGCATTTTTAATTAGTCCATCTTAAAAATTATTGCTAATGCTGGTTATAAATGGTGAGCTATTATTTTATAGAGATCTGTTAAAAATAATTACCTCAGAGTTTTATTATAATAAACCAAACATTTATCATTTATCTCAATTAAATGTTCATGAATAGTTAGATGGAGATGTCCTGTGATACAAAAACCTGTTTTCATTGACATTATAAATATTTTCATTGGAGAGGTAAATTATAGAAGGTTTTTGTGTAAAAATGTCTATGCCCCATTTAGGGCACAATTTTAATACAGGTGACATCAGCACCTAGCTCATACACCTAGCTCATCCCTCCCAAGTTAATCCTAATGTGCCCAGTGGAATTCTTTTATAACCTTGCTAAATTTTTGTCTGCTTTATCTATCAATTACCAAAATAAGTTTATGAAGATATCTCACTATGATTATAGAGTTGAAAATGTGTGTTTGTAATTATGTCAATGTTGCTTTACATATTTTGAGCTACATTATTAGAGGCAAACAAACTCAAAATTGTTATCATTATGTATTATTATTTTTTTGGTTTCACTTAAAATTTTTTTTTATGTTTAATTATTTCTGAGACAGAGAATGAGTGGGGGAGGGGCAGAGAGAGAGGGAGACACAGGATCTGAACCAGGCTCCTGGCTCCCAGCTGTCAGCACAGAGCCTGATGAGGGGCTTGAACTCGTGAACTGGGAGATCATGACCTGAGCCGAAGTGGGTGACTCAACCGACTGAGCCACCAGGCACCCCTGGTTTCACTTTAAAGTTATATTAACATGACTTGAAACAAATTGCAATGCTTTTCTTTATTTTTCTAATATAACTTTCTCCTTCCTTTTTATTTTTAATACCTTTGTGTACTTACAGGAGTGGGGCTTACATATAATATGACTTAACTACTTTGATTTAAATAAGACAAATCTGGTTATCTCCATTATTTAAAATTGCATTCACCTATATTTCGCCATTTCCCCCTTTTAAAATTAGTTTAGAAATCATGCATTGCTTTTCTTTAGCATGCCTACTTGACTGAAAATCTGCAATTTATCAGTTTCTCAACCTTCTTTGAAAAACAAATGCAAATACCTTAGCACACTTGAACAATGTTTAACTCTCTGTTTTTTGTTTTTTTTTTTCAACGTTTATTTATTTTTTGGACAGAGAGAGACAGAGCATGAACGGGGGAGGGGCAGAGAGAGAGGGAGACACAGAATCGGAAACAGGCTCCAGGCTCTGAGCCATCAGCCCAGAGCCCCACGCGGGGCTCGAACTCCCGGACCGCGAGATCGTGACCTGGCTGAAGTCAGACGCTTAACCGACTGCGCCACCCAGGCGCCCCAACTCTCTCTGTTTTTTAATAGACTACTTTTTAGAGCAGTATTAGGTTCATAGCAAAAATGAGTACAGAGAGTTCCCGGAACCTCCTATCCTCACAAGTTACAGTTTCCCCCCTCAGGACATCCTCCACCACAGTGGTACATTTGTTACTACTTATGGACCTACATTGACACATCATTATCAAACAAAATTGGCTGTTTACATTAGCTGTACGGAAGAGACGCATAGAGCAAGGTGTATGGGAAGGACAGGAAGCTTCCATATTCTCCGAGCATGCCACTGTCCCCAATCTCCAGTTGTTAACCAACCCAGAAGCTTTCCCAGTCCCAGCCTTTTTTGCATTTTTATGGAAGTTTCACTAAGTGGGCAAAATTGATTTAGTCACTGGCCATTGGTGATTGATTCGATCTCCAGCTCCACTCTCCTCCCCAGAGGTTAGGGGGATGGGAGTGAAAATTCCAACCCTCTAATCACTTTGTTGGCTCTCTTGGCAACCAGCCTTCCTTCTTAGGTGGGGGCCCAAAGTAACTTTCAACATAACAAAAGACACCTTTGGGGCTCTCAGGAGCATTTAGGACATTCTAAGGGTTTAGGAACTGAGCGACAGAAATAGGGATGAATAACAAGTATGCATTTGTTATAAGCCACAATATAACATCACACTTTCTCACACGTATATCTGAGCTACATTTAATTTTTGCTAACCAATTTCTATTTCTCTGAGAGTTAATATATAGTTGGCAAACTTTTTATGAGAAGACATAAAACACATTTTCACTAATGTACTTTGTAATATCTTTCTCATGCATTTCCTTTTTTTCTATCTGTCATAAACTGCACCAGAGCCTCACTTTTTTTCATATGGGATGTTTATAATAGCTGATTAACCAACAATCCTGGGAAAGAGCCCCGAACTAAAAAATCAAAGACCTTTTTTTTTTTTTAAGTCTCTTTTCGACTATCCTTGGATCCTTTTTGACTTCTCATGTTTGTTATTTTTGTGATTCTTTCTTTGCTTTCACACTACTTAACAATAAGCTCTTTTATATATGAGAATGCAAAGACATTGTAAAGTCAAAACAAACCATTTTTTAAGTGAGGAAACTATATCCAATAGTAGAGTCATTCTTGCAGACAGAAGAAATCAGTGAGAACATTTGAGTGACTAGTTATGGCTTTAAGTAAGGAAGTAAACAGGTAAAACCTTGGAGCCTTGGAGAAAAGTTTCATGAAAAGATTAAAGAAAGGGTCTGAGGTTTGGTGGAAGGATGACCTATGAATTTCCAGGACTTGGGCACAGATATCCTTATTCCTCCTTCATCTGGACCTGTGGCTGAGGTTCACAGGCTAACTTGTCTTACTTTCTAATTCTACTCACTCAATTCATAGAACGATTCCTCAATTTGCTTGCAAAGGGTTGAGTGCTTTGCCTCTATGAAACATTCTTCTCAGCCTCTAATAATGACGTATGACTCGGCACTTCTGTGAGAGTGTGGTTGAAAGCAGAGAAGGGGACGACCTTGTTCTGTTAGGGGGTTTTGAATTCCATATCGGAATTAGTATAGGCACACTAATCCGAATCATTCCTTAGCACCATGAATTTTCCAACTTTCTCTAAAAGTGATGTGTGAGCCTGCACCCATGCACACTCACACAGGCCTCCACTTTTCCTTTAACAATAATGTAGGACACAGTCATTTATTTGCCTTACACATCCACACATAACTGCAGGCAATATGTGCCCTGACCTATTTTTTTTCCCCTGAAGCCTTCAGAGTCACGTCTACCGTCAAATAGCTCCTGCCATTCAGGAATGGGATTGAAAGTTCTGGAACAGCAATGAAGGACTCATCCTTTAAGGATATAGACCTAGCAAAAACTTTCCCAGGTTGCTTATACTAAAACAAAAACAAAAACAAAACCAAAAAACCCAAAATCTTTCTAGGAGGGACTTGATCAACCACTCTCTTGTTTGACATGTTTAAACTTAATACCCTTTTTCTGTGTTTTAGTATATGTGTCTTGTAGTCTTGGCCTGAGGGCAAATTGCAAACATCTGGTTACTGTTTCAGAGTAAGAGGATTTGATAGTTGTTAGAGGTTAGTAGTAAAAGGAGAAATTCTTCAGTCAGGCGTCAATATATTTTCAAAGACGGCATTGAATGTATTGTTGCCAACTTGTCTAAAGGCTTAACTGGAAATTGAAAGACATAATGGTTCTCTATTGTGGATTGTGTAACTAATTACTTCATTAATTCTTTTAAACAAATTTCCCAACAAAAGAATTTCCTCAAGGAATAGCAATAAGAGAGAAGAGGCAATAGAAGAAAAGAGGCGAGACATGGAGGGGTGGGACAAGACATTGGCGTCACTAACAGAGGTAAATAGGAGGATGCCAACTGAATAATCCTCTGGAGATGGCAGTTTAATAATAACACACATTTTCATCAAAGGAATGTATAAAAGGGAAGGTCAAGAAATTGTTAATAAATAGGGGCACCTGGGTGGCTCAATTTGTTGAGCATCTGACTCTTGATTTCAGTTCAGGTCATGATCCCAGGGTCATGGGAGCCAACAGCATGGAGCCTGCTTAAGATTCTTTCTCTCTCCCTCTGCCTCTCTTCCCTGCTCTCTCTAAAATTAAAAAGAAATTATTAAAAATAAAAGAATCAGTTTTGTTCAAGATCTGTCATACTTAATGTGTAATTCTTCTCCATAATTCTCCATAATTCCTGAATTCCTGGCTCTTACATTTTAATGGGTTCCATTTGTAGACTTATCATAGTGTAACAAAAACACAATCCAGTAAGCAAACATGTACTGTAGTTCTTGCCTCTTTGGGTAAGTATATAAATATAAATATATAAATATATGTATTATCGATGTAGTTTCATAGACTCCGATCACATCAATATACATAAATGTAAGCTCTTGACTATAAACTGTGGGCCTTATATATGATATGACATGTTTTTCATCTCTTCCAGAGGTGGGAAATTTTAAAAGAAATACATGTAAATATATTTTAAACTGCCCATTGATTTTATATGTCTGACCTGAGAGAGATATAGGTATGTTCAGGTTAAATCGAGCTATGCAAATGGTTATTTTAAGATAATTCCTTTGGCTTTGGTATTTCTAGCCACCTGAAATGGGGGTAGAAAATTAAAAATGTAAAGTAAAATCATGGTAAAAAATTTGGTAATAAGAACAACCAAGTTGGAAGCAAAATTGGATTTGGGGAACATGTCTTTCTTTCTTTTAAAAAAAAATTGTTTATTTATCTTTGAGAGACAGAGAGAGACAGAGCATGATCAGGAGAGGGAAGGAGAGAGAGGGAGACACAAGATCTGAAGCAGGCTCCAGGCTCTGAGCTGTCAGCACAGAGCCTGATGCAGGGCGGGAACCCATGAACCGTGAGATCGTGACCTGAGCTGAAGTCAGACACTTAACCGACTGAGCCACCCAGGTGCCCCTGGAGAACATGTCTTTCATATCAAGACATGTGGCATACCAAAGGGATTTTCTGCTCTGCAAATGTTTATAAATAAAAATATACATACATGAAACATATTTGGCAATACATAAATTTCCTCAGAACCTAAATCTGTTGTTTCTTTCTAGTGTATAATATGTTGGGTGATACGAATGTACACAGAAACAAAATCAAACCAAACCAAATTAAGAAGAAAAACAGTACACAAATGATACTTGGGATTTGTATGCTGAGCTAGCTTAGGAGATGTGCACAAGTAAGATGTGAATATCTTGACTTCCTCCTCAAGTCTTAATGTCCTTCTATGAAATGTAGGTTCACATGTCCAAGCTTAAAGTTATAGTCTGTATGTAGAGTGTGAAACTTGGCTTTTGTTGTATAAAGAGACAATTTTGAATTTTTAACAGCTTTGTTGAGATATTAGTCACATTCCAGATAATTGATCCACTTACAGGGTGCAGTTCAATGGTTTTTAGTCTCTTTACAGTTATGTTAACATCACCACCATTTTAGAACATTTTCAATTAGAATATTCTGCATAGATTTCCTTACATTGGAAACATATATATCAATTTATGTAATGCATGGTGTTTCTGACTGGCTTCTTTTTTAGCAGAGCCTCTTCAAGGCTCATCTATATTGTAGTATGCATCAATACTACATTCCTTTTTATTGCAGTATAATATTCCAGTGTGTGAATATATCACATTTATTTAGCCATTTGGAGGTTGATGGGCATTTGGGTCATTGCCAATTTTTGACTATTATGAAAAAGCTACCATAAACTTTCATGTACAAGTTTTTACATGGACATAAGTTTTCATTTCTTTCAAATATACATCTAGAAGTGAAATTGTTGGGTCATATGGTTATTCTGGTTTTAACATTTGATGAACTGTCAAACTGTTTTCTGAAAAAGCTGCACATTTTACCTTCCCAGCAATTTATAAGGCTTCCAATATTTCCACATTCTCATCACCGCTTCTTATTATCTTCTTTTTGATAATACCCAATCAAATGAATATGATGTGTATCTCACAGTGCTTTGCATTTCTCTGATGGCTAACAATGTAGAGTATCTTTTCATGTCTTTTTTGTCCAGAGTTGGGTGGCCTACTTTAAAAAAATTTTTTTTTAATGTTCTTATTTATTTTTGAAGGAGAGAGAGAGAGACAGAGCATGAGCAGGAGAGGAGCAGAGAGGGAGGGAGACACAGAATCCGAAGCAGGCTCCAGGCTCCCAGCTGTCAGCACAGAGCCTGACGTGGGGCTCGAACTCACAAACCGTGAGATCACAACCTGAGCCGAAGTCTGACACTTAACTGACTGAGCCACCCAGGCACCCCGAGTGGCCCACTTTTTTTTTTTTTTTGATATCGCACCTCTGCTTTATAACTGGCTCCTGATCAGGGGAGATAGGCTCTTGTCTTGTTGGTCTGCCTTATTTGGTATGGAGCTTCCATCTTATGAATTAGCCGAGGCAAGAGGCATTGGGACCCAGTATTCTTGGTAGAGATTCTTGTCCTATGAGTGAAGACTGGTTGAGAAAGAGAGTCTTAAAACTTCTCAGTCTCTCTTTCTTGGAATAGAGTTGCTGCAAGATAGATATGGGGAGTGGAGCATAGAGATATGGTACCAGTCTGGCCCTATGGAGGAAGATTCTATAGTCCTAAACTGAGTTTTTTGGGGGGAGCCCTGTTTTCATGGCTGTATCCTCTGGGAGCTGAGATTTCTGTATTTATCAAGATTCAGTAGATTTTCTTAAATAATTGTCTCTCATTTGCTCTATGACCCTAGGACTATTTTAAGAAATGTTAAGTGGTTAGTTAAAAGAAATTAATAAACAATTCTGGTTATTTTATTCAGGTCCTAGAATTCTTTACATGGCTATTCTAAAAGTGTCTCTCTCCAAGATTTTGCATTTTGAGAACTGTCTTCTGCTTTGAAAAGGACTGTCTTTCAAAGTGATTTTCTAAAATAAAGGTCTAGTTTGAAACACAATCTAGTGCAATGAATCTTACAATCTCAACTGCATCCTTCTTTTTTCTGAAGCAATGAGTGAAAATTACCTAATGGTAGGGGAAACCCAAGGATTAACTGTGGATGGTGATTTTAGAGGTGGAAGCAATATACCTAGATATTAGCCTATCTTTTACCTTTCATCCATGACTTTGGTAAGGGTGTTTTCTTTTGTTCTTTGTTGTTCTCCCAGGAAATAAGATTGCTTTTTAAAAATGTAATTTATTATGTATTTTTTATCCTGAAGTTTTTACGTTGATCTCATTATACATTTCTGTGGCATCTTCCATTCCCTGATAATCCCCATTCTGGAGTCTTTTTTCCTCTTGTGCTAGTCTAGACTATTTGATTTCAAAGCCTACTAGGTAGGTGTTATCTAGAAATATCACTTTTCAGGTTTTTAGTTTTGTTATGCTGTTTCCCGAATCCAATGCCTATTTCTTGATGAATGTCATCTCTTAGCAAGAGTACTTCAAGATACTTCATAACAAATTGTGTCTTCCTGTACCTTTGCGTCATTGAAAATGTTCTTTATTTTGCCCTTTGTCATTGAAATATTGATAAATTAAAGGTAAATTTTCTTCAGTAGGCTGATAAGTATATTGCCAGTCTAATTTAGAATTTTTTGAAGATGACTTTTTTTTTCTTTTCTATATATGGAATCTTTTAGCTTTTTTTTTTTTTTTTTTTTTTTAGCTCTCCTTGCCGTAACACTAGTATTTGTCGAAGGTATTTATTCTTCAAACCATGTTGGCCCTTCCCATCCTGTTATAAATCCCTAATTACATAATCTATTGCTCTCTATATTCTTTTTTACCCTCTCCTTTATGTTTATCACCTTCCAACTGCTTATTTTCTTCCTGATGTCATTCGTTAAACTTTTTAATAAGTGCTGAGCAGTGCTCTTAGAACAGAGTCAACCCTTGTAGGAATCTACTGTCCCTGAAATCTACGTGTACCTTTGCCTCCTTCATCTGTTAGTCTGCCTGGTTCTCTGTATTCCCCTTTTGTCAACTGCTCAGGTGAAGCCATTCAGTCAATCCCTGGATACCTAACTTGGCTTTGAACTCTAGGATCAGTCATGATCCCTGAACTTAGCAGGAATCAACAGAATGCCTATCAGCAGATTAGTGGCTCACAGTCAGATTGGTCTTGTTGGTGACCTCACTGCGAACTTGTACCCAGATTTTGGTAAATGAAAACACACTTTCGTCCTTGTTATCAAGCTCTGGCTGCAAACACCAGTTATTACAACTCTATTCTTCCACCCTCGCCACCCTAACCAGGACTCAAATTCTCTCATAATGATTTCTAGTTCTTTTTAGGCTGAGAACTACCTGGAACTCTTATCCTCTGGCAATGTCCTCAGTATTTATTTCCAGAACTTTTCATACTGTGTTTTTATTATCAGAAATAATAATAGTAACTGATAGACAAAATTACATTTAAATTGGCAAACAAGTATAATCTACATGAGACAATTAAAGAACAATTAACTTCTAAATTGTGTCACACTGACTTGTAGTTCAAAGGGAGTTCACAAAAAGTTCAAAAAACATTTGAAAACTGACTGCTTTGTTATAGGAGTTAGAACTTGATTTGGACCTAAATAGCTATCATTTATTGAAAATCTACTATGTGCCACAGTCATTTTTTCTTATTTATAATCTTTGGAACCATTTGTCATGATATTGATTTTTTTTTAAATCTATAGATCAGTATATTTTACCTGGCTATTACTCTCACTGTTCGATGCAAATTCAGTTCTCTGCCTTATCCCCAAGCCAATGAAATTTCACCGAGCTACTTTGCCTTTAAGAAAGAGTAGGTTGGGGAAGGAAAAAAAAAAAAGAGGTTAGAGTGGGAGAGAGCCAAAGCATAAGAGACTCTTAAAAACTGAGAACAAACTGAGGGTTGATGGGGGGTGGGAGGGAGGGGAGGGTGGGGGATGGATATTGAGGAGGGCACCTTTTGGGATGAGCACTGGGTGTTGTATGGAAACCAATTTGACAATAAATTTCATATATTGAAAAAAAAATAAGAAAGAGTAGGTTTTAGACGATAAGATACAGTTTAGCAAAGGAGCGTGTGTTTAAATGACCTATAGGGGGCAGGTTGTGCTAAGACAGGACACTTCTCCAGGCTTTGCCGTGAGAGTGTCAAGGAAGCAGTGATGCTGGGGGATATTCCACAGTGATCAGAAGCTCTTAGGACATAACCCTGAAGTAGAATGATAGCAACAGCAGAAGTGGTAGCAGAAGTAGCACAAAAATAGCAGCAACTTATGATCCTTTTGTTTCTGGAGAGGGTACAACTGAATGCTATCCTTTTCCAGTCAACCTGACTTCTAGATGCCTTACGACTACTGAAGTAAGTTTAATTTCTGGGTTTCCACGAGATTTCTGCGGCATTGTACCAATTACTCCTGCCCAGTCATATCACACATACTTTGCTGATGCATGAAATTCCTAAAACAGAGCACAAAGACTTTCTTTCTACCATTTCACATGCAAGTTTAAAATGCAAATACTGCTATGAGAGGTAAGTAGTATGAAATCAATGACAGATGTTTTCCTGCTTTGAGAAAGAAGATAGAAGAGAGGACAGCAATGGGTCCTTAGCTGTAAAGAAACAGTTAACAGTAAGAAGAGCAGGGGATATGTACAAAAATGTCAGTCCTATTTCCCTTATGGACTTCTATCAAATTCCCTTCATCTGTTTTTAGGTAAATTTTGCAATAATTATGTACCTTTGACCAGATACCTTGCTAGAGATGCCACTCGTTAGGGGTGAATTTTTACCTTTTCTGCTCTCCCTGCATAACTCAATTTTACTATAATTATCAACTGGGTAATGACCCAATAATTCTAAAGGAGTTATGCTAATTATGTATTTTAATGGTGACAACAGAAGGTGTCATTTGAAAAAAAAATGAACACCTCGATATAGTATGTATATTATAATAATTTATGTATATTTTTGTATACTAAAGATCTACCAAAATACAACCACAGTGGGGTTTTACTGTTAATTTGTAATCTCTGTTTCCTAAAAGAATTGGTGAAACATTAAGCCAAGCATTGTTAAGGACAGCCTCTGTGTCTTTAGCCTCTTTTTGTGTCATTCATTGCTCTATCTGGACACGAAGGTGAGGTTTCTGGGGAACCATATCATTCTTTAATGATCTGAGCATTTCCTTGAATTAAGTCTGATACATGACATGCAGGGACTCCTCAGCTTCTTTATGCATTTGTCAAAAAATTTAGACTGTAAGTAGAAGGTTTTATTAATTTTGCTGTGTAAGTTGCTATATTATAAGATGTATTGTGATTTTAATTATTAGTTAATATCCTTGCTTTCTCATTATAGTATTGTGGGCAGCTTGTGCTTCTTCATATTTTGCTGGGTTTGCTGATAACATGAGGCCTTGACCATTTCTCAGGACTGTATTTGCAGACAGAAAACTGGAGGGATGACAGAATGTTTATTTCTGGCACAAAGGGCAGGTTTGCATGCTTCCTGCTATAAAACAGTGGTTTCCTCAGGTTGTGTTCCTCTGCTGTGATGTAAACATATGTGAACACCATCTATCTGAGCACCTGCACATCACCCTTGTGGGTTTTATGGGGCAGAAGAACTGACACCAACATGAATCCCATGTCGCTTGCTGTGTTGTGAATGGTAGAGTCCCTTTGTCTCTGTCTTCTGCCAGACTCCATAAAAGAGTAACAGGCTAACTTATCAGCTTATAAAATCAAATCATAGACTCATCTATGTATCAGCTTCCTAAAGGGTGTGTGTGTGTGTGTGTTTTATTCATTTCCATTTCTTTAGTGCATAAAAATTGCCTGGAACCTAAAGATGTTTCAATACTTTTTGAATGATGAATGAGTTTTGTTCTAGCACTAATACATGATTCCCTAAATTGAAATATTATTGATACTTACAACTTGGAAACTTAAGGAAGTTCATTATTCTCCAATACAATGCTGAGAAATTTTGTATGCTGCTACTGAGCATGAGTTCTTTCTGTGTCAGGGCAATGACAAAATAATTATAAAGATTATTCTAACTTTTGATAGAAGAAAAATAATTTCCTGGTTTCCTACATGGAAAAGGCTCAACTGAATTATAAAATGCATTTCCTTCTGGTCACTTCCTAGGTCTCACTGTTAACCATACCACCTCTACTATGGTCTGCAAGGGAAGAGGGGGTAGGGATATAATCACTTCACTCTTTTCATGATTAAATAAAGGCAGCTATCTGAAGGAACCTGTTCTTTTTATGTCCTTGCCCGTAAATACCTTCATTGAAATTGTGCAATTTAAAATGGCTTCTGTTTGGGCACCTGGGCGACTCAGTCGGTTAAGCATCTGACTCTTGATTTCAGCTCAGGTTCGTGACACTGAACTCACAGTTCATGAGACTGAACCCTGTGTCAGGCTCCACGCTGACAGTGTGGAGCCTGCTTGAGATTCTCTGTCTCCTTCTCTCAGCCCCTCCCCTGCTCATGATATCTCTCTCTCTCTCTCTCCCTCAAAAATAAATAAACAGAAAGAAAGAGAGAAAGAAAGAAAGAAAGAAAGAAAGAAAGAAAGAAAGAAAGAAAGAGTAAATAAATAAAATAGTTTCTCTTTCCTGCTCATGTCAAGATAGCAAATATGCTCCATCTCTATCCTTGGTTCTCTAATGATAAGTTAGTCTATTTTTTAAATGCTCTGCTGTGCCAGCCAGATCCCCTTCAAGACAGAGATATTTTGATTGCTGACGGCAGACAGCTTAGCTTCTCTCCAGAAATTCCATTGACTAAAGAAAACTGCTTCAGTCAAAGTAATGTCCCTTCTCTGGGACAGTAGATAACTAATATCTGATTGATATGAAGGTAAAAGATGGCCTCTTTGTTTCAACTTGGAACATCTCAAAAGAACTATCCCAACATCAAAGCTCCATGTGGGGTTGGCTGAAACACCTGCTGCAACTGCATTGTAGTTCAACTTCTCACTTTGCCTAAAATTATTTATGTCCTCTCTGCAAATCTCTCTCAGGTTCTATTTCTGGGGAACCTATGTTATGATATTTGGTGCCAGGAGAGGTCCTAAACAATAGGCCCCTAAGTAGAATTTGGAGAGGAA
This sequence comes from Prionailurus bengalensis, assembly GCF_016509475.1. Lineage (NCBI taxonomy): Eukaryota > Metazoa > Chordata > Mammalia > Carnivora > Felidae > Prionailurus > Prionailurus bengalensis. The sequence goes on along the minus strand of NC_057353.1, from coordinate 26,849,978 downwards.
TAGTGATAACCCCTGGGATATTATAGCAGTGTAGTTATTAAAAATTTTTAATAGTTCAGTGGTAAACTGGATAGGATACCAGTGGAAGAGAGCGTACTAACTGATACAGCATCTTTGGCCTTGGAAAGTTTCAAAAATGTAGAAATTATAAGGACAGTGGAATCAGATGTTATTGCAGGGTGTTATGAGATCATGGAGGAAAGTCAAAGAAAGCCTTAGGATAATTAATTATCAGTTTAAGGCAGAATGTAAGTTAGTAGGCTTTCTTGTAGCATATAAAGAGATTATAAATTCCTTAGGTCTGAGGGCAGATAAAGCAAAGGGTCAAGGACAGGCTTAGTTTTAAAATTAGCACATCTTCAAACATGTTTGGCTTCTTACTGTGGCAATTTTGTCTTAATAAAGGTCCATTCCTCTATAACAAGACAAGACCCTTATTTGGAATAAGTGGGACTACGAGGCTTGTGATGAGAACCTCTGTGACCATATGGTACACAATATTGAAACCTCAAATTCCCCTAAACCCTCTAGGACTTCAGAGGTGCTGACTCTTTACTGTTAAATCTAGGCTTCCTCTTTGTTTGAAGATAATGCAATGGCATATGCCTTCCAACACAAAATGCACTTCCTTTAGGAAGATCGTTCTTCTTCCATGGACAGATTAATAATTAAGGTCAATCACAACATAAAGTGATGGAGGAATGTTGAGCTTGCTATAGGAAGAAAGGAACTGAACACTAAAGAACATTGGGACCCATCTACATGTACTGGCAGGAGCCAGGAAAGTGTATTTGAGATTAAATCTTGAAGGGTGTTGATCATGGGGAAAGGGATAGTCATGAAAAGGTTGAGTTTCATTATGGAAACACTATCACATAATACAGGTTTTAGCATCTCTATGCAAAACTTCCAGGTTCCATTGCTAACAAGTTTATAGGGTGGTTCTTCAACATTTGAAGAAATAGTATCCTCACTATTTCTTGTCTCATAGTATTCTCATGGCTAAGTGACATAGATATGACAGACTGCTATGACAGAGGGTGGAATAAGACAACAAAAGACATAGTCACACTAGGGTGAGTAAGTGACGTTAGGCTGAGAAACACACTAGAAACTATGATCAGCAGAAAGGAACCTCCAGAAACCTGGAGGAGGTTGCATTTAGCAAAGTACTGGTGGATCCTCTATTATGTAGTTTTAAGCATCGGTGTGAATTTCAGTTGTGATTGTCCTGTGTAGGACAGAACTGATAGTAAGGGATTCTGTTACAGAATTTGATTCTCTGAGAACAATGGGAGATGTTCTCAGAATTCCTGGAAACAATTAAGCAGTCCTTAATTGTCAAAAGTAATGTGAGAAATTATTGTTATGAGAAACAGGAGCAGAGTGTCAGTTCAAAGATACCTTAATCTGTTTGGGCTGCTATAACAGAATACCGTAGACTCAATGCTTATTAACAATAGAAGTAATTTCTTACAGTTCTGGAGGCTGGGGGGTCCAAGATCAAGGCATCAGTAGATTCAGTGTCTGGTTAGAATCAACTTTCTAGTCCATAAATGCTATCTTTTTGCTGTGTCCTCCCTCACATGGCAGAAAGGATGAGAGAGCTCTCCGAGGTCTTTTTTATAAGGCCACTAATCCCATTCTAGAGGGTTCTACCCTCATGGCTTCCTGAGGGTCACACCTCCAAATACCATTGCCGTGGGGATTACAAATTTTGGGGAGGACACAGATTTTTAGTCTATAGCAAAGAGGGTTGACTTTTATAGAGCTTTGAGTTGGTTATTAGAACATGTAATTCAAAAAGGCACAATAGATGAGAAACAACTGAGGGTATTGCAAAACCTATTTAATGAAAAGAAATCAAGAATAGAAAGATAGACTTAAACACAAAGTTATGAATGCTTGCCCAGTTTCAGAACCTGAGTTTCTATCATCCAGAACCTATTAACTGAAGGAGAAACCAGATTACCAAAAGGAAAGGCTGTACAATACCATAGTGCTTGTACACAGCAATGTTTCCCCCAAGTGTAACTCAAAGGCTATTTACTTGAATAGCCATATATTGGGGAAAAGTTTTTATTGAAATCCAGGTGCCCAAAGTCTCGTTATGGATCTCCTGTTAGAGAAATACATAGATGAACCTTGTAATAGAGTTCTGGCCCAACTCTAGCTCACAGTGAGTACAGTGGGGTCACTGACACATCAGTTATCATTTTCAGTATGAATATAATATTTATACTTGGTAGTTAGAAGAACCTCCATATTAGTCACTTAGCCTGTGAAGAAGGATTATCATAATAGGGAAGGAAAAACCAATGTGAATCCTAGAAGATGTCAGTGGGCTACCACAAATTCATCCAGAGAGAAGCCTCATTTTCAGCTGTTGTCCAGGGAAAATTAATATGACTTTAAGTACATGGTATACAGATATTGAGCTGGTGAAAGCTTAGTTTTTCATCCTTATCAGGAAGGAGAGCAAGAAGTAGCTTATATTATGTGGAATAGGCCACAGAATACTTTTATGGTTTTGTCTCAAAGCTAGATTAACCTTCTAGCCTTCTGTCCTATATAGTTTAAAAAGATTTGGGCCATACGGATATTCTGCAAAATACCACTTTGGTCCACTATCTCAAAGATACTATGTTAATCCAGCTAGATAATGGCAATATATCAACTAAATTTGAGGCCTTGATAAAGAACATATATTCTAGACAGTGGAAGAAAACTCTGTGAAGATTGAAGGTCTTGCCACATCAATGTACTTTTGTCATAGGTTCAGTGATCCACTGCATGGCAGGCGTTTCTTTCCAAAAATTATCTCATCTTTTATGTCCCACCACTAGCAAAGAAGCTCAGTATCTAAAAGACTTCTTCAGGTACTGAAGGCAGCATACACCATATGTGGGAGTATATCTCTGATTTTGTACTGAACAATAATGAAGACTGCCAGCTATTAGGAAGGGCAGTTCTGGAAAGAATTCCTAGCAGGTCCAGGTTGGGTGAAAGCAGCACTGTTGCTTTGGCCATATAACTCAACAGAACCCATGGAATTTGATGTGTTGCAGTGGGAAAAATATTATGTTAAGAAATGCCCCTGCCGAAAAATTACAAGATATACTATAGACCCTAGAATTCTGGCACAAGGCCATTCCATGTGCATCAGAGAGTTTCATTCCATTTTAAAAATGGTTTTTGAAGTGCTATTGAACCTTGCTAGAGATAGATAACATGAGCAGGACCATGTGGCCAGAGTTGTCCATAATTAGCTGGCTCTTGTCATACCCATCATATCATAAGGTCAGGCATGTCTAACAGAAATCCATCATATGATAGACGTTACTGGAGAAGTGCAGAGTCAATAGGCACAGGTAAACTTTATGAGCAGATTGTCTAGATCCCCTTGTGATCCACCATGATCATTACACTGGTGCCACTTCCTCAGCTCACTCCTGTGTGGGATTATGTCCCTTATGACCAGCTGGCAGAAAACAAAACAATCTTGGTACATGGATACATTGGCTTGGTTATGGGGTTGGAGCTGAAAATGGATAACTGCTGTGATGCAGCTAAACTCCAGGGTGGTTTGCAAGACAGTAGTGGATAGATCTCCCTAATGGGCAATCCACATTTCATGGACTAGATCTTAAACATTGCATGGAAAGAGAAGTGGCCTGAAGTGATAATGTATATGGATTCACGGGCATAGATGATTATCTTGGATATGTCAAGAAAGAATATGTTTGGCACCCAGGTGGTCTACTGGTATACCATTTGGCATTTCCCTGCTCAACATAATGACAAATGGACAAATTCAGTAGCTATAGCTTGAAAAGAGCATGGTGATTAGGGGCTCAATATTTTCTACTAAACATACTTTTAATAATGTGCCCCAGGAAAAGACTGGCCACAATACAGGAGGAGCTTTCCAAGATGGGACAAACTTACCACATAAAGCACATGGATCTAAGCGGCACATGGGTAAACTACAATCAACGCTATGGTACACCTCCGAGATCCTCCTTTAGGACCAAGTCACTTATCCTTCCAATGATAGAGTGTTGACTGCTGAAAGCTCACAGGTAGATTCCTCTCTTGGCATTACCCTCACTTTAAGGTGCTGCCTCATAAAAGCTATTCCTCTTCCTCAGGGGCAGTTTGTATCAAATGACTTGTCAATGCTGGCATTCAAGTCCTGAGTATCTTCTGTCAATTTGGGACAACTTTAAAGGGCCATCCCGCCCTCAGTGCAACATATGCTAATGGTTGGGATATTAGTTGCAACTGTATCACAGTTAAATTTCTCCCTCTTTTCCTTAGTGCTTTAGTGGTATGGTTGCTAAGTTCATCCTTCCTAATAAACTTCCTGTATGCAAATTTCCATCTTGAAATCTGCTATGGTGTGAATGAGTATATGCCTCCAGAATTCACAGGTTGAAATCCTCATGTACAATGCAATGGTGTTAAGAAGTAGGGTGTTCTGGAAGTAATTAGGCCATGAGGGTACAGCCCTCATGAATGGGATTAGTGTTTTTGTAATGGCAGTTCTTGAGATATCCATCGCCCCTGCTGACCTGTAAAGACAAAGCGAGAAGCACCTGTGTATGAACCAGGAAGTGAGCCCTCATGAGCCACCACACTGAATCTGCTGGCACCATGATTTTGGACTTCCCGGCCTCCAGAACTGTGAGAAGGAAATGTTTGATGTTTATCAGCTACCCAGTCTGTGATATTTTGTTATAATAACCTACAAGAACTAAGATAAAAATCTGTTTCTGCTGAAATCAACCACTGGCTTCACTTATATTTTACTTGTTCCCACACCCTAGGCAAATTTCCCACCTACCATCCAAAAGTCATGTGCAGCCAGTTCCAAGATATTACCCAGCACCACTCAGAAATGTCTACTAAAGAGTTGAGAACTCTCATCTATTTCCTGTCCTTACACAATTGATCATAGCATTTCATTTCTCTGAACAATCTTCCTCTCTTTCCTGCTTCTCCAGGTACTAGAGAGTTAAGTCCAAGCAGTGCTCCTTTTCTATGCTCTTGGAGACACTTGTATCATGGATATGACCGTCAACATACTCTATTTTGTATTATTTCTGTTTGCATGTTGGGTATGGGAGCAGTGCTGTGTGGATTAAGAACTTGGGTGAATATTCTTAAAATGCAATTTCCTATATCCAAATGAACAGATTCATGAAAATATGTAAGTTATGTGTGGAATGTAAATTAAAAATGGGTTTTGGAGTAAGAAAGATCAACTCTCCCATTTTTATGTGAGCAAGTTATTTAACTTCATCAAACCCAAATTTCCTCTCTCATCTATAAACACAACACCGTAATTTAGAGCAGCATTATAAGGATTAAATAATTCACTGAAAGAGGTTAGCAAAACTCCTAGCACCTGAGTTCAGTAAGTGGTGAAATATTTTTATTAAGGAAGGAACATCTTTTCATCTTCTTATGCCCCTAAGCCTGATTCTTGAGTACAATAGGTGCTCATTGCAGGTTTTTGACATGCTTATGAAGAATATTCTCCAATATTTTTCATAAAGAAAACAGTCAAGATATTAATTACAAGATATTAATAACAGTCAATGTAATGGTATTGAATTTTAAACCTTTTGAGTAAAGGTTAACAGCAAGGGAAACACTGGGTATGTCCCTGGTGTTTTTGAATTAGCAACTGCTTTAGGAATGAAAAATCTGGAAGAATAAGGCTCTTCATACTCCAATCATGGAATAACACTTACATTACCCAAAACCACCCCTTCTTAATGTTGGCAGGTTATTTTTAAACTTATATGAAAATAAACAAGTTGTATGGAAAGCCTATCTTCTCAACTTCGTTCTTTTGAAAATCTGCCCCAAATATATATCATTTTCCTTATAAGAAATAAAAGTCCACATAGAGATACATAATCTTCTTATTAATTCAATACTTGTGCAATGCTTACAAAAGGACCATATCTAATTCTGGACAATGTTAATAAAACACAACATAAAAAACTTGGAGAGTTTTCAAGAAGAGCATACAAAATATTTAATATGATTTATGTGGAAAATTTTATCTGTTAGGAAATTTTGGAAATCTGTGCTAATTTAGATAAAAAGTCCAGTTAATAGAAGTTTTAAGCATATAAAACGGGAAGAAAATAGTGTATTGCTTTGTAATCATATAAAGTGTAAAGGCATTATAAAATAGTTAAATAATACAGAAATATTTTCACTATACTATGAAAATCTTCCATTCTTTCAATCTCTTCTTGAAGGTAATCACTGTTTACAGTTTGTTATATATTTTACATCTTTTCTATGCCTTTAACCTATTGATGATACATATATATGATTCACTCTTATACAGGGCATGCTGAGTATCTTTGCTTCTATTGAGGGATAGAAAATGGTCCCTGATTAATAAATTCTTTCCTATGGTTCAAAGATGGTTTGTAGGAACCTCAGAAAGAAAGATAAGTGTCTAGGCATGAGAACTGTCCTTCCAGCTTACTTTTGACACTTCATTATCATCACTCCTTAACTCAGCCACCTCTTCTTTCAAGGTTTCAAGGAGATACAAAACTAATTTCCTTTCTAAAAAGTCTGAAGATCTATTTTTTAAAGAGTTATACAGCTGAAATCTGTATTCTGATTATGGAAAGCACATCTTTTGAGGTCTCATACAGCTGAAACATGTGTCTCTAAAAGTCCTTTGCAAATTCTAATGTAAATTCTATGGTTTTTTTAAGTAAAAGCAAAAGGAAAAAAAAAAAGAAAACAACAACAACAACACAAAATTATTCCGGTTATTCCCGTTTCTTCTGCCGGTTCTGTTTCTTTCTTGGCCAGTTCTGTCAATCAAGTATAATTGTGAAATTGCCTCGTAGATGGATATAAATTGAGACTAGTTTGCAACTCATTTTCTCTTTTAGCCCAGTCTGACAATTCAACTCCATGCCATTTCTTGGACACACAATGGATAACAACCCTTTATTTAAAGGACATCTGGTCATCAATATAATTTGATTCTCATCTACAGGAGGTTATCTGTGTGTGTGTGTGTGTGTGTGTGTGTGTGTGTGTGCGCGCGCGCGCACGCGTGCGCGCTCAGATTAAAACTGAAGACCTAAGCATATAAATGATTATCAGCAGGAATAGTAAAGGAAGTTTAACGAGGAGATTATAATCAGAAAATGCAATAATGGGAAACTTGCTTAATGAGAATATTGGTGCCAAACTACATTATTCATAGGACATTCTGATTAGAGACAAATGCAAAATGAAACATACATTCCTTGGTGGAAGTCTTCATTTACATTTCAAATAAATACTATTACTCCAACCTTTAGCTCAGAAAATGAGGCTTCATACTGAATAACTAAAGACTCCCCCAAAGATAATGGTGTACCAGATATATTGTTAAAGAATAAATGGAGGATATAAGAACATTTTCTTGATTTTAAGGGTCACATTTCATTGTATATCCAGTGCAAGACAAATTTTTTCATCCCACTAATAAATGTACTAAACTCAGGATCTCTGTCCATGAAATAAAACATGGCTATAAATGGACTTATGTATTTTGCTATCTTATTATATTCTAATAATGCCCCTTCTCTTTTTAAGAATCAATCAGTTCAACTGATTAAAGCAAAGTGATAATGAGACCTGGATTATGGATCATAGCTTTCCTCATTAGATATTTTTGGCCATGAAATGGATTCTTGGTCTTAGCTGGCCATGTCACAAATACTACACAATGAAGATGAATTGCCTTAGAACAAATATTCTGTTATCTGTTGGGAATATTTCTCAGAACAAATATTCCTAATGAGTGTGTGTTCATGTATGTGTACGTGTGTGGAGAGCAGTATGCTTATCACAGTCACCTGTGGAAATTTTGTGCACTTAAAGGTCTTTTTGGACATGGAACATAAGCAGCATGGTTACTGCAGGTTGAGAGCTTCCTGTAGGAATTCCTACAAGGGAGAGTTGAGAACAACTGGTGGGGCAGATCATAGGACTTTTATACAATTCTGCTACTAAAGAGAATCTATAAAGTGAAAAGGTATTTTCTGAATGGAGCATAAACTGATGCCTAAACTTTTTTTTTAATGTTTATTTATTTTTGAGAGAGAGTCAGAGTGTGAGTGGGGGAGGGTCAGAGAGAGAGAGAGACACAGAATCTGAAACAGGCTCCAGATTCCAAGCTGTCAGCCCAACGCCCCATGTGGGACTTGAACTCACGAGCTGTGAGATCATGACCCGAGCCAAAGTCAGTCACCCAACCAAGTCACCCAGGCATGCCGGATGCCTAAACTTTTGAGTAGAGAGTGATTAACTTGCTTTGCTTGGAGGAATAGTAAGGATTAGTTATCATTCTTCGATAAAACACAGGGGGAAAAAACATAAAATAAATTTTAAAGTTAAAGAAAAAAATAGATTCTGTTTAAATTCTTTAGTACTTGATTTTCTTTGGCCTAACAGTAACCAATATAGAACTTTCTCCAGAAGTAAAAAAAAAAAAAAAAGATATATAACTTTGAGAAAAAAAAGAACATTAAGGAATTTGTAGATACCTACCAATGGTCACTGATATTGACAGTAAACTTTGAGAAAAAAATCTTATGGGGATTTAGGCTCAGAGTCTTGTGGAAACTAAGTGGTTACATGAAACTTATGTGGGTAGTTTGAAAAACATGTCAATGCCATCTTTGCCCTGCACCCAATTCTTGACCTCTGTGAAAGACATTTAGATGTAGATGAGGAAACACAGAGGTTAGTATTCACATAAACTACATGTTTTACACAGTATTGCCCTTCACTAAGGATGCACACAATAGAGATAATGTAGGAAGATGTGTGGAGCACCCCATGTGGCTCTTTGGGTTTTTCGTTCTTGTTAGGGTCTCATAATCCGACTGTTTGTACATTGGGTTCCTAAAGAAGTTTTCAGGTTAGTTCATAAAGAGATTAGGATGAATTTAGGTTATGACACATCTCCATTTCGTACCCCAAAGATCTGTATAGCTTACATGACATTCTTCAGAGAGCAATGCCTCATAAATCTATAGATCATATATTTTATTTATGGTATGCAATCTTAAACCAAGGTTGCACTGCAAAAAAAAAAAAAAAAAAAACAAAACAGGCATTTCATGTATCAGAAGTCTCCTAGAAAATACTATTAGTTTATACCAAGAGATGAGTTATCAGCATGTTTACAAGGAGTCCAGTTACTTGCTTTCTTTCTTTCCACAGAAGCACCTGCCCAATAATCAAAAGAGGAATATTTCCTAGAACACCTAATTTTAAATTTTTTAAATTTCTTCATCTCCAGTAGGCTGAAGTTCCAGTGAATTCATTTTAGCTTTAGCAATTGTGTAATGGATATATTAGCATTTTCTAATCTTATTGTGTCACTAAACCTGTTATGTATTGTGGCATATTACATTCTATTATACTTCAATAGTACTTTAAAACTCTAATCTAGATACAATATTGCAAGGAATTTGATATATATATCTGAGAAATATTCCCAACAGATAACAGAATATTTGTTCTAAGGCAATTCATCTTCATTGTGTAGTATTTGTGACATGGCCAGCTAAGACCAAGAATCCATTTCATGGCCAAAAATATCTAATGAGGAAAGCTATGATCCATAATCCAGGTCTCATTATCACTTTGCTTTAATCAGCTGAACTGATTGATTCTTAAAAAGAGAAGGGGCATTATTAGAATATAATAAGATAGAAAAATATATTTATATATAAAGTTTGTTTATTTTTAAGAGAGTGCAGTGTGCACACAAGTGAGGGAGGGGCTGAGAGAGAGAGAGAGAGAGAGAGAGAGAGAGAGAGAATCCCAAGCAGGCTCCATGCTCAGCACAGAGTCCAGTGTGGGACTTGATCTCATCACCATGAGATCATGACCTGAGCCAAAACCAAGTGGGAAGCTTAACCAACTGAGCCACCCAGGCACTCTGAATTCTTTCTGAAAGAGCAACTAGTTGGTGCCCATCTGAGTTTGAAGGTGGCAAACTGATGGGATATATTTAGATTTCTCACAGACACTACTCAGCAGTCAGGTGTCTGTGCATCATTGAGGCTTTCAATTCTGGGGCATCTTTTTGATAGTAAGTTTATATAAAAACTAAGCATGTCTTTGGATTGTAGAGTATATGGCAAATTTGTTTATAGAAATACACTGTTTCTTTTTGCCCCACCATCAAAACATGCCTGGTTTGTGTTTAACATCCTTAAAGTAAGAAGCTCCCATAAAAAGTAATTTGTTTTATTATGTTAATGACTGAAGCAGTTTAATGTTCACATCTCCCAGATGACAATTTTTAGGATCTTAGATCACTTAACCTAAGTAATTTAATAAATTTTTTTTCAGACAGTGGATAGATCTTTTTTATCTAATATTTATTTTTTGTGCATTATCTGCTCATTCTGACTACAAATGCATTTATCATTCAATAAACAAATTCTAAATGCTTTCTTGATAAAACAAGCTATAAAAAATGAGGCATTCGTCTTCATCTGTGCATTTTTAGTTTTTCTTTAAAAAAATCATTCCTTTTCTCAATAATTCAGCAGATGAGAAAGCTGCTTTCTTAAGTTACAGCTACAGCTATGTTGAAAATGATACATGTATTTTATGCAAATCACATTTGAATACTTCAGACTAAACTATAAATGGTATTGAAATGAACATTTACTTCTCCAGTCATTTCCTAGAACCTGCAATACCCACAGCCATAACTTGATATGAATAATGTTAATATTAATTATTAGTGATATTGTTTTAATTGAATACAGAGTATGATGGCATTTATTAAAATGTTCATCAACTGCACATGATAATTGTTTGGCAACATGCTACAGTGAGTGACACAATTACTATGAATTCCTAGGGTACTCATTGTTAGAATATGAATCATACTGAATTGTTTTGGTATTCATGTGGATGTAAAATGTAATTCCACAGGAATCCTTTTGTAATTTGCCAGAGCAGTAATTAATACTACTGTGCAAATATGAGCAGATAAGCTACATACAGAAATGAAGCAAGGAAAGCGATGGATTTAAAGTTCTAAATTATACCACTTTTCATTGTGATCATTCAGTTTTGATGTATGGGAAAGAGCTGCCAAGGAAAAAAGGTGTCCCAATTAATGAATCCACATCTCTGGCATCCAGTTGGTTATTATAGAGTCTTAAAAGTTAAGGTCTTGAATATTAATGTTGATTTCAGGAGGTTCATCTCATCGGAAGGTCCTTGCCTTATAGCATTCAGAGGTCCTCTGTATTTTCAATACCTCAGGGAAATAGCTGTGCTTGTCATGCTCCATCCTTAGGGAGGTTTCTTGAGGACAGTAGTCACTGTTTTGCAAACACCCATGTAAATGTTGTGAGGTCATATAACAAGTACTGAGATATACAATTACAACTACATAAAGAAGACAATGTCTGGTCGGAATGCAAATTTTATTGAGTTCAGCAGGGTGTGGTGGCAGTGGTACAAAGATGACTATGGACGTGACCTCCCCATCTGCTGGCTACAGCTGCATAAACGTGGGCAATTTGATTAAACTCGCTATGTTTCATTTGTTCATCTTTCTAATGGAGATCATATTGTTCCTACCTATGAGAAGAAAACTGTATCAGATGACTTCTTTTGAGACCTTTTAGCTAAGTTGTCCTCCTAATGTCTATGGCGTTAAACTAATTTCTTCAGGCCATTTATAGCGTCGAGGGCTTTGTCTCTCAATCTTTTTGTTTCAGAATGTGTGTGTGTGTGTGTGTGTGTGTGTGTGTGTGTGTACAAATGCATGCATACGTGCATATATACTCAACTCCTAATTTAATTTCACATTTATCTTTTCCATGTGTGCTTTATCCTCCCCAAAGTATCCAAAAATAACAATCATGAGGACTACTTTGGCTTCTCATGGTAAAAGTTAAGGTCTTAGTGAATTTTTTGAGTGAAGTATGCAGAATATATTCTGTGTTTCCACTAACAATTAACTAACTTACCTTCCAAATATCTATTCCAAATACTGGCCCTTTGACTTGCCTTTCTGTACATTGTTTCCTGAAACCCAGTCAAGATCCAACTGTGGTCTTTTTCTACTGCTATTTTTCTTTCATATTGTTGGCAGTCTTCCTAAAGATGTTATTTGCAGTCACTTCTTGCACTGACTCTGTGCTTAATGAGCTTTTTTACATCTCCCACCACTCTACTAAAACCATATTCATAGAGGTGTCTAATAGCCACTTTTTGCCAAACCTGGATTTTTAAAATCTATTATCATTCTCCTTGGTATCTTTGTGGCATCTCTCTCTATGTATATTTTATTTCTATCACTCATACATAAACTATCGATAATACACATACAGGCACACATATACATACTCTTCTTTTTGTAACAATTGTTCCATTGGCTTCTGGGACTATCATTTGCTTTTACCTCCATTTTTCTCCTAATGAATAACAAATAGATGTTCAGTCCTTGACTTTCTGCTTTCTTACTCTTCACTTAGTTCAGAAACTAGATGGGAGAAAAAGTACTATTATTTGTTGAATTCCCTCAAAGGTTTAGTCAATAATATGACCTGAGAGCATCTGGTTGCTACAGAAGCTCTCAGTTACAGCCTCTCCATTCTCATCACTAATGCTCTTATTTGCACAGGCGTGATTTCACCCTGGGGCTACTGTAAAGATCTGTTAACACTCCAAGGTTTTTATTTATATTTTTTTAAAGTTAGTTAATTCATCTCTTCTTGGCCTTTTAATATTTATCTATTGCTTACTTCTTTTCTTTCCTTCTCCCATTTGCCTACTGCCGCATTCTCTTCCTCACACAGATAGTCATGCCAAACCTGGTTAAAACCTACTCTGTATCCTTCCATGCTTATCACCATGACTATAATTCATATTAAAATATAGCACACACCCACAGGAATTTTCTTGCCTTTGTTTTAAAAATGAGAACATATTTGAGGCAGTTAGTTAAGCATCCGACTTCTGCTCAGGTCATGATCTCACAGTTTGTGAGTTCAAGCCCTGTGTGGGGCTCTGTGCTGACAGCTCAGAGCCTGGAGACTGCTTTTGATTCTGTGTCTCCCTCTCTCTTGGCCCCTGCCCCACTCATACTCTGACTCTCTCTCTCAAAAATAAATAAACCTTAAAAAAATAAAAAAAATAATAAAAAGAGAATGTCTTATACTGTGTTTGCATCTTAATAGTCTCACCTAAAATTTTATCACTCTAAGAACTCTGAAAGAATAATTCTTTTTAATGGTTCTACAATTATCCACAATATGGATATACTATGAATTATTCAACTATTCTCCTATTAATGGACATTCAGTCTATTTCCGTTTTTGACCACCATACACAGTACATGTACTTATATAATGAATGGGTTTTTAAGATTTCCATGGGAGTAAAATTCCTGAGCCAATGCTGTGTGTATATTTTAATTTAATAGATGCCCAGTGTCTGTAACAATGTCATATTTCTAACAGCAAGATATGACACTACCATGTTTCCTAAATTCCTGCCAGCATAAGATGTTATCATATTTTCATTTGCCGAGCTAATGTTAATAAAGTGTTACTTCCTTGTTATTTTGATTTTTTATTACCCTATGTATCTAGTGGGTTTGAACATATCTTCATGTATTTGTTAAATTTGTAGGTCATGAATTGTTTGTTCCTATCCTTTGCATACTTTGCATTGAGTTATCTGCCATTTCCTGGGATTTTTCTATAACTTTACTTCTTCCTTCCCAATTTGGAGATTATTTATTTCTTTTTCTTGCCTAATTGCTCTGGCTAGGACTTCCAGTAGTATGTTAAATAAAAGTGGTGACATGGGACACCCTTGTCTTAATCAAAAGCCTTCAATCTCCCATCATTGAATATGATGTTTAAGATTTGATTTTAAAGTTATATTGGATTCAAAAAATGAATTTGAGAGCTTTACATCTTTAGCAATCTGAAATGGATAATTTGAAAATGAGTAGAAAACAACTGTGACATGGTAGTGTTCTGGTTACTTTTTCATTGGTAGCTATGCAATCCTATTTCTCTCTTATGGTAATTGGCATATTTATGTTTTTTGCTTCGCTTCTGGTTAATTTTGATATTTTTATTTGCAGGGAAGTCATATTTCTTCCAGGCTTTACATTTATTTTTGTAGAGTTGCATACATTTCCTTATAATTAATTTGAGCACATTTTATGTGTGCTTTTGTCTTCAATCTCATTTCAAATATTAATTTTAATTTTTTTTTTGAGAGAGAGAGAGAGAAAGCAAGTGGGGAGGAGCAGAGAGGGGGATAGAGGAACCAAAGTAGGCTCTGTGCTGACAGGCTAACAGCAGCGAACCTGATATAGGGTTTGAATTCATGAACCATGAGATCATGAACTGAGCTTAAGTCGGATGCTCAACCAACTGAGCCACCCAGACACCCCTCAAATGTTATGAATTGTTATCTTTTTTCATAATCAAGCTCATGTGCTGATTAAAATTTTTAATGTCTTTGTATTTTTCTAATAACTTTATATTGGTTTCACCTTAAATACTGATATATTTCCACTTCCTGTTTCTTTTTCGGTTTAATTTCTTAAGATGAATTCAAAGATCTTTTTTAAAATTTTCTGTTTGTTAATCTTTATAATGAAATTATTTATGGATGTGAATCTCTTCTGAATCTTGCATTTATACTATTGATTAGTGTCAACATGGCATATTTTTCTCTATCCATTTACTTTATTCTGTACATGTCTTTTGCATTTAAAATGGGTTTCTTGTATTCAAAAAGAATACAAGAAGAATTTTTTCTTTGTTCCTTTCTGGCTATGTGTCTTTTTTTGCTGTTTTAGGCCATTGATGTTTAAAGTGATGTTTGATATATTTGGATTAATACCTACCATATTTGCTACTGTTTTCAATTTGCTGTCTTCATTTTTATCCCTGGATTTGTGTCTTTCACTCTTTTTCTACATTTTGTGTTTTTAATTAAGCATTTTATATGATTCCATTTTCTCTCTTTTCTCGATATATCAATTATATTTCTTATTTTTTAGTGGTTGCCCTAAAGTTTGCATTATACATTCATAACTAATGTAAGTCCACCTTCAATAGCACTATATGCTTCACATATAATGTAAAATAATAATCTTAATTCCTCCCCTCACCATTCGTTGTATAATTGCTATCATTTGTTTCACTTATATATAAGCATACATAAATACATGTATGTGTATATTTGTGTGTGTATATTTAATGGAATATATTTATGCTATTATCATTTTGAATAAGCTATTATATGTTAGATCAATCAAAAAGAAAAATATTTTACCTTCACTTATTTTATCTTTTCATTTTGCTCAGTACCTTTTTGTTATTTTTTAATTCAAATCCAAGTTAGCTAACATATAGTGTAATAATGATTTCAGGAATCGAATTTAATGAATCATCACTCACATATAACACCCAGTGCTCACCCCAACAAGTGTCCTCCTCAATGCCAATCACCCATTAAGCCCACCCCCCAAACCACCCCCACCTCACCAGCCACCCTCAATTTGTTCTCTGTATTTAAGAGTCTCTTATGGTTTGTCTCCCTCTCTGTTTTTATCTTATTTTTGCTCTACCTTCACTTATTGTAGCTTTGATGTTCTTCCTTTCTTTATGGAAATCCTAATTTCTGACATGTTGCTTTCTAAAGAATTTTTGTTAACATTTAAAAAAAAATGTTTATTTATTTATTTCTAGAGAGAGAGAGAGAAAGAGTATAAATTCAGGGAGAGGAAGAGAGGGGGGGAGAGAGAACCCCAAGCAGGCTCTGCACTGTCAGCATAGAGCCCCACACAGGGCTTGATCCCACAAAATGTGAGATCATGATCTGAGCTGAAATCAAGAGTTGGACACTTACTGGACTAAGCCCAGGAACCCCTTAGCATTTCTTATATGGCTGGTCTACTGGCATCAAATTTTCTCAAATTCTCATTCACTGTTGAAGGATAATTTCCCAGTGCAAAGAATTCTAGGTTTCTTTTTTTTTCCTTAATACTTTAAATTTTCCTTAATACTTTCATTCCACTGTGTTCTTACTTACATAGTTTCTGAGAGGATAAATATAATTCATATCTTTGTTCCTCCATAGGCAAGGTGTTTTTCTCCTCTAGTTTCTTTCAAAATTTTTTCTTGTTCCTGATTGTCTGTAGTTGGAAAATGATATACCTACTGTAGTGTTCTGTTTGCTTGTTTGTCTTTGTTTTGTATTGTTTTTTGTTATTTATCCTGCTTGGTATCTTCTGAGCTTCCTACATCTGTGATTTGATGTCTGACATCACTTTTGGGAAAAATCTCAGTCATGATTTGTTTTTTCAAATATTTCTTATTTTCATCTATTTTGCTTCTCCTTCTGGCATTCCCATTATACATATGCTATACTGTTTGAAGTTGTTCCACTGTCCTTGAACATCTTTCCTCCTCCTCCTCCTCCTCTTCCTCCTCTCCCTCCTCCTCCTCCTCTTCCTCCTCCCCCTCCTCCCCTTCCCCCTCCTCCTCTCCCTTCTTCTTCTTCTTCTTCTTCTTCTTCTTCTTCTTCTTCTTTTTTCTTTCAGTCTTTGTTCCCTTTGCCTTTCAGTTTTGGTGGTTTCTATTGAAATACCATCAAGCTTAGAGATTCTTTCCTCACTTGGGTCTAGTCCACTAATAAGCCCATCAGAGGTATTCATTTCTCTTTCAATGTTTTTAATCTCTAACATTTATTTTTGGTTTTTTTTTCCCCATGGATTTTCATCTCTCAGCTTATGTTACCCATTTGTTCTTGCATATTGTCTACTATATCTGTTAGAGTCTGTAGCATATTCATCGTAATTGTCTTAAATTCACCATCCCATAATTTCAACATCCCTGTCATGTCTCATTTGGATGCTTGTTCTGTCTCTTAAAATTCTGTCTTTTTTTTGTCTTTTGGTATACCTTGTATTTTTTTTGGATAGCCAGACATGATGTACTGAGTAAAATGAAATGCTGCAAATAGGCCTTTGGAAATGTGATGATGAGGTATGGGGGTACTGGTTGCTTTCTATAGCTCTACGATTAATTGTCGGTCTTTTGGTGAAACTATGTCCTTGGACTGTGCACTTCACAAGTTTCTCCCAGTTTTTCCTCCATCCTTAGGAGAGACAAGATGGGAAGGTGAGCTAGAGCTGGATATTTCCCTTTGACCATGTCAGTCAGACTCTGATAGTACCCAGCAGTTTAGGCTCTGGTTAACTAGATTCCCTAGTGAGAAGGCCTTGTTAGGAAAAACAGAGGGCTTTGTCATCATTTAAAAATGATTACTTTTCCCTCCCCCCACTGGAAGAATGAGGTGTTTTTCTTCAATATTTGCTGGGAGTACTAGGTAGTGCTCCTAGAACTAAGCTCACAAAAGTATGTGGGTCCCATTTGGATCGGTCCTCTTGGAATTTTTTGCTCTCAGAGTTGTTTACACTGAGCCTCCAGCAATTCATCAGTTGCAGTCAGGTTTTCCTACCCTGACATTGGTTCCCATGGTGGCTTCTGCTCCTGAATATTTGTTCTGGTAAGACTTCACTCCTTGTATTTGCCTGTCTCTCAAATCGTGGAGGCAGTGGTTTGCTCCAAGTCTTTACCTTTCTTATGGATTAGAGAAGGGTTAATTTTTCAGCCTGTTCAGCTTTTTTCACTTGTTAAGGTAGAATTTCTTAAGCTCCTTACATGTAGAACCAGAAACTGGAAGTATCATTATTATCATTTTTTTTTAATTTAGAGCTTTAAGGAAAAAAATATATTAAGTGGAATTTAAGAATCTATATGTAAGCAAACTAAGTTTGTTGATTGAATTAAATGTTCTACATTTTTACTTTTTTTTTTTCTTTCAGGAGCCATTAAGTTTTGATAGAAGCACAAGGGAATATCCCATTAATATTATATATTAAGTTTTTTTGCAGTTCTAATAGCAGTTTGTCATCTACTTTGGTGCATACAAGTTAATGATTATAACATTTTATTCTTAAGTTATGCCTATTAATTACATATAGTATTTTTTCTGTCTTGATAAATGTTTTTAACTTTAGACTACACTTTTTAAATGTTATACTAGCCTCCTTGCTTGCTTTTTTATTGCATATGCTTGGTGTCTCCCATCTAATCCTTTATTTCTAACTTTCTTTATCATATATATATTGTTTTAGTGTCTTTCTTATAAACAGGGTTTTTTTTACTTTTTATTTGCATAATAATGCGTCATAATAAGAAACACAAAACCCCAGAGCTTTACAATAATAATTGTTTATTCATACCTCACTAATTTTGTGGCAGGATGTAGCTGTTTTGGCCTATGGTTGGCTGATCTCCACTAGATTTGTTTATGTGTCCATTGTTCGACTGCAAATGAGTGGGAGTTCATATTTTGCCTGGTTTCTCTCACTTACCTAGGGGTCTGTTGTCTGTTGTCTGTTGTCTGATGTAGGATGGTCTCTACCGGAGCAACTTGGGACAACTCAACTTTTATTATGTGTCTTGTCCTCCAGCAGGCTAGCCCAAGCATGTTGTCTTGGTTGTAGCAGAGGCTTAACAGCAATCACAGGCCAACGTGTAACACCTTTTGAGACCTAGCCTTTATGTGGGTGCACTGGTACTTTTAAGTGAAGCTATAGATTTAAGCAATGGGAAAATGACTCTGCCTCTTTGGTGTGGATATAGGAAAGAGTAACAGATTTGAACCATTTTACAATCTACAGCAAACATAAAATAAGATTTAATTTCTTAATTGAATTTGACAACATACTTCTTTTAATGAGAGGATGCAGTTTGATTTTATTTCTTACATTTTTTTTATTTTAAATTTGCTTTTAGGGCACCTGGGTGGCTCAGTCAGTTAAGCTTCTGACTTTAGCTCAGGTCATGATCTTGAGGTTTGTGAGCCTGAGCTGTCAGCACAGAGCCTGGAGCCTGCTTCCGATTCTGTGTCTCTCTTTCTCCCTCTCTGTCCCTCCCCTCTTCCCCCCACCCTCAAAAATAAATAAGCATTAAATTTGCTTTTACTTCTTTTCATTTTGATTATATTTTGAGTTGAACATGGCGATATTTCTTATTTACTCTCTACTTTATCATTTCTAAATTCTGCTGTACTTTTCTGTTATATTAGAGTTATTTTATACTAAGTGGTCCTAATCAAACACTTCTCTTGAGTAGTGTATGAAAATAAAATACTATATTCCCCATCAGACATCCTGTCCCCAATACTTACCTCTACCATCTCACTTTCACCCACCCCCATCTTGCTACTCACTTTCCCTTCCTTTTTTATATTAACTGTTTTAGGTTAATACTTTCACTTCTGACCCTTACAGTTTCTCTGGCTCTTCAATTTCAAAGCTCTGTATTAACACTTATTTTACACATTCCATTTAGCTTATTATTATCTTTGGTTTCACTGTACAGGTAGCTGGTCAGAAAAGAGAGCAAAAGATAGTGAAACTACAGTAGGAGGATATTACAAATAAGAAAAAGTTTCAAGACTCAGTGTGTTTTCTTTCCTTTTCTGCTTTCTGTATCTTGTGGTCTGTTTTCTGATCTATTTGTTGTCTCATGAGCACACTTTGGTAAGTACATTTTTCTAAGTAGTTAATATATATTCTTATTTAATGTATATATCTGCTTACAGTTTCCTGATAGTTAAATCATACTTTTATTTTTGGCTTGACAGCTTTTCTCCCCATAGTTAACAGATGTCATCCCACTGCTTTAAGCCTAAAAGTTGCAGATGGAACTTCCATGCTGATGTAATTCTTTTTTTTTTTTGTAAGTAGATTTTATTTCAGTTAGAAAGCTTAAGAACTTTTCTTTTCTCTGGTTTTTAGTTCAGGAATTTTACTACTAAATGCCTAAGAGTATGTAAGATTATTCAGTATGCAGATTGAGTACTCTCTTCAGGGAGATTGCTTTCATTCTTACCTCTTTAAATTGATCTTCCAAGACACCAAACGGGAGCCTCAGCAATGATCTTTTTGTTTTTCAATATTCTACTAGTGCTTTTTAACTTTAAAATCTCTCCCCTCTTTTTTTCAGTTTCTCAGGGATTTATTTTCTTGTCTACTAAAATCTCCTTAAGTCCTAGTAGTTTTGTTACTTAGGTTTATGAAGGCTTCTTCTAGCTGGTCTTCTTCTTGAGGAACTATTATAATTTTTGTTTTTTCTTCTTCTTTCTAGCTAATGGCCTCTTGTTTGCGTTGTTATTTCTCCCCGATGGCTCAATGGGTCTCAGATCCAGCTGCTATGGAACGTTAAATAAAATCTGTCAAGGATGGCAGGGCCAGGACGGCCTAACTACTGTGGACTGGGAATATAGTAGAAGGTAGGTCATTAGTCCCCTCTTCAGACACTAGGAAGAGACTTCTGGGCTTCTCTCAATTAAAGAGAAAAAAAAAAGACTCAGATGATCTATTCTGACCCTCCTCAATGCCCTGAGAAGTGAAGAAGAGTTAGGTTAAGATGCTCTATATCAACCTTCCTTTGGAGGATCCAGTGGTGAATATTGGCCAAAGTCTCACCAGATTTGCCTCAGGAAAATCCTTGCATTGGATGGCTATGTTGGTTTCTAGAGACTCTAGAGCAGAAAAAAACCTAAAATCATTGTCTCTCTTGTATTGCTTTTGTCCTAGTTGCCTGTCTATTCCAGTGCCTGCTTGGCTTACAAGGGGAGAATAGCTTGTAGCCAAAATAGGAGAAGGAGAAGAAAGATGCTTTTAGATGCCTTCTTAGAATCTCCATTTCTGAAGCCAATTACCTGCCATAATAACTCCAAAAATTCTGCATACACCACCATATGCATGCAAATAGTGTTTAAGAAAAAAACCCAGAGAGATAATTTATTTTAGTATTTCCGCCTGTCTGGTTTCAGATTCTGGTTCTATTCCTTTTGGGATCCACTGTCTTTGGGTGTAAGTCAAGAACATATCCCTTACAGGATTGTTATGAAAATTAATCAATGCCAGTGTAAATTCTCACATCAGTTCTGGGCATAAAATATGGGCTTGAAATATTATTATTATTATTATTGTTATTCTATTTACACAAAATATAAGTATAGTTATTATACCTTTAAAAAGGCATTGAAAACACTAATATTGAGAATCATTCATTCCTTTTGTGCTTTCTGTACAAGGATGTATATGTATGTGTGTGTGTGTGTGTGTGTGTGTGTGTGTGTGTATAGTGCAAAAATGCATAGAGTTAGCATCAAAGTAGATCTTGTCTGTAAGTAGTTGTCACAATTACATGACTTCAAAGCCATATTCATAGTAACCATAACTGAAAGAAAATGACTATTGTGTGATTTGCCTATAGAGAGTAATGTACTACAAAAGTGTAGTAATGGAAATGAAAGTTGTAAAAAGTCATAGATTATTTATGGAAAGATACAAATAAGCATGGTTGGGTGTCACTATTGGTTCACACACACACACACACACGCACACACACACACACGCACGCACACACACACGCACGCACACACGTGCATGCGTGCACATACATATTCCACCGATAATGCCCGGAACTGTAATGTTTAGGGGATCAGTAGTAAAACTACTCCCTGAAGACAATGGCAACATTAGCAGTGAAATCCTGATTTAAATTTTTAAGTACAGTCTTCAAATTCTATTAACTTTCATTTCTAATATCAGATTTTTAAGGAAGAAAAGAGCAGCTAAGTGTAAAAAAGGTCAAATGAAGAATTATCTTAAAATGACATTTTTATGATTATAGCCATGTTTAATAACTTCAAATGAAGAATTATCCCCCATTTGATTTTTAAGACCGAGGCAGTGTAAAAACATCATTTTAAAATGACATTTTTACAATCAAAGCAATCTGTAAAAATGTCAGGTGAACAACTCAATGAATTAAATGTTTCTAAGGATATAAAAATAGGTTAAAATGTCCAGTGGAGCATTTCATTGACATTTGATGTTTTTTTTCAGGAAATATTGATCATAAAAATGCAGTACTTAGTCTGTTACTATCTTTAATTTTATTAGTTGTCTCATCTATAGAAATGGTAAATAAGTAAATGTTCTTCTTATATGTCTAACATCAAAATGATAGATTATAATTTGACCAGCATCTAAATATTGAAATAGATGGAGTGTTTGAAAATTACTTTTGCAAGATAGAATTAAGTAAGTTAAATTAAATAAAGGCATATACAAATCAGCAATTTCACTATTTAAAATTTTTTTTAATAATTTTTATGTGATTATAGGTACAAGAATAAAGAATGAGGCAGATATCCTCACATTTTTCTTACAAAAATTAGACAAATTCACAGTAAAGCTAAAAATTAAATACAAATCTCCTCCTTTTCTTAAACTTGAGGGTTTGGTGGGGATATACAAATGCAATAAACTTTCTGGATGTTTGTACAATGTCATTACAAATCTCTTTCTCTTAGCAGTATTCTTTAGTAAAAATTTGGCATTGGTGGAAATTTTTATATCTGTTCTCACCAGTGTGGTAACCACTGGCCTCACATGGCTGCTGTGGACATGAAATATACCCTGTAGGACTGAAGAACTGAATTTTTATTTAATTTCATTTTAATTCAAACTTGAAGTTAAGTATCCTCATGTACAGATTTATAGGAACTAATTTTAAGTCTGTCAGGTTATGTTAATTTTGGATACAGTTCAACTCTAAACTCAAACTTTCTGTTTATGGAATTCTAATAATGTGCTAAGTCAGGGCTAGCTTCTACTATGTGAAATAGCAAATGCTATTTGGGTAGTAATGTATAATTTGATCTAAAAGTAGAGTCATTAAAGTAAATTGAACACCTAACTATAGGCTGCCAGGATTAAGCCTATATAGCACAGTGCTTTCCAAAGTGACACCAACAACATATTCATGCATATTTCATAGATAAAAATAAAAAGATTCTATAGATTTACTTGCAGTGTCAAGGAAAAGATACAACTTTAAATTTATCATAAGTGGACCTAACCAGATATTATCCTGGGCAAATGTATATACCTCCCCCCACCACACACGTACATAATGGGTTACCTTTTAAGCTTTGTGCATTAGAAATGATTTGTCACTCAAAATAGTTTTTAAATTTTTTAATATATGTATCTATGGCCCATTTCCATTAAAGTTATTGAAGTAACCAGCAATGCTCACTAACATAAAATGCTTTACATTTTAGGAAACATTTCTTCATGCTCATTGTTTCTGATACTTAGGATAATGCAAAGGGCAGGCTTTAGAACTTTTCTCCCCCCTCAGATGAAGACATCAAGTCCTGAAGAAATTAAGGCAAAGCCACGAATCACAAATTCACCATGTGATGATGGTAATGATAATAATGCCTGACATTTATAGGGCTTCCAATCTGTAATCATATCTAATGCCCGTGCTATTCCATGAGATTGCACTGTCTTGATTACTACTCCCATTTAACAGGGAAGAGGCAGACACACTGTGGTCCATGTCACTGCTAACTGAGGTTAGGATCCAGCTCTCACCCCTCTGCCTGGTGATGCTTCTAAGAACTGGACAAAGATCATGTGGAGATATGCAGCACTAGAAAAAACAAACAAAAAAAACCCCAAAAAAGTAGGTTTGGCTGATTGATTGCAGATGAGTTGCAAAGGATTTCTATAAATCAAATATGACTGATAGATCAATGCTTTGATAAGTGGAGGAGATGAGAGGAGTGTCAGTGAAAATAGGAAATTTAGTCCAAAGGAGTAGTTATGGAGCACGTACGAATTCTGCCTAAGTCATCTTGAATTGTAGCTGTGCCAGGTCATCAGGTAATTTTTATGCCCTACCAAATGCATAATGACCATTATTCTGTCCACCTTGCAGAGGCTGGACTATCCTACAGAACACTGCTTGAACCATCTTTTGCCTGATGTTGACTTCCTTTTCTTTTTCCTCTAACCCCTTCTGGTTTCTGCTGTAACCCTAATTCACTGTTCTTCTCTGACATAGTAGGCTAGCTACCATTTTTGAGTTCTCACTACCCACCAAGCATTGTGTTTCAGGCACATTACACTCACTCTTATTTCCAACAGCCTTGTGAAAATAAACATTTACATTTTTATAAAATTTGTTTTAAAAATCCTGTAAAAACAAAATATATTACATTGTACAACAAATAAACTAAGATGTGGCGTATGAACAACTCCACACAGAGATAACTAAATTTTGAGTTTTTAAAATAGAACTCAAACAAAGATATATCTATTTACAAAATCCCTGTCCATAAGAATCATGTTCTAAGTGACATAATAATAAGGTACTGCTTCTTGAATCTCCCATATACCCATGAGTTTTACACATCCCTAAGGGTAACTCAGCAGAGAACTATCTGATTTATTTTTGTAAAGGCATAATTAATAAAAAGCTCTGTCAGTGGCTTGAGTATGAGTCAAGATGGGTTTTCAAAACAGTTGAGTCAAGAGCATTATATCCACTGCAGAACTTTTACTGACAACCAACAAGTATCAAATCATTGTAACCTACACATAAGGAAGTATTCTTCCCTCTCTGCCATTTTTTGCAAGTGGTAGTGAAAACCTGTTTCCCGACCCATGTGCAGCCCACCAATACAAAAGAGAATACCTTACAAGAGAGACTCTGCCAAAAAAGTCTTCCTTAAGTTTATATTTTATGGGAAAAAGTCCTCAAAGGAGGATTTTTCTTAACCTTTGTGAAGGAAGAAGCCATAAATCAATGGTCATGGACAGAAACCATACATTAAATTGG
This sequence comes from Prionailurus bengalensis, assembly GCF_016509475.1. Classification (NCBI taxonomy): domain Eukaryota; kingdom Metazoa; phylum Chordata; class Mammalia; order Carnivora; family Felidae; genus Prionailurus; species Prionailurus bengalensis. Next base: position 26,825,145 of record NC_057353.1, on the reverse strand, counting down.
AATGGACACTTACTCTTAAGTATATGGAGACATTTTAATAAATCATGTAAAGATTTGTAATTTATAGAATTTGTGAAAGAACAAATGACTTTGGAATTTTGGTTAAAGATCAATGGGTGCTACCAAATCTGCACATTTATTTCCCTGGTTTAATTAGTCAGCGCAAGTTTGAGATAGTTTTTGATTTGGAAATAATTTTTCACCAATATAGAAGGTGATTTGTGTGTATGTGGGTGTGTGTGTTGAAAACAGCTTTTTTATTGAAGTATAATTGGCATACAACAGCCTATTTATTTAAGGTATACTTCATAGCAATTCAATATCTTTTTTTGATGTTTATTTATTTTGAGAGAGAGAGAGAGAGAGAGAGAGAGAGAGAGAGAGAGAGAGAGAGAAAGAGAGAGAGAATCCCAAGCAAGCTCTGTGCTATAAGCACAGAGCCCAAAAGAGGGCTCTGTCTCACAAAGATCCATGAGATCATGACCTGAGCTGAAATCGAGAGTAGACACTTAACCAACTGAGCCACCCAGGCACCAAGTTCAATAATTTTAAACATTACAAAATAACCCCTATGATAAGTCTAGTTAACATTTGTCATCATACAAAGTTATTATATAAATAGTAACATTTCCCATACAAAATATACTATGACAAGACTGGGTGGATATTTGTATGATCCAATGAAGTAGTAAACTGTAATGGAACTTGGTCTCCAAATATGGAAAAGGCAAATCATTTCATCACTTCTATTATACTACTGACATTTTTGCTTCAACCCTTGTCATCTAGCTGTTTTGAAGTTGGCAGCAATATATGCAACTGCTGGGATTGTAAAATGGTACAACCCCTTCATAAAGGGTTTGCCAGTTTTTAAAAACCATCCACATATATCTACCATATGATCCAATTATCTCAGTCTTAGGTATTTACCTAAAAGAAATCACTTGTCAGTACACACTTGTAAACAAATGTTCATAGCAGCTTTATTCGCAATAGATACAAACTGTAAATAACAGAGATGCTCCACCAACAGGTAATAAGGACACAAATGTGGTATATCCACACAATGGGACACTAATGAACAATAAAAGGAATAAAACATAGATACACACAATATGTATGAATCCCCCCCAAATTATGCAGAGCGAAAGAAGCCAGATGGAGTACACATTTTACCATTCCATTTACACATAGTTGTCAAAAGAATGGAAATTACAGTGTTAGAAAGCAGAGCAGTGTGTGTCTGGAATTGGAGCGGAGGGTATCAAGAAAGAGCACAAGGGAGGAATGACCAAGAAGCAGAAGAAAACTTTAAGACACAAGTGAAATGTTCATCTTAATTGGGGAGATGTTTCCAGGATGGATACTTACTGAAAAACCGAGTTATACATTTCATATATGTGTAGTTTATTGTATATCAACTATACTTCAAGGAAAACATTAAAATAGCATGTTCTCTGGTCTCATCAGAGGCAGTTCTCATGGAAATTATGCAAATCTTTGAGTAGACTCAAATCAATTGCCTGGAATGGGATCATGGAAGTTTTTTTCTGAGAAAGTGTGAGCTTGAAAGGTGAGAAGTTTTTTGGAGAGGAATAAAGTTCTATAGGCTGATAATTACCTAAACACATATTAAAACTTTGAAAGGATGAGATTTAAAATTTTTTTCTTATAATGAAGATAGGTGCTCATCATGAAACCACTGTGCATACTTTTCCTGTATATACAAACGTGAATGAAATCTGGCTTGTAAGTACTGTCCAGGTCAAAAAGTAAACTACTTTTTATTTTATTTTTTTGTTTTTTAACATCAGTTTTGTTCTCAGAGCTTTTCAGAGCCTGGTTTCAGTTTGCTGATTTTGTGTGTGTGTATAAATCATAATATTGGAGGTGTTTGCCATCTGTGGGTATGCATATAAAAGTTATATCTTCTTCTTGGATACTGTATCATTACATCTTTAATTCCCTTCTTCGAGAATACCAAAAGAGGTTGCATATTCCAAGTAGAGAAACAAAGCTACAAGAGACTGATTCTGGGAGGGCTCCCAACTGAAGAAAGAATACCTAAAGTTGCACCCTCATTGTAATGGAAGTGCATTAAACACAAACTCTGACAAGAGTTAAAACAGCAAGATTGCACTTACATTGGATAATCGCTACACAAAAGGCCAATAATCACTTTGTTCAAAAGAGATAATGCAGCATAATATAAGTACTAGTTTAAGCAATTATCCAGTAGAACAGTTAATCATCACCCTTGGTTCACAGCCTTTTGTTTCTCTCAAATACACATGTCAGATTGTAATTAAATGCACTCACACTGTTCAGGGCAGAGTGAACATCCTGGGTTGAAATGTTGGAATCAGGCTGGAAAACACAATGCAGACAAGTTTAGACACAGCTTTTTGAATGTGTCTGCCTGGTATGAGGTCTTGGTTGACAAATTGGCTATATAAGGGTGAAACCACACTGGAGTAAATTATTTATAGAAAGGAATAAATTAGGCCTATAGAAAAGATATGCTTCTAAAATATATAAATTTTCTAAACATTGACTTTCTGTGTGAATTATCTGCCAGGTGTAAATTTGTGCTAAAACAGATTTGTAGGAAAAGAGAATTTTTAGGTGTCCTGGCTTAAATTGTTTGATGATGAAGATTTCAGAAATCTAAAAAATATATCTGTATACATCTTTTTTATTTCTAATAAATAATACTACTGAGATGCCATTGTGTGGTTACAATAGCAAACCATGCTTAGATATAGTGTGTCATACATTGTGGGGAGAAACAATAATCAAGAAAATAATTATATTTCTGATGAAATTGACTTTTTTATAACCTTGTACTTTTTAGTAGGCAATTAGGGGTTATAAATATTGAAAATTAAAATGATCGGTATTAAATGCAATCAATCATAATACCATAGTGGAATGGATGGTCAACTTTTCATTCTTTGAAGATACACAGTTTCACCATTACTTATGGTTTTATTTACGATAATGTGATACTGACTTCCATGTCCTTAATTCCAGCTCAAACTTTCTTGCTGAAATATGGTCCCATATATCCAACATCCTACTAGAGCAATACTTCTCAAACTTTAATGGTGCATACAAATCACCAGATTCTGACCCAGTAGTACTGGAACATTGTTTGAGATTCTACTTTTCTAACATATCCACAAGTAATCCTGATACTTTGGGATAACAGTTTGGTCCAAGGTCCTGGGTAATTGCCCACTTAAATATCTGACAGGTATTTTAAACTCAAAGGGTAGAGATCTGAGTGAAATTTTATCCTTAAACCCTAAATTTGTTCCTCTTTGGGTGTTCTTTTTCAAGTGTTTCTCTGGTCCACTATTAGTCTGCAGAAAAGACTGAAACCTATGAGTGACACCAGATTTCTTACTAGTTCTTACCAGTTGTATCTAACATATCACTGAGGTCTCCGATTCACCTTCACAAATGTTTCTTGACTGTTTATTATTCTTTCCAGCTCCACTGCAATATTCTACTTCAGGCCACCATAATCTCTCATGTATTATTACAGCAGCCTTCTAATTGATGTACCTTCAGTTTCATGACCTAATCCATCCTTCACGTGTAGCCGAAATGATCTTAAATGTAATTCTGATCACATCAATCCTATTCTGAAAATCCTTCAATGTCTTTAACATGGTGTCTGAAATACCATATCGCCACTTTATTTTCATATTAAACTACTTCCCATCACCTACTATCTATACTCTGCTATGCTAGAATTCTTTAAATCTCTGGATCTCTCTTGTTTCTTTCTTCAAGAAAATTTACATTTGCCCCACACACCTCCCCCCATTTCTCTCTCCCTTTATAAAATTATTTTATGCTTCCTCCAATTCAATCTGCCCAAGGTGAATCTTTTAATAAACCTCCTCCCAACTTATTATTTCTGAATTTTCCATTCCATTTTTGAGAATGTCTCTATACTAGGATGTATACTAGAATTTTTCCATACCTAATTCTTCAGTTTAATGTCGACTATGTTCCATTAGGTTCTATAATCAAAATATTTGTGAAAACCATCTTTTTCTCTCAATTTTTAAATATAACAGCTTTATTCACATATAATTTATATAGCATACAATTCAAACATTTAAAGTTTACAACTCAATGATTTTTTTTCATACTCAGAATCGTGTAGCCATCACCACAATCAACTGTAGAATATTTTCTTCACACTGAGTGGAAATCTTATACACAATAGCAGTCATTCCTTATTTCTTCCCAACAGCCCCTGACCTGAACACTAATCTATCTGTATCTATAGATATGTCTATTCCATATATATCCTATTAATAGATTCGTACAAAAAGTTGGCTTTGATTACTTAAGTCTTTCTTTAGCAAATATTCCAGATTTACACATGTTTTAGCATCTCACAACACTTCATTCTTTTTTATTGCTGAATAACATTCCATTGTAAAAATACACTAAAAATTTATATGTGACATGATTATCAAATATATTAAATAAATATTAATTTTCTGAATGTATTCATTCATTAGTTGAGGAGCATTTGGATTATTTCCATTTTGTGGGTATTATGAATAATTCTGCTCTAACAATCCTGTACAAGTTCTTCTGTAGGCATACATTTCATTTATCTTGACAATATTCCTAGGAGAACATTTGCTGGGTCATATGACAATTCTATGTTTATGTGTTTGAAGAACTGACAAATTGTTTCCAAAGTGACTATACCATTTTCTGTTCCATCAGCAATGCATTAGGGTTTCAGTTTCCCCACGTCCTCTTCGATGCTTATTATGTTTATCTTTTAAAATCTAGCCATCCTGGGGCGCCTGGGTGGCGCAGTCGGTTAAGCGTCCGACTTCAGCCAGGTCACGATCTTGCGGTCCGTGAGTTCGAGCCCCGCGTCGGGCTCTGGGCTGATGGCTCAGAGCCTGGAGCCTGTTTCTGATTCTGTGTCTCCCTCTCTCTCTGCCCCTCCCCCGTTCATGCTCTGTCTCTCTCTGTCCCAAAAATAAATAAACGTTGAAAAAAAAATTAAAAAAAAAAAATCTAGCCATCCTAGGGGTGAGACGTAAATCTCATTGATTTGCATACCCTTATGTCTAATGATGTTGTACATCGTCTCCTGCACTTTTGGGCACTTATATATCTTCTTTGGAAAAATATGTGTTCAGGTTATTTCTAAAATAGACTATTTGACATTTTATTATTGCATTGTATTCCTAATTTACTGCTTTTTTTGAGCGGATAGAATTCTGTCAGATGTTTATTCAGTGTCTGTTGAGATGATCATATGGTTTTTGTCATCTATTTATTGATAAGGTGGTCTATTAATTGAATTTTTAATGTAAGCCCAACCTTGCATTCCTAGGATAAATTATATTTAATCATAGCATCTAATCCCTTTCATATGTTGCTGGATTCTATTTGCTAGTAGTTTACTGAGGGTTTTTCCATCTATACTCATGATATATTGGACATATTTGTTTGGTTGGCGGGTTTTTATGATTTTCATCTTTTGTCTTCTCTGGGTGATACTGGCCTCATGGAAAGAGTTATGAAATTTTCTTTCTTTTTCTGTTTTTGTTTTTTTGTTTGTTTTTGGAAGTGTTTGTGAATAACTGACTGATGCTGCTTCTTAATGAAAAGTTTGATAGATTTACACTGAAGTCAACTGGGCTTAGAAGTTTCTGGTATAGTTTTTAAACAACCAATTCAATTGTTTTCTTTGTTACAGGTGCGCTCATATTTTATATTCCTTATTAGATCAGTTTGGTAATAATTTTCCTTTTTTCTTTCCTCATTTTAGTGATTTGAGTTTACTTTCTAATTTTTTGGTTAGTCTACTTTAAATTTGTCAAAATTTGGAGGATAGGAGAAATTTGGGAGGAGAGGTGAGAAAGAGGGAGGGTGAGGAAAAGAAAGATGTCCATAGAGGTGGTGGGAAGTCCATCCCACTCAGCCACACTAGCTTAGAGGACACGTTTTGTGGGAACAACGGCCATCACCCTGAGTGCAAGGTAAATAGTGGTACCCCCAAGAGCTCAGGCTTAGTGGACCCATAGCCATACACCTTCCAGAAATCACCTCTCAAAAGAAATGCTATGGCACATCAGGGTCATCTCCCCAGTGAGTAGATGAAAGCAGCAATGCACAGGGGCATATCACATTGCTGGGGACTTGTTTTCAGCATTGATAACATATGGTAGCAATGAGAGAAAAGATGGCTGAAATAGGTTTCACTAGTGGCCTGACCATATCTTCCAGCTTTTTCTCTGGACGCAGAACTGGTCTCCCTGCTTTAGCAGAACTCATGGGATCTTGGGTAACTAATGACAAGGAAGAGGCCCCAGGTGGAAAATAACGGACTTCTTGCTAACTTGACATCGGATAGCTTGAGGTGGCTCTAACCAAACTGAAAAGAGATGGGACATAATTCAGCAGTATCTATTAGAAAATCCTATGAATTAAGAATCTCACTTGTAAGAAGAATGTACAAGGATATCTGGAGAATGTTCATTGCAGCCCTGTTTGTAATGGCAAAAACATGCAAACCACCTAAATATTCATCAATAAGGCACTTGTTAAATGAAGAAAAATCATGTAAATCTATATGTGCTAATCTGGAAAGATAACCTTGGCATATTGATAATTGAAAAAGTAAGGTCCAGCCCAAAGCCACATAACAAAATAGGACTTTTTGGCTGAAAAAGAATTATCTAGGGGCGCCTGGGTGGCGCAGTTGGTTAAGCGTCCGACTTCAGCCAGGTCACGATCTCGCGGTTCGTGAGTTCGAGCCCCGCGTCAGGCTCTGGGCTGATGGCTCGGAGCCTGGAGCCTGTTTCCGATTCTGTGTCTTCCTCTCTCTCTGCCCCTCCCCCGTTCATGCTCTGTCTCTCTCTGTCCCAAAAATAAATAAACGTTGAAAAAAAATTAAAAAAAAAAGAATTATCTAGATCTGCCTGAATAAGCACAGAGAAGAATTAAGAGGGTCATGAACCAAACCATTACCTGAAATAGTTTTGTTTTGTTTTTTTCCCTAGAGACTGAGACCAGGAGATAAGAAGGGGTTTTTCATTTCTTAGTTTGTGTAGTGTTAAAATAAATACTGGGATAACACTTTGCTCTGTTTTTAATAATTTAGAGAGAAAGAGAAGAGAGTATGCAAAAATTATGTGAACGAAAAGATGGGAGTAATGACCCACTTTCCCTTGGAGCCCTAATATTACATCTTCACAATTGCCCCCATAAAATTATACAAATAATCCCACAATTACTCAAATAAATTTGACAATTTTATTTATATTTTCATAGACCACATTTTTGATGCTGTTGATTTACTCTATATTCTATTCTCTATTTCAATAATTTCCACTCTAACCATTTTTTAAATTGTGTTCCATTTGTTTTCTTAAAGTTTAGTTTCTCTTTCCAATGTCTTAAGGCATTACAATAGTGTAAATTTAAAGTAGACTATCTGTTTTTATAACCTTCACATTCCCCTGAAAATATATCTCTGAGTGGGTTCCTGGGTGGCTCTGTCAGTTAAGCATCTAACTCTTGGTTTTGGCTCAGGTCATGATCTCATGGTTTGTGAGTTCAAGCCCTACATTGGACTCTGTGCTGACAGTGCAGAGGTTGATTTGGATTCTCTTTCTCTCTCTCTCTGCCCCTCTCCTGCTCATACTCTCTGTCTCTGTCTCTGTGTCTCAAAATAGATAAATAAACTTAAAAGAATATATCTCTGAGCTACTGCTCCAAAGCTAGGGATAGTAACAGTGCCCGCTACTCATGTTTAAGTTTCTGGATGTGGGTGATAGTCCCTGGTCTCCTCTCCTTGCATCTCTCAGTATGGATTCTCCACCTGATAGCAAGTGGGGAATGGCAATCATTACTTCAAAATTTTCAACCTATCATGCTGAGAGTAGAGCCTGTTCTCCCAGACTGGGTGTTGGGAGGAAGAAGTATACTTCCAAACTCCTGACTGCATTAACCAGGAATTTAACCTCTGCACAAAGTAGCTGGGGGAGAGGAGATGAAAAATACTGGTGGCCTGCTTCTCCCAGTAAGATGCCATGGTCCTTAGACTGAGAGCTCATAGGAAAGTGAGTCTCATCTTCTTGGCAACACCTACTTGCAGTGGAATTTCCATCATGCTTTACACAATTCTGATCTGAGAAATTTGGAAGGGAATGGGTTGTATCACATGTTCCACTGACATTTGCTGTTATTGAGATAGCCTTTAGAACACCAATCAAACTTATCATTACTTTTTTTTTCAACGTCATTTTCTATTATCTCCCCAAATGCTATACCACAGTTTCTAACTATCTCATGTTCTTTCTTACCTCTGCACATTAATTAATCTTGTTTGCTTGTCCTAGAATGTCCCTTTCCTTTTAGCACCTTAATGCACATCTACACTTGATCTTAGCCAAAAGGCAGAGAAGCGATGATGCATATCTATACTCGTATGGAAGTTATGTAATTTAACCCCTTTTTAAATGAATCCTTCTACAAACAAATAGTTTTATTCATTTTGGGCTCCCAAGAGAAGGCAAATATTTCTCTAGTATATATAACATTAAAATGCACATTAATTGTTTATTTAATTATGTCTATTTTCATCCTGACTATATACGGTGAACGGGCTCCCTAACCATTTTTCTTTCTCATATATTCACCAAAAAGCACAGTGCATGTAGGCATTCAATAAGCATTTACTAAATTCTGGAAAAGATCAAATGATTAAAATTCATGGTAGAAACAAGACTGTGAAAGAAATGCTTAAATATTTGAGATAATGTATTGTTAATCTCAATTTTCTGAATCATAGAATTTTAAGAATGGAAAGGACCTCAAATATCAAGCAGTCTCCATTCAGCTTACTAAGTATTCTTACCAAGTTCACATGATTAGAAACGTATTTCCACTAAAAAAGAGTCATACTAGATTCTGCAATCCTAAATATGCATAAGTTCTGGTACCAACCTATAATCTTTCTTAACATACCTGCAGTTCATTGATCTTTGTTCCACTTACTGGCACCATTAGAATATGCATGTTCTTTCCAAATTTGAAATGAAGAGTTGTCATGTATCTGTTTAGTTACTTCTTTCAAGATTAACTATAACTATTGCATTCATCTGCTCTACACATAGCAAAATCTTGGTCCTTTTTTTTTTTTCCTTAAACATATGCTGTATTACTTTCCTAGGACTGTGATAACCAACACAAACTGGGTGGTTTGAAATCCTTTCAGTGTTCTGGAGGCTAGAAGTCCATATCAAAGTGTTGGTAGGGCCAGGATATCTCTGAAGGTCCTAGGGGAGAATCCTTGATTGCCTCTTCTTAGCTTCTGGTGGTTATTGACAATATTTTTTTGTTTCCTTGCTTGTAAATGCACCACTCCAATCTCTGTCTTCATTTGTACCTGATTTTTCTCTGTGTGTCTTTATGTGTCTTCACATGGCATTCTCCTTTCCATTTATGTCTGTGTCCAAAGCACCCTCTTTTTCTAATGACACCTGTAGAGCTCATCTCAATGTAGGATGACCTTGTCTTAATTTTGTTACAGCTGCAGAGACCCTACTTTGACAGACACCTGCAGAGACCCTACATTCACAGACACCAGGATTAGAACATGAACATATCTTTTTGAGGGACACAAGTGAATCCACAAAACATACTAATTTGGATTTATATTTCTTAAGCCTGAACACAAAACTTTCATTACAGCTTGGCTCATGCAGATTATTGAAAAACTGCCACTTCTCCCTTTATGCTTTTTTTGAATGCAGAAAAAATTCCAGAGGGCTTTTTTATGCATTCCTATTATAATTTTTTTGTGCTGGCATTGGCCTACCAGCCCAGTAGGTCACCCAAATTAATGACTATATATCCATCTTATTCCTTATGTAACTTTAGGTCACCTATCTTGTTTCAACTTGCTCATGAAAAGTTTGAATGAGTCAAAGGCAGAGATTATGGACATAGTACCAGGAATTTACTTTAAAACAATTTAAATTCCAATTACAAATCACCTGTGTGCCTTTTTAAAAGAAAGTTATCTAGCTTTTTATGTTGTAATAAATATTTGCCTAGAAGATAACACCATAAAACAGTGTGGGATTGCCCTTCATTCTTGCTCTAACACCAAACATAAAATCCCCAAATATATTACTTCACCTTGTTATCATATTTGTTTTCAAGCATTCTATCTCTTGAGAGGTATCGAGCCCTGTAGTAAATCATAAATGCTTAAGCCTTTATTAAGAATTTTAAATCACCTCTCAGCTCAGAGTAGGAGTCTTAGATTAGGACATTACCATATTTAAATGCATTAATATACCAGTTTCAGAGAAAAAGTGCACACTCCCTACTGGAACAATTTGGAAAGAAAAGGAAATTGGAAAATAATAGTATTAATTACAAGGCTGTTGGAAAGTACACAAATGAAAACCTCAACTAACATTGCTCTCCATTTCATTTTTGGCATAATCATAGATGAAAATTTCACCACTGATGACAATTTAAAAAAAATTAATTTTGCAACAGGAAAATGATTTTTTGAAGACAGAACCAAAAGCAGTCAAGTCTTATAAAAGGTTTTTGCTTTTAATGGAATTCCATTTGAACTAAGACTTGAGACTAGAGTGAAAATATATGTAGTGTGTTTATATGTACTAACACCTATGTGTGTATGTATGTGTGTGTGTGTGTGTGTGTGTGTGGAATATATATATATATATATATATATATATATATATATATATATTTACATTTCACAAAGAGAACTAGAATACACTCCTTAAAAAATATTTGATATACTTTCTGTCTAAGGTTACCATGTGTCAAAAGGCACACACAGAAACTGAACTTATGCCCTGACACCCTTGCCAATTAAAGAGAAGCACTAATTAGAATTTCAGCACTCTATTATAAGAATACTTTGGAAATGGAAAGTAATTTTAATCTGAAAAATTAATTTAGATCCATTGTATATTTTAATGACTATAAGATGCAATATAGTTGAACCCCTTTTTTCTTAATTATTATATTAGTCAGGGTTCTCCAGAGAAACAGAACCAATTTTATATATATATATATATATATATATATATATAATTGGCTCACATGATTAGAGACTGGAAAGTCCAAAATCTGCAGTGTGGGATAGTTGGGTGGGTCTCTGCTGTACAGACCCAGGAGACTTAATTGTGCAATTTAGTACAAATGCTGACTGGCAGATACTCAGAAGCTCCTGATGGTGTAGATGAAGTTGGAAGTCAGTCTTCTGGAGAATTTCCTCTTGTCAGGGTGGTTGGACATTTTGTTCTATTGGATGAGGACCATCTTATTACATGAGGCAATCTCCTGTACCCGAAGTTCACACATTTAAATGTTAATGTCATTCAAAACACCCTCCACGTTGATGAATAAAATGAACCATCACAATCATTAAAATGTAAGGTCAAATTTTTCTTCCTTGTCACAATCAAATTAAGGAACAAATCACTCCTCCTTAATGTAAATCCTAAAGGAGAAGAAGGAACATTTAATAATACTGCAAAGAAAACAGGATACCATGTGGAATTCTGACCCTTCATTCTAAAAATTCTGACCCTAAGCTGGGGAAAATAGGCATCAAAGAGGGCAGTCATCAGATGGAGAAAATCACCTCCCCACAGGGCTATCAGAGAACTATGAGTGTGAGAGTAGTCAGTCTATCACAGAGTATTTTATTCAAGGTGATAATTTTTCTCTCCCCCAATCCAAGTGAGTAGAATTCCCAAAGTAAGTTCTAAAGTTTAATGGTGTATGTGTGAAGGAAACCTTCCATTCATGTCTCAGCTGTGTGACTATCAAACCCCTTCTTTTACCTCCAGCACAACAGAGTGCGTAAGAAGGGAGTTATATAGAGATTGTTCTGGGAGCTTAAATCATTAATGTGTTCATTTTTTGTCCCACTTCGCAAATATGGGATCCCAGAGGAAAATATGGGGAAGAAGAGAGGCATATTTAATACTTTTCTCTGAGATGTGAGGGCATTCCTAAATAAGGACTGGTCCCAAATATGGCTGTGGTCTTTCAGGGAGCTGGAGATAAGGACTCTGCAGAGTAGCCAGTCCCAGTCGGGCTCTGCAGGGTGTGATACAGTACACCTGGAACATGATCTAGGTAACTCTCACTTCAGTCTGCAACTTTGCAACTCCATGAGAAGACAGTAGAGGATCCCGTTAGTCCCAGTGGTTCCACAAGAACAAAAGTGTAGGTTAAAAAAGAGGCAGGGTCAGGGGTGCCTGGGTGGTTCAGATGGTTAAGCATTCAGCTTTGGCTCAGGGCATGATCTCCTGGTTTGTGAGTTCAAGTTCTGCATTGGGCTCTGTGCTGACCGCTCAGAGCCTGGAGTCTGCTTCAGATTCTGTATCTCCCTCTCTCTCCGTCCCTCCCCTGCTCATCTGCTCATGTTCTCTCTCTCTCTCTCTCTCTCTCTCTCTCTCTCTCTCTCTCTCCCCTTCTCAAAAATAAATAAATATAATATTTTTTGAAGAGGCAGGATCAGTGGTACTCTGTAGATGCTGCTGAGTCAAGTGAAAAACATGGAATACCTAGAAAGTGTTAGGGTCATCTACACCTGGAAAAGTCAAGGCAAGGAATTATGTTTCTTAGAAGAGTTCTTTATGTGGAGGCTGGAGAATGCTGAATACAATCTAGCAGAACACACACACACACACACACACACACATGCATGCACTATTTACTTAGAACCACCAAAATAGCAGAGTTCCACAGCATTACGAAAAGAAAGATAGGCTAAACCTGAACAAGGCTAGTAATCCATCCTACTGGATTACTGAATGACACCTGGACATTCAGATGAGGAGACCCATGATTGTTTTATTCTTTTTTTGTTATCCCTAACCCCTGAAGAGATTGCACCTGGAAAAAAGTACGAGGGTTGGGGGAGAGGTCTTAGAAACTGAATGTACCACTCCTTTCTTTATTCAAGCGATAGTAGTTCAAAAGAGGACAATTTTGAATTGAGTTTGATGCTACAACTTTGAAACAAACTAAAATAAATTTTAATTAATGGAGTGAAATTGTATTAGTCATTGAACAATTGTGAAATCTTGGTAATCACACCCAGACCCAGAGGAAAAATAGAGTTTGACAGAGTTGAAAGCAGGGATTGGGGTAAAGTGGCAAAGAAAAGTGACACCATCTACCATGTTACAATGTTGTAATTCAGCTGACAAGACAGGTAACCAAACAATTATGTATAACTTAGAAGCTGCTACTGAAAATTACTAGACAGAATAATAAAAAATGTAAATAGGATATATCACACGATTTTTCCATGGTCATAATACACAAAGCCTAATTGAGAACTCCAGAAACATACCAAATTCAAGCCACAGAATCATTTTAGGATCGACTTTTGGTCTTTGCAGATGGAAGCACCAGGTCAGTCACCTGCTCTGTAGGATGAGAACTGGGGTTCTCAAACGGGCTGATGTGGGGGTTGAGAGGACCAAGGCTCTCTAGGGAATATTTGGCAATGTCTGGAGACATTCTTGGTTCTCTCAGCTGGCCAGAGGTTGGGGGAGGAGCGCTACTCGCATCAAATAGGTAGAGGCCCTGGATGCAGCTATATATCCTATCATGTACAGGACAGACCCTCACAACAAAGAAGGCTCTGACTCAAAGGTCAGTGCCAAGGTGGAGAAATTTTGGATTAAAGCAACAATTTATGAAACTTTACCCAGATCCATATGAGTGATGCACCAGCAATATGGACAGTATGAATTAGGTATGCTAGGGGAATGATTTGGTTGCCATCTCAAAACAGACACTCTAATTAGAATAAAATTGCTGATACATTGTATCTTGACTCTAATAACAAATATAAATCATTGTGTCTCTTTCCTGTAGATACTGACAAGATCCTTGATAAATTAATTCAGCTAGGTTTATGATAGTCCTAGAGAACCATTAACTAAGCAACAATTGATCTGACCATTTTGACACAAGTTTTTTGTGACTCTGATATTTTGAAAATGTTTACCAATTAGAAATCTTCATAAAAAAGTGTTCTTGAAAGCTTTTTATGTACCAGGCATTAAAAAGATTTTAGGTTGATGAAACCAATGAACAAAAATGGCCTCTGCTTTCAAAAAGGTTAAAGATGAAAAGAATTGAAAAATAAGGATTATTTGAAGAAAAAGAAACAATAAAAGACAAGATTAATTTACCTTTCACTCCTAAGTTATTGTTTTGTGAATAAAAGAATACATGCCTTGGGTGAAACTCAGGTTCTAGCTATAAGTACCAGAGCAAAAATTCATTTTAATTTGATTGGGAATATTGAAAAATTTTGTAGAAAGGTAAAAACACATTTAAAAGGCCATATTCTTACATTAATAATCCTATAACTTTCATGGAAATATAATTAATATAATAAGGAATAAGAATGGATTAAACTTTAAATATCTTCACTGCATTTATTGTCACATTTTAATATGAAATATATTACTGTGTAATGAAAGCCAGTGATGAAATGATATTAAACTTTATTTTACTCTGAAGGCCATTTTCTGATAATGTACTTTGTAATTTGGAAGGGTTGTCTTCAGAGACCTGCATTCACAATAAACTGAAGTAATTTTGAAAACTGGGTATGAGAAAGCAAACAAGTGAACAGATATTGTAGGTGAAAGTTGACTAAATAATGTACTTCCCATTATAAGTGAATTAAAGAGCATCAAAGTAATAAGAATAATATTTTTATTCTTAAATGTTATGGCTTTAGTAGTTTATTTTCTGTTTTCTGGTATAATTGTGTATCACAATTTCTTTCATGTCAAAAGGAGGATTTTTCTTCCCCTTAGTTGTTAGCAAGACTGTAAAATTTTATTTAAATGTTATAAGAAAATATAATCAAAAATTATAATAGATTTGATTATATATGCTGAATGTAAAAGAACATCATCTCGTGTGTCTGAATTCATTCTGAGATTTAAAAATATCTCCTGTGTGTAAACATTGTGGCAATGCATAGACATGGACAAACGAGGCCTATAAACTGGATAGTGTGTTACCTCAGTGATAATCTATTTTTCACAAGGAAATTTATTTAGACAACTATTATTTCAAGGTATTTCATTTACCCAAACATGTGGCTTCTATTTTATTCATTTTCAACTTATATATTAAGAATTTAAGTGATTGTAAAGAACTTCAATTACTTTTCAATTTTTATAGTGTGTTTTAGATTTCTATGGTAATCCATGAGAAATTTCCTAATTATATAATTATAGATAGAGTTGAAAAACTTAGGGATGGCCTGCTTGGAAATGTTGTCTGCTCTAATGACAAGTGAAGAATAGGAAAATCTAAGATGAATGTATGAGAACTTTTTCTAAGTATCAGATCTTTATGAATTCTGTACATAAGACTGTTTATTTTTTTCCAAGTAGGATAAAATGTTTTCTTCATCTCTTTGATGTTTTTGTGTTGATTCATATTCTGTATTTGTCTATAAGTGCATAAATGTTTTCTAAAATCTTCCTTAACAGATATTTTAACTCTATTATATTCATGCATTTGTCTAGTTAGACTATATCTACAGTTATATGCACATATATATCTATAGTTATATATACATGTATATTTATATATTTAGATACTCTGGGGACTGTATCTCCAAATGGGTAGCACAAGACATTCAGGAAATACAGAACTGTAATGCATGTTGACAAAAAAAAGCGACACTTTGCCTTTTATGCATAAGGATATTATACTACAGATGACAACCTTTCTGAGAAGTCAGTGTTTCTAAAATGTGGCGAAAATACAAAGCACACGCAACCATATTGGGTCTACGGGTGAAAATAATCAGGAAAAAGCAGTAAAGGCTGTTCAGGTTTACAGTGGTCTTTTTAGTAGCTCATACCAGCAATTAATTTGATCTGCAGTCTAAGGAGCATTTTATAATTAATTTCTCAGCATTTACCACATACAAGCCATCACTTTAAAGTGCTATGTCATTAACAAAATCCCATTTTTTTTCATAAAGAATAGGCATACTGATCTACATTTTTCCATGCTGCCAAGGCAGAATGGACTCGAGGGATATTATCTTATTCAGAAAGAACCTTTCAAGGTTGAATAAAAGAAATGGTGCAGGGTCCCTGGGAGAGGGAAGTGATCATCATTTTCACCTTCAACTCCTCTTTGATGTGGCAGAGTCAATTTTTAATCAGCAGCCATCAGACCGGGCTTCATTTCGCCTTACAAAGTCCTATTACTCTGCCACTTTCTGGAAGGAGGTGATAAGGACAATGCTCTTCTTTTTCTCTTCATAGAGCCCTGCATATGATGAGTCCCTTTGGAGAGGCTTGATAAAAAAATAAAATAAAATAAAAAAAAAAGTGAGTATGTAGGGATAAAGGTCACCTCTCCGTCAGAATTAACTCTTCAAGACAACAAACTTTGATTTCCCCGTGTTTGTTTTTAGGAACACGCCTATTGTTTTGGAGGCGATGGCAGTAATAAGCCAAAGAGGAAGAAAGAGGCAAAATGCACACAGCTCTTCATGATAATAATATTTAGGCTTATTAGTCTTCCCAGCTAAACAACCTAGTAGCTGTAATGCTAATGAACATTATAGGCAGTAGTGACATGCAGGAAGAGTGTACAATTAAAATTTACCTCTTTTAGCAGTACACCTCAAAGAAATCATTTATCATTAGAGTCCGTGTAAGTGCCACACAGGCACAGTGAGAGAAAATCGCTTCTTTGCATTCAGCTAAATTGAAAAATGAAAAAAAAAAAAAGCCCACTATTTTCCCCTCTGGAAGTGTTTTTTATGTTAAGTAAACCTAAATTATTTTTTAAACTATGCACTCATGCAGAAAAAACCTCTATAATCTCTTAGTATCATTTATTGTAGTTAGCAGTCTTAATTGCCTCACTGAAATGGATCAGAGTTCTGGGAATTACCCTGTAAAATGATGTTACTACTCTCCAGCCTTCTCATCCTTTGATATAATCTCATTAAAAATATCAGGCCTCTAGGTGAGGGAATACATATGGATAGTAAATGCATGTTAAGCAGGCACACCCAAACTGATGACCTAGTTATTACAGAACAGAGCAACAGAAGATGAATTTTAATTTTGAAGTACAGCAATTTCTTCCTTGGTTAATACCATAATTATTAACATATTTTTGGAATGAATCTGCTTGCTACCCTTGACAAAAGATAATAATACTGAACCAACCAAAATACTGAAATGACATTTTTTGGAATAAAACAAACTCTTATTTTCCAGAAGACCACACAAGTGAAAAAACACATGTAATTTCATTAACTATAATTACTGAGAAGAGATGGGAAAAGACGTGTGCCAAATCCCTTTTTGTGTGTGTGTTCTCAAAATGTAGCAGGGTTGAAACATATAAACCCTAGAGGAAATACACTCATCACCCAGCCAAAGAGAGGGGGAAGGAGTAGAGGGGGAGAGTCATGCTGAGTCCACCATATGAAATAATTAGATTTTTATAGAATTGGATTTCCTGTTATAAATTGGAAAGTATAGTTCCGCAAAGGCTAGGAATGTATAGAACATAAAACGTATCCTGTGCTGTGCAGTCCAGTGTGCTACAATAACAAACCATTCTCTCTTCTGTAGTGCATAATGCGGCCGAGAGACGTGGCCACGTAGAAGCAAAGATTTGTGTGTGGTTGGTTTTTAAAATAAAATTTCAATATTTAATTTCCAGCAATTTATAATTTCTAAGGTACTGAAAGCTCAGGTATCCACACAGTCAGAGAATTGGTATAAAATGGATTATGTGGATACTAAATACTGCTGAAGCTATGTGCAGTGCTAAAACGATAGGCGATGTGAGGATCTCTGCCTCCCAACTTTGGAGCAATTTTTGGCGTGAAGGCTTATCACTTTTTTTTTTAATAAGAGAAATTCTATCTTGATTATTCCTTTTCATTCTTGCTTCCTGCCCCCTCATTCCACTATTATTTTGCTATATGAACTTAGTTTGGGGAATAAAGTGTTGTAAATAATATATAGCAAACTTTATTCCCCAAACTAAGTTCATTTTTAAAAAGTGTTGTAAATAATATATAGCAAACTTTTTTAAAATTTAGCACATTGGTCAAAAGTTGATCGGCTAGTAGAAAAAAGTTCAAGAATTTTATCCTACAAAATGCAGGTAGTTGTGTTAGGACAGAATGCTGATAGGTAAAATGACAAAATCATTATCATTTGGTTACAACTCAGTAAAATAAGGAAATTGATTTTTTAATGTCACAGCATTTCTAAGAGACAAACAGCCACTATTATAGCTGTGCCAGTTATTTCTATTCTTAGCAGAGACCACATTCTTTAAAAGGCCGAGTCTACCAAGAGAAAGATAAATAAAAGCTCACTAGTATTCCATAGTCAAAGATATAAATATAAGACTGATGAACAGGAAAATTGGGGAGAATATTCCATCAGAATTCAAGCCAGCATTTTAATGCACAAATCTGCAAAAGTTAGGGTCACACAGAAATTACTCCTCTTCTAACAGCCATGCATCCCTACCTTGGATTCTTTATTCACCTTATTCCTGACCTTTACACATCCTGTCTTACTCTTCTGCACTTGTCAATATCGTGTTCATTGCTCAAGCCCCCTATTAAAACCATTCTTCCAAAGTTGTGCATGTTCTTTCCCTCCCTCACCCCACCTAAACCCTGATCTTCTTCACTCCCCCACCCTACTCATGCTTCCTCTAACAATCTAACCCTGTTGCTCCTCAGGGGTTCCAGCTTCTCTCCCTGGCACATTTATGAATGCCAGGCCTGAAGAACCCAGAACGCCTGAGAGGAATGCTGGGTCCCTTAAATGTTCACAATAAATCTCTTCACATTCAAGTTTTATTTCTTTGATTTATGAATAGTTCTAAGAATAGAGACTAGACTAGATTTTGTTGCCAAAGTCTATATATTTCAAATTAATTAGGAAAACAAGAAAAGTGAGAACAGAGATTTACTAGCCATTACATAATAATTTACCTTAAGTATTTTATTGACTTGTGAGATCAAACCCAGGCATTGGGCTCTGTGCTGACAGTGAGGAGCCTGCTTGGGATTCTCTCTTTTCCCTCCCTCTCTGTCCTTCCTCCACTCATACACACACACACTCACTCTCTCTCTCTCTCTCTCTCTCTCTCTCAAAATAAATAAATAAACAACAACAACAAAAACACCAAATGGACTCTAAGTAAAAAGCTTAAAATAAAATGATAGGATCAGAGTAACTTTACAAAAGGAAGTATTACCCCTCTGTGTGCTTGTGATGTAGATATTTAGCAAAAATACAGCATTACTTTCACCCCTTCCAGAAACCCCTGCCCCTTTTTTCTCCAACTTGGAGTAACTGGGCAAATATTTGCATTTTCATGTTTCCTTGGTCTCAACGTACACACCCACTTATTTCCCCCAAATTACCAGCCTATGACTAAGTGTGTGTATTTACATATGCAGTATATATGCTAACACTAGTGCCTGTAGTGGTAGAGTGGGGGCAAAAGGTTCTAGCACAATCCTTTGACTCAAGCCTCAAGACCAAGTGTGCCTCAAATTCTGAGGGACCGCAACAGCAAATTGTGAAAGGAAAGAGAACAAGGCATCATTACAGCAAATATTGAACTTATTTAAAATCGAGTGACCCCCGATACTGGGAAAATCTGAAGATAGTATTGACCCAAGATGTTCCTAGGCAGCATGCTATCTTCTACTTGCTGGCTTCAGACTTATTTACACCTCAGGCATTTCGTGGTTTCAAGGTGAGCATGTATCTACACACAAAGTTCCTCCTTCCTGGGTTGCCCTTCTGACATTGGCAAGCACTTCTTCATTCTTTGAAGGCCAAATAATGTGCCACGTCTCCTGCGTTTCCTTCCTGATCCCCCAATTTTTCCTCTCGGCATTGATTTCACATTTATTCTTTGTCTTGAAAGTGTCATTTTCCCCTATGGCACAGATTGAAAACTGAATTTCGGTTTCCTCTGAATTACTCTCATGTAACAGTCTTCAGTAGAGTAAGAAATTGACAACAATAGTAACTTCTCTTTCTTCACTTGTGGGTCCATGTTTGTATGTTTCAATTATAATAAGGAGGAGAAGGAGAAAGAAAAGGAGGTTCAGGAGGACAAGAAGAAGGAAGGTACCTGTGGCTAGGGAGAGATCAGTAGGGAGGGATGGTGGAGAACAGCCTTAGGGCTTTCCAAATATGTAACAGCTCAGCTTGACCACTGAACTTTGTTTGGGATCAAGGACTGAAGGCCCACTGTCAGCAACTCTTTGTAATACATATGTTTTGAGAGGCGCCCTAGGTGGCTCAGAGGGTTAACTGTCCAACTTTGGCTCAGTTCATTATCTCATGGTCTGTGAGTACGAGCCCCACATCTGGCTGTGTGCTGACAGCTCAGAGCCTGGAGCCTACTTCCAATTCTGTGTCTCCCTTTGTCCCTGCCCCTCCCCTGCTTGCACTCTGTCTCTCTTTCTCTCAAAAATAAACAAACATTAAAAAATACATATGTTTTGAAAAGATTCTGTGATAGGCACCCTATAAAGACTTGTTGATTATACATTTGTGTAAAACTTTTTTTTTTTTTTTTTTTTTTTTTTTTTGTAGAGGGAGACAGAGAGACATAAAGAGAGAATCTTAAGTAGGCTCCATACCCAGAATGGAGCCCAACTTGGGACTCAGGACTCAATCCCAAACCCTGGGATCATGACCTGAGGCTAAATCAAAAGTCAGATGCTCAAAGGACTGAGCCAACCAGGCCCCCTGTATAAACTTTTTAATATGAGGTTAGTCTGCCATTTTCTATTCTCCCTTTTGGGAGAATAAAAATTCTCTAAATTTGTTAGTCACTGAATAAAATATGATTTCTTTTTCCGTGAAAAGTTTTATCCTTTCTGTAGCTCTTTATTACACAGTAGCCACTTTTATTTAGCTTTGAGAAAATGATAATTTTCAGTTTAAAACATGTGATTTCAATATTAGAGGAAATCGTGAAATGCATCAATACAATGGGTACTTCTATATTCTCTTGGGGGTTATCATCTTATGATATTATCAAATATTTTTTCTGCAGTAACTTGCTAAAGTACTGTTTTTTTCCTTTTTTTTAAGAATCTGAAAAATAAAGTGGGTTATAGATGGTTTTTAACACAAAACAAGAACATTTGTGAACTTAGTTTTCCAGCCAATATTTCTCATGATTTAAGCCTATCACCTTATAAAATACACATAGACAGTGGAATCTTTATGACTTGGAATAGCCTTTAACCAGTTGAAGATAGAACATAATCCTTGAGATGTTTTGATTTGATTAAAAAGCACTGTTATATTTTTAACCACAAATATGTACAAATATATCATAAATACTCAAATTAGAGTGTTTTAAGACACTATGTACGTCATACTCAACCTCATTTAAATTGAGGATTATTTCAAATGATAACAAAATTGATCTTTGAATGGAGAACAGTATGGATAATAATCCTTCCTGTGTGATCATTGCCACAGCGTTTGTTTTCATGGCAAATATGAAGCAATTTTCGTCGGCTATGTAGAAAAAAATTGACACTTTTTTGACCTAGATATATTTTCACATCACAAGAGGAGAAAGTCCTATTCAATTATCTATTACTGGTCAAACGTCCTTTTAAGAAATAGAAAATTATTTTGATTTTTTTTACCAAAGGAAAAATTGTTTCTGAGAAAGTAAGGTAGGCCTACTTTTTCTATACTTATTTTTGAGAATTTTGTAAATTCTTCTTTCTACAATCAATAATCATTAACATTTATTGAGCACTTATGATGGGTCAGGTACTTTGCTAAGTGATTTACCTGCTTTACCTCATCTGTTCCTTGCAACAAATTTGTAAGGTGTCATTTATCCCTATTTCCCCAAAGGAAATATGGCTTAGATATAATAAATTATGTGCCCCAAATCAATTTCTTTCTGGGTAAAATTTTTACTTGGGTAATCTGTCATAATTTTTACCTGGGTAATCTGACCCCATAGTCTGCACTCTTTTTGTTTTTTTTTTAATTTTTTTTTCTGTTTATTTACTTTTGAGAGAGAGAGAGAGACAGAGGTGTGAGCAGGGGAGGGGCAGAGAGAAAGGGAGACACAGAATCCAAAGCAGGCTCCAGGCTCTGAACTGTCAGCACAGAGCCCCATGCGGGGCTCTAACTCACAAACTATGAGATCATTACCTGAGCTGAAATGGAGGTGCCCTTCCATAGTCTACATTCTTAACCACTAAATGCTTAAAATTTTTCTGGGAAGAGAAAGAGGGAAAGGCAAATAAAGAGGAAAGAAGAAAAGAAATAAAGGAAGGATAATGGAGTATGGTGAGAAAGTGTTCTATTTGACATAACAGGATTTTCATGAATTAAAATATCAAAGGCAGACGCCTGGGTGGCTCAGTGGTTAAGCATCCAACTTCAGCTAGTTTCGTGATCTCTCAGTTGGTGAATTCGAGGCCTGCATCATGCTCTGTGTTGACAGTTTAGAGCCTGGAGCCTGCTTGAGATTCTGTGTCTCCCTCTCTCTCTGCTCCTCCCCTGTTCACACTCTGTCTGTCTCTGTCTCTGTCTCTCTCAAAAATAAACATTTAAAAGATTTTTAAAAATAAAATAAAATATCAAAGGGTTTATCTCTAAATATTTAAGTATGTATGTTTTATGACTAAACTAAACCTGTTGCAAGAAGCAAATTAATTTTCCTATCTGTTTCTCCAAGTCATTTTATATAAAATGTCACTGACATTCTAAATCGTAATTTTGAATAAATGGAGTGATAGGTTGCATAATTGGCTTCAATACCTCACCTCTCCCTGTATCCACACCTTTACTATGGACTTGTCAAGAGTGAAGTCTACTTTCGTGTTTGTTGATATTAAGCTCAATCACATACTTTGCTATGGCGAATGACATCTGTGTCACAACATTATCATAGCATGTAAAGGGATGATGGACTTCAGAAAGGAGATGCACATTTTACTTCTAAACCTATTCCTTACTTACTGTATAACTGTACCAAAGCCTTTTCACCTTTCTAATCTTTCGTTTTGTCATGGAAAATTAAGAGTTCAAAGTAGATAATTATATATATGTACACAAATCACAAACATTTATATACATCATTATGTCATATGTATATACAGTCCCATTCATACTCTTCATACTTTATAGGTCTTGGCACAAATAGATTCTCCACTCTTTCTCTCATTCATCAATATGTATGAATATAATTATTATATTTATTAAAGCAGGTGGCAAAGCTGATGGATTATGGGCCCTGCAGGCAAATTTCTCTTAATTGTATTAGACCATCTTTAGGCAGGACAAATACTCTCCCAGTTGAGGATAATTCTATTTCCTATTCAGTGTCTATTGTCTCATACTACACAATTACATTACTTGCCTGGGCACTAAAGGAATTTGCAACAGCCACTCTTGGATTTAAAGGTGTTCCTGCCAGTGCCTACTTTATGGTTAAAGTTTATTTTCTTTATTTAATTATTTTTGTCCTGCTTTAAGTCTTTTTTAACAATATTAAGAAATTAACCCTCCTAAAATATTGGCTTTTTCTTTTTTTTTTAACTTTATTTATTTTGAGAGAGAAAGAACACACAAAAAAGGTAGGGGCAGAGAGAGAGGGAAGAGAGAATCCCAAGCAGGTTCCATGTTATCAGTGCGGAGCCTGACATGGGGCTTAATCCCATGAACGGTGAGATCAGGACCTGAGCTGAAATCATGAGCCAGATGCTTAATGACTGAGACACCCAGACGCCCCATAAAATATTGTCTTTTTCATGTAATTCTTTTGCTCAAATGCTTATGATAATTTACCATTTTATAGCATACATATCATCCAGATTGATGTTCACATTCTTCCATAATCCTTTCCTAGTGAGTGACAGTGGAGAATCTGCACAACTTCTTTCTCAATCAAAGTCACACACACACACACGCGCGCGCGCACACACACACACACACACACACACACACACTGTCTTATTCCCATTTCACTACCATACTTTCTCTTTTTGTCTAATGAAATATGTCCTTTAATGTCTAACATCACTTTATCTCATAAGACTTTCTTTATGAGTTCACCCACCTTTCTGTCTACTATCACCACCAATCTATTATGCAAATGTCAAATGTTAGGGCAGTTTAACTTAACTGCTATAACAAATAGCCCCAGCATGGTATAATGGATCAAACTCAATGTAAGCTTATATCTTGCTCATGTAACTATACTGAATAAATGTCCAGGTTTGCAAGTCAGCCATTATCCACAGAATCAATCAGGGATCCATGCTGATAGAAAGTCTAACATCTTCACCTGGGGATTTAAAATGCGGCCCTGATGATCGTCTGTGTTGCAACTAGCCAGATGGGAAAAAGATCATCAATAAGACACTCTTACATTTCAGCTTCTTATCCCAGAATGTGCACACATTCACTTCTGTTCTTAGTGGATTAAAAGATTTAGTTGCTATTAAATATAGTTCCCTGTCTGTGTTCCCTGAGCTGATGAATGACAGCTCTATTCAATGGAAAGGGAAATATTAATTGTGGTGGACAGCCATCTCTGCCACATATAATTTACTTCTCCTCTGTCAGTGCTTTCCAACAAACTCTTTTGTCCCCTAACTTTTTTATCATTGTACATTTCATGTGTTCATCATATTTGTAAACTATAAGATAGGAAAAATAATTTTTGTTTTCTCTTGTAAATACACTTATATCTCCTGTAGTGCCTAACACAATGATGGGCACATTCTATGCATAATATGTGATAAATTATTATATGAAAATGTCTCCCATAATGTGTAGGACACAGTTGGAGCTTAATAAATGTGTGTGCTTCTACAAGCTAATATATATGTATATTTATGTGATTAAATGAAGCATATATATACACACCCATACATTTAGCCCTAATTTAATCATTCATCTGTTTTGTTTTGTTTGTTTTTCATTTTGATTCAGCCAGACTCTGTGTTCAGATCTGGAGATTTAAATATGAGTAAGACACAGTTCCTGCCCATACAAGGCTTATTTTCTCTCAGTCCATAAAACTTTGAAATGTGAGCTCCTAAAGGAAGCTTAATCATTTCTAGATTTGTTGAATCCTTCCAACTTTTCACTGAAATATATAGTACTATCACGGATACTCATATTCCAAAAAGCTATAGTTGAATTCTAATTCAAATCAGAGTTATGTTTGAGCAAAACATTTCTAAATGCATACACACTATGGGTAGTATGTATATAATTCAAGTCTTTCAATGTTAGACTTATTTCAATTATATTTCAATCTGTATACCATCTTATTTTTTTTAATTTTTTAATCTTTATTTTTTGAGAAAGAGAGAGAGAGAAAGAGAGAAAGAGAGAGAGAGAGAGAGAGAGAGAGAGAGAAAGTGGGTGAGGAACAGAGAGAGAAGGAGACACAGGATCCAAAGCAGGCTCCAGGCTCTGAGCTGTCAGCACAGATCCTGATGCAGGGCTTGAACCCACGATCAGCCAGTTCATGACCTGAGCCAAAGTCGGATGCTCAACTGACTGAGCCACCCAGGTGCCCCACCATCTTATTATTTTTAACCCAAGCCAAAATAACCTAATTGATTTGGAATATTTTTCCACAGGAATGCACTTTAACCTTAAGATGTTACTGGTTTTTACAATCTGTTTTCAAGAGAAAAGAAAATCAATAGCTTTCAAAACAAAATCTGATTGTATTCTAATAAGTGTGTCATAATTTCAATACTATACAACCTTTTTTATTGTTAAACTGAAAGGTTGATCCTATAAGGTATGAATAACGTTTAGGAGACTATGGATAATAATGTGCTTCCAATATGATGCAAGCTGTCAAAATGTTAATTCTAACAACGATCCTATTTGCCCCATACACAAAACATACCATATATATGCACACACACACACACACACACACACACACACACACAAATGCACATTCAATTTTGGTCATGAATAAGCACATACACATCTCCTGTGGCAACCCATGGGGAAGGAACCATCTAATGCACAATCAAAGCTTCTGCACTGGAGTCCTCTGTTAGTTCCATTCTCCTTGGGAGAGACACAGGTTCTTATGTGACGCTAGTTCCCCAGAAGTGGCTCAGTTCTGTAATTCTGGTTGTTTCTGTCTCTGGTATTACAAAAGTAGATTTGTAGTCTAAGGTGAGGATCTTCGATTCACTTTGCAACTCTCCATCCTCCATTGGAAAGTTACTAAAAGCTATGGCCTTTGGGAGCAAGATGTCTGTGTGGTGGAAACTGCAGTGTTGATTCTCTTCTTGAGTGATAACCATTTTCAATGTTTCTGAACTAGCATAATTTACAAATAACATGCCTTAGCCAATTGATGGTGAGAGCTACTTCTCTTGCCAGAGCAGAAACAGACGAGGAGGCAGGATCGAAGTAAATAGTCTCTGATCCTGATGAAAACCTTTGAGTTTCAGGATGAGCCAACATTTTGCCTACACCTGCTATACATCAAACTGAGAAAAAGGAAGCCTTTTCCTTTTCTTTTTTTTTCTCTTTTCCTTTTCATTTGCCTTTATTATAGGAAGGTGTATTTATAAAACTCAAATTTAGCTCAAATAATATTTACCGGGTTTTAGTCTCCACAAATGGTTTCACAACTAGAAACCATCCTAGGCCTCATTTTTCCCCTGTGTTTTCACATTTAATCAAGGGTCAAATCTGCAGATTCCATTGTTTTAAAATACACTTTCTTTTTTCTCTTCTATCTGTCTCCATTAGCACTAACTTAATTCAAGGTCTGGTCAGCTTAACTACGTTAATGATATTTTAATTGTTCTGTCTACTTCCGTTCCTACCATTCCATCCTCCTCCCACACTATTAGAGTTCATGTTATAAAGATAAATATGATCTTGCTTCTGTTTGCTCAGTATTATTCAGTAGATTTATATTAAGCATAGGATAGTGGTTAACTTCTGTGGCACATCTACAGCGTTCTTTGTGATTTAACCTTTGGACAACTTTGCCCTTTGTCTCTGCACCCTCCCCTTCACACACTCTTCTGTTATTTTATGATGTCTCAATTCTGAATTTCTCAGAATTTTCTGAATATGCTATGCTGTTACTCACTCTCTGTCTTAGCACACTTTTTTTTTCTCTGTTCACAACGCCCCACTGGGCCTCTCCTCATCATTCTTATCAACACTAATTCATTACTTCAATTAATTGTACAGTTATTGTGAAAATTAAAATAATAAGTGTTGGCACTTAGCTTATACCATATACTCACAGCAATACACACAGGAGTATGTACAAATAGCAATAATGATAACAATAATCATTTCATTTTAACATGATTCTCTTATATACATCAAGATAATCAGTGCTTTCATCAAAAGCAAATAAGCCAACGTCTACAACTTCCGTGGTTGTAGATATTTCTCCACACCAAGGAAATTCTCTTGGATCCCCAGCTTTCCCTGAACCTCTTAGTTTGTTCAAGAGCACCATAAGGGAATGTTTTTATCTAGATTTTTCAATTTTTCATCTCTATTGATATTTCATCCTTAAAGATCACATAAATGACCACTTAGGTAGCTCATCCTCGGGACTTCCCTCCATGATCTAATGGGAACTTTATTTATCCCATTTGTAAAGACTCCCAAATTAACAAGACAGTGTGCCAAAAGTCTAAATCAGCTTTAGTATATTTTTGGTTGTATTTATTTTTAATCCTCAGGATTTTCCCTGATCAGGTATGTTCTAACTCAGTAGGTTTTACTTTGTTCTTCAGGTTTCCTCTGTGAGTCCTTGTTTTTTCATAGATTTGTAAGGGTATTATATACTCTCTTATTGTCAGATGCCAAATATCATACTGTTTATTCCTCTGCCCAGGTTTTCATTTTTCCATTCATCGTGCTGCATTCACACATAAATATACATAGTTTGGCAAGTGGTTTCAGATGTTTCTTACCTCCAGTATCTTCTCAAGCATATTAATTTTCACAGTAGTGGTTTCATAAAGAATTAATTTAAGAGATTTAAAATAATATTTCTTTGGCATTTACACAGGTTATTCTCTGGACCTGTGATGCCTTGCCACCTTTAGTTTTTTGCTTGCATCTGGGTGTTTACTGCATGAATATATGCACAATTATTGTCATCAAAATCCTCAAAATGTGACTTCAGATGAAAGGTGACCATCATCTTTAATATTGTTCGAAATGTATTCCTCCTGGACTAAAGTACTTAAACGTGCACTTTTTTTTCAGGAAATATAATTATGAGTTTGCAGTTTTCATTATTTTGTCATGCATACACTATGAAATTCATAATTATTCAAATAACATTTTATAAATCAATTGTAACTTTAGCATCAAAAATTTAGTGAAAAATATATATATGTTTCAAAATCACAGGTATAAGGAATACTAAGAGTTGATGTATGTAATTCTAAATTTTCCCAGATCATAGTCTTGGGTAGTATCATTGCTTTTTCTTGGCCATGATCATGAGTCCAATTAAGCCCCTTAAAACTTACAAAAAAAAAAAGTAAAGAAAAGGTGTAGATATCAAGAAGTAGTTTTTTTGGTGGACTAGTAAAGGAAGGGCTACAGTGCAAGTCTCTTTATTCTCTTAAAGCTGATGAGTACTCAACACAAAAGCCTGGAAACAAGAAGGTATGGTGAAGAAACAGGATTTTTGCCCAGAAAAAATAATGCAAAAATTTCAAACATTATGTAAACTAGAAAAGGGAGATGGATTACCTATTGCTTTAAAATATCGACTGACACTATAAGAAGCAAGTTGTGTAAGAAATAGCCATTTTTAATCAGTGGAAAGTAATCTAGCAATCTGCTAAAGTGATAAGCAGGAAAAGAAAATGTTGCAGGCTTCCATCGTGGAAGTCAATAAAACAATTAAATGCAGTGCCATGACTCATAGCTTAGGAATGGATGTATCATGGAAATAGCTTTTTCTTTTTTAATGTAAAATGTTGCCTTCCTCTCCTCTTGCAAAAATTAGCTAAATATAAATGCTTATTTTCATCACACCTAAAGTGAGTGCCACAACCTCAAGGTAGAATGTAATAACGTGATTGAGCCTTGTTACATAAAGTGGAAAGACTTAATCACTTATGATACCTGGCCATATTGGGTCCTATCCCCTAGCCTAATCTGTGACATTTAAGTGTGTTTGTGTGTGTGTGTGTGTGTGTGTGTGTGTGTGTGTGTGAGAGAGAGAGAGAGAGAGAGAGAGAGAGAGAATGAAAGAGAAAGAGACCAGAGACAGAGACAGAGACAGACAGACATTAGTAGCAATGAACTTTCTATCACACTTACATATGTGCACACACACACACACACACACACACACAATTTCCATACTCTATTTGGTTCATTTTTGTTCCTTACAATTTTTGGATAAATGGATAGAAGCTTTAACGCATAGAAACATAATATTGTTTTTGAAACAGACACATACAAAACCAAATTAAAATTTAAATGCTATTGTTTTTTAAAGCACCAACTACTGACGACATAATCAATTGCCTTCCAGAGACAACTCTATGGGAAAGTCAAGACCAAAAGCCAAGCAACCACATCAACAAAAGACAGGGTAAATTTGAAGTCATCTTGCATTTGTCGATTCTGTTTTGTTTGGAGAAGCACAGACAATATTTTTGCAATGCAATGGACTCAAATCTCTGAGCCCCACTATACTCCCTGAAACTTTAAGGACATTCTTGCTATTAAAATAATAAAGTAAGTGTGGAGATTTTCTCAGTAACAGTGTTATAATCTCCTTCTAAAAACTATTACATCAGTACCAAGGACAACAGCGATTAATGAAAATGCTTTTTAAAACAAATATCTTTTCATTAGAACAATAAAATGCACAATATTTCTAATTAGAAAAGATTTACCAAAATGGAAGATTAATTATATCAAATAAAATTAAGTAAAAAATGTTTAATTATTTAAGACAGTACTTTGATTCCATCACAGTTTATCATAATTCTCTTATTTAACTAACACGAAATGGAAGTTTTGTATACTGGTAAAATGCAAGTTAATTTGGATTTCTTTATCAATATGAAAAGATATAATATATGTAAAATGTCTAATTTTTAAGAAATGACATGATCTGCATGCATGATCAACATAAAAGAACACTTAGCCTTTTCTGCTTATAAGAACATAGAATCCTGGGCTGTGGATGACAGCTAATTTCCTCTAGTCCTCTGTTGTGCTACACCTATTGATGCATGATGATCTTCAAGTATTATTGGAAAAAAAAGTTAGGCATAAGCATGAAAAGAATTAAAAACAAAGCTATCAATTTTAGGCTAATTAAAACAAAGTAGCTGAAAATGCACTCCTGCCATGGAAGAAAAAAGTGCATAATGGTGGCCTAACCATTTTGCATGAAAAACAGACTATCACACACAACCAAAAATGTGTTATAAAGTACAGATGTTCCCTTAGATTAGAAAAATAAAGTTTGCTTTTAGCATATGTAAGCATACCATATGGAATTCATTTTCATCACTTCGATGCTTTTAAAAAATCTTGAACAAATACTTTGGGAGTTTGATATGGAGATGTAAAAATCTCTAATGTATGTTTTTATTCTTTAGTATTAGAAGAGTTCAAGGCAATAATTTAGGAACTTAATACTGACTGGTATAGCTAGAAACCAAACGATGCAAAGTATAAAATTTCTCCACTTTTTTTTCATGGTTATATGTCTTTTTACTATTCCTTTTTTTTTCATGTAAAGCCTCCTGTGTATATAAATTAACTACCACATTTTAGTTGATACATTCTTTTCATTGACTATTCTTAGTTCATTCCCATAACTTTGAAATCTCTTTTCCAAGAATCCTCACAGCCTATTTGTCTTTTCTCCCATTTTCACGACATTTTTTCTTTATTGTTTTACTTTGTAACCTACATAGTTGTTTTCCCTCAAGACATGTTAGAAAAAATGTATATGCTAAACACTAACATGTACATAGATATTTCTAATGTGCTAATATTTGTTTTTTCTTATTTTCCTATTTTTCTAATGTTTCCTGTGGCAGTACAGTTAAAAGCATATCACTATTGTTTTGTTCATTAAAATCACCTAATTTATTTACACATTAACATATTTAATTAAAATCTTTTCATTCCATCGAATTTCACTTTGAAAAATGCTTAAATTCTTTTCAGCTGGTTATTTTCCCTGGCATCTTCCCCTGTAAGCCTCTGCTAAGTCATATCTCTTTCATGAAGGATGAAGAATTTTACAAAACAGATGAACATAAGGAAAGGGAAAGAAAAATAATACAAAAACAAGGAGGGGGACAAAGCATAAGAGACTCATAAATATGGAGAACAAACAGAGGGTTGCTGGAGGGGTTGTGGGAGGAGGGATGGGCTAAATGGGTAAGGGGCATTAAGGAATCTACACCTGAAATCATTGTTGCACTACACGCTAGCTAATTTGGATGTAAATTAAAAAAATAAAATTAAAAAAGAAAAGAATTTTTCTAGCTTTTAAAAAAAATTTTTTAACGTTTATTTTTGACAAAGAGATAGACAGAGCTTGAGTGGGGGAGGGGCAGAGAGAGAGAAGGAGACACAGAACCCGAAGCAGGCTCCAGGCTCTGAGCTGTCAGCACAGAGCCCAATGCGGGGCTCAAACTCACAGACCACAAGATCATGACCTGAGTCAAAGTCAGATAGATGCTCAATAGACTGAGCCACTCAGGCACCCCAGAATTTTTCTAACTTTCCACGTAGGGAAAAGAGATTCACATTATTGGTACATATAGGCTTCCAAGTTGCAGTGATAGAAAAAAACACCTCTTTCTGTGTTTTTATTTCCCCAAAGTGTCTTCTGTGTTATGAGTGTGTTTAGTCCTTGGGCCTGGATCACTGAATCAAAATTTTTAGAATTCCTTTCCATAAAAATAATCTGGGTAGCTTCTTTAAAAATTCCAGATTTAGATCTACTTCCTGATGATTCTAATTTGAGAGGGGTAAATGGGATCTTTTTTTTACATATGTGATTTTGGGACATCTGGGTGGCTTAGTCTGTTAAGTGGCCAACTCTTGATTTTGGCTCAGGTCATGATCTCCCAGTTACTGGGATCAAGCCCTGTGCTGTCATTGCAGAGCCTTCTCGGGATTCTCTCCTTCCTTCTCTCTCTGCCCCTCCCCTACTCACAAGTGCAGATGCACAGGAATGTTCTCTGTCTCTTTCTCTCTACCCCTACCCCACTCGCATGTTCTCTCTCTCTCTCTCTCAAAAATAAATAACATTAAACAAAAGAGTTCATATGTGATTATAATGGATGTCACTTGAAAGACACTTTGACAAACACTGAAATGAATGGAAGGATGCACTTTGAAGCTTATATTTTCATACAGGTAGTATTCTTTAGACTTGAGTTCCCAAATAATGTTTCTCCTTATCTTGGCTTTTCTTCTTGTGTACATCCAGCATCAGTAGTATCACTGAATCCTGAAGACAATGGCCTCAAAAGGTAAGCCAACATATAATTTGTGTTCTGCTCATGTAGATGATACAGAAAATGTTTACATATACACTGATAATTGCACAGTGATTTTATTTTGTAGGTGCAGGCTGGTGTTATGGAAATTATACTAAAACTTGAGATTTCATGTGTAATTTCCAGATATTTAGATTTTGTTAATGAATTTGTTTTTTATCAATTATTCCCAATGGAGCTGTGAAGAAATTATCACTCTTACTTATAAAAATAAACACACTTTCAAGTATTTAACATTGGAAATACATTGCCCACACAGGAGAAAAGTAAACAGCTCTGTCAGCTTTTGCTTTCTTCCCTTGGAAATTCATATTCCCCTTGGGATTTTCTAGCCTGGATTGCTGTGATCACCAGAGACTAAACCCCATGGATTCTCGGCTTCTTCTTCCAAGGAGCTGGTTAAGCACAGAATTTATAAAAGATGAAATATAAAGCAAATAAATAGCACAAATAGCCAAGAGTACAATTTGCATTATTGCTGATGCAAACAAGGGCAGAATATAAATCTTTCTGATACGTTACAACCTAGGACAGGTTGGTCTGTAACAGTTCTAGTT
The DNA here is from genome assembly GCF_016509475.1 of Prionailurus bengalensis. Taxonomy (NCBI): domain Eukaryota; kingdom Metazoa; phylum Chordata; class Mammalia; order Carnivora; family Felidae; genus Prionailurus; species Prionailurus bengalensis. The sequence goes on along the minus strand of NC_057353.1, from coordinate 26,791,896 downwards.
TATACCAGTGTGATTATTAATGGTTCTTTCTTTCAATCTCAAGTGCCCTTTTTAGGGTGATCAATCACATGGTTTCCCTACCTATGGACAACTTTGAATCCACCTCCTGTTTTATATTTCCCTGTAGATTCTCATTGTGTATCTGGCAGTTGGCCCCTATGTAGAAGAACCAATTTTATTTTCATGGTTCATGAAATATAGACCTTTATAGAGTTATACTCCCTTTGAAATCAAGACTAAGAGAACAATTTAGACTCTGTGACAGTCCTATTATCTTGCCCATTCTGTTCTGGTTTCTCTTATACAATAAATAGGAATTTGGTGATTGACTTTAGAAAGTGACTTGGTTTGTTAGTTAACCAGTAGAAAATGAATACCTTATTTATACAATAAACAAAATATCTGCATAAAATAAAGCTAAAGTGGCTGAAGCATAATGACCGGTAAGGGAGGGAAAGGAGTGAATTTGAGAGTGAAGAGCCAGATCCTGTAGGCTTTTTATGGATAATAAGGAGTTGGTTTTATTGTGAAAGGAATCCATTAAAGGACTTAGGGAAATAATACATCTCATAAATTAGGCTGTAGAAGATGGTGCTTAAACTAGTGTGGTAGCAACGAAAATAAGAAGTGGGCTTATAACTATTTTGATGATACAGTTATTGAGGTTTGTGGAAGAGTGAATATAGTAAAAGCATGGAAAAACTAAGTCAATAGGACTTCCAATGAGATAGTTGGTTTGGGATAGAAAAGAATTCAGAAGTTCTCTTTTGATCTCATTGCTTTTGATATACCTGTTAGAGATCATGCAGAGAGAATATCAAAAACATAGTTGAATGTATAGATTGGGTGTTCCAGAGATAGGTTAGGACTGAGAGATAAAGACTTGGATGTCATTGGCATTACAGCAATTATTTTTGACTCTCTTCCAGGGTTGGATTTACCACTCAGTCATCAAACATTGTGCAGAGAGCTCATAGCTCTGATATATTCTTTTCCTATTCTCTGTTTCTTTAAACACACCACACTGCACCACAGTAAGCTTCCCTTTTGTTCTAATAAATAGAATAAAAATAAGTACATTGTCAAATAATAAAGATATACATGTTAATTACTTTAAAGAAATGGTCATTCATCTGTACTCCCTTCAAATAGACTGACTAGATCACCAAATATTCTCTGTTCCCATTTTGTGGAACATATGTGTATATGGACTCATGGTCTAGGCATGCTTCATGTTGACAACAAGTTGGCTACTTTCTTGTTTTCCTGGGCAACCTATGACTTAGTGCTTAGTAAAAGTTGGTTATACTTTTTAAAAAATTTTTCTTCTGACAGTTTTAGTAGTTATCTATAGCAATCTAGTTGATTTAAATTAGATTAAATCTAATGTTTAACAGAATAATGCTACATAAATATGAAATAAGATTTGGATTTATTTTATAACTTTTGTTGACATTTATTCATTTTTGAGAGACAGAGAGCAAGCAGGAATGGGGCAGAGAGAGAGGGAGACACAGAATCCAAACCAGGCTCCAGGCTCTGAGCTGTAGGGACAGAGCCCGATGTGGGGCCTGTACTCACAAATGGTGAGATCATGACCTGAGCCATAGTTGGATGCTTAACCAAATGAACCACCCAGGGTCCCTTAGAATTGGATATTTGAAATTTAAATTTAATGGCTTGAAATAATTCAATGTAGGTTATTAACTCAAAAATTATTACTGTTAAATTAGATGTGGACAAAAGAGTAATAAAAACCGATACATAGTAAAGAACTAAAATTGCTTTACAGGTGTCTAAATTCTTGTTCCACATTAAAGAGAGACCAAATGTCCATCAGCTAATGAATAGATAAAGAAGGTGTGCTGGATATATACAATTGACTATTAGCCATCAAAAGTAATGAAATCTTTCATTTGCAACAACATGGATGGAACTAGAATGTATTATGCTAAGTGAAATAAGTCAGTCAGAGAAAGACAAATACCGTAAGATTCCACTATATGGGGAATTTAAGAAGCAAAACAGATGGACATATGGGAAGGGAGGAAAAAAGAGAGAGATAAGGAAACAAACTATAAGAGGTTCTTAACAATAGAGAACAAACTAAGGGTTGATAGAGAGGGAGGTGGGCAGAAGGATGGGTTAAATGAGTGACAACTACAAAGGAGGGCACTTGTGATGAGCACTGGGTGTTGTATATAAGTGATGAATTACTAAATTCTTCTCCTGAAACGATTTAATGTTTATATTTATTTTTGGGACAAAGAGAGAGCATGAGTGGAAGAGGGGCAGAGAAAGAGGGAGACACAGAATCTGAAGCAGGCTCCAGGCTCCGAGCTGTCAGCACAGAGCTTGATGTGATGCTGGGCTCAAACCCATGAACCGTGAGATCATGACCTGAGCCGAAGTTAGACCCTCAACTGACTGAGACACCCAGGCGCCCCTACACTATATTCTAACTAACTGGAACTTAAATAAAAACTTTATAAAAAAACTAAAAAAATAAAGAAACTGATAATAATACTCATAGTTAATGCATCATTTATAGTTTATGCGAGAGCAACAGCTCAGAAATGAGTATAAGCCAGAACTAGACTAAAAGAACACTGGCCTTATATCAAAAGATTGATAAATCAATACATATATCCATGTTTTAAATTGAAGCTGTTTAATGTATACATGTATCATTTTTTTAATCAGTTTTTTTATGTTTATCTGCTTTAATTGACCTTTTTTTTAGGTCTGACTACTGCCCCAACAATATCATGATATTTTTTCTGGAACTTCAAGAATTGTTTGGATGGCACTGCTAATCTCTAAAATTAAAAAAGAAAAACTTTTTAAAAAACTATAAATAAAAATGTTTTAAAGGATAGGTCTTTCACACATCCTAAAAGCATGTATTGCAAATACCACTATCTATTCAGCGCTGAGTATCTAATCTAATTGCCCTATATTTTGTTACATTTGTTCACGTTCATTGACTCCAGACTATTCTCTCCCACTTACTGCAAAACCCATTGTAGTCCAGCAGCTATGGGCATTGCTTTTGCTAAGAACACCAATTACACTTGCAATATTTATCTAATGTGATATTTATCACATGCAGAGTATGACAATTCTCTTAAATGTTCTGTCTTCATTTTCAGTGACAGTTCTGGCTCCTGCTTTTACTTCTACCTCTCTGGATGCACATTGAGGATTTTCTTCCTGCCTCTTAAATGTTAGTAATCAACAGATTCTTACACCCTACATACATCTTGCTTCTTTTCCCTGACCACATACCCCATTCTTCTAGACTCATGGTTTCACCTGTTATCAATATGCTGATGTGTCCTACTGCAAATAAGGCTAGGTTTATATATAGCGCAATAAATAGCCTTGACCATCCTAGTACCTATTTACCATGGTACATGGATGTCATATGGGATCTGAAACTGAAAGAAAAATGACATATAAATGTATGCAGAAATAAATATGGTTATGGATAGTTAAGACACTCCTTAAGACTTCAAGAACACAAGAGGATAGATCCTACCTGCTATAACGATTTATTAAATGTTAGAGCTATTAAGAGAGCATGACAGGGGCGCCTGGGTGGCGCAGTCGGTTAAGTGTCCGACTTCAGCCAGGTCACGATCTCGCAGTCTGTGAGTTCGAGCCCCGCGTCGGGCTCTGGGCTGATGGCTCGGAGCCTGGAGCCTGTTTCCGATTCTGTGTCTCCCTCTCTCTCTGCCCCTCCCCCATTCATGCTCTGTCTCTCTCTGTCCCAAAAATAAATAAAAAACGTTGAAAAAAAAAAAAGAGAGAGCATGACATTGGTGATAAGATAGAAAAGAAGGTCAGTGGAACAGAAGAGATTATGCATAGAGACTCATACATAGACATCTGATTTACAGAAAAGATAGTGTTCAGATCTTCACAACAATATATTCTGAACTCACTGAATACTTACGTGAAAAAAAAAACCTGAACTCATTGAATACTATGTGGAAAACAAAACAAAACAAAACAAACAAAACAACAAAACCCAATATTGACCTTTACCACATATCATAGATAAGATAAAGACTCCAGGTGCATTTTGGATTTGAATATAAAAATAAAAATAAATAAAATCCAAATAAAAGCTTCCAGAATGAATCATAGCAAATCATACTAACTTTAAAGTTAACAAAGATTTTATTAACAGAATACACAATACTAACCATAAAGCAAAATAAGTTTTTTATTAACTTGTTTTATTTTTTATTTTTTTTAAATTTACATCCAAATTAGTTAGCATAGAGTGCAACAATGATTTCAGGAGTGGATTCCTTTGTGCCCCTTACCCATTTAGCCCATCTCCCCTCCCACAACCCCTCCCATAACCCTCAGTTTGTTCTCCATACTTATGAGTCTCTTCTGTTTTGTCCCACTCCCTGTTTTTATGTTATTTTTTCCCTTCCCTTATGTTCATCTGTTTTGTCTCTTAAAGTCCTCATATGAGTGAAGTCATATGATTTTTGTCTTTCTCTGACTAATTTCACTTAGCATAATACCCTCCAGTTCCAACCACGTAGTTGCAAATGGCAAGATTTCCTCCTTTTTGACTGCCGACTAATAATCCATTGTGTATATATATACCACATCTTCTTTATCCATTCATCCATCGATGGACATTTGGGCTCTTTGCATACTGTGGCTATTGTTGATAGTGCTGCTATAAACATGGGGGTGCATGTGTCCCTTCGAAACAGCACACCTGTATCCCATGGATAAATGACTACTAGTGCAATTGCTGAGTTGTATAGTAGTTCTATTTTTAGTTTTTTGAGGAACCTCCATACTGTTTTCCAGAGTGGCTGCACCAGCTTGCATTCCCACCAACAATGCAAAAGAGATCCTCTCTCTCCGCATCCTCGCCAACATCTGTTGTGGCCTGAGTTGTTAATGTGAGCCATTCTGACAGGTATAAAGTGGTATCTCATTGTGGTTTTGGTTTGTATTTCTCTGGTGATCAGTGATGTTGAGCATTTTTTCATGTATTGGTTGGCCATCTGGATGTCTTCTTTGGAGAGGTGTCTATTCATGTCTTTTGCCCATTTCTTCACTGGATTATTTGTTTTTTGGGTGTTGAGGTTGATAAGTTCTTTATAGATTTTGGATACTAACCCTTTATCTAATGTGTCATTTGCAAATATCCTCTCCCATTCTTTCAGTTGCCTTTTAGTTTTGCTGATTGTTTCCTTTGCTGTGCAGAAGCTTTTCCCTTGCCTCCAGAGATGTGTTAAGTAAGAAGTTGCTGCAGCCAAGATCAAAGAGATTTTTGCCTGCTTTCTCCTTGAGGATTTTGATGGCTTCCTGTCTTACATTTAGGTCTTTCATCCACTTTGAGTTTATTTTTGTGTATGGTGTAAGAAAGTGGTCCAAGTTCATTCTTCTGCATGTCGCTGTCCAGTTTTCTCAGCACCACTTGCTGAAGAGATTGTCTTTATTCCATTGGATACTCTTTCCTGCTTCATCAAAGATTAGGTGGCCATACGTTAGTGGGTCCATTTCTGGGTTCTCTATTCTGTTCCATTGATCTGAGTGTGTCCTTGTGCCAATACCATACTGTTTTAATGATTAGAGCTTTGTAGTATAGCTTGAAGTCTGGGATTGTGATGCCTCCTGCTTTGGTTTTCTTTTTCAAGATTGCTTTGGCTATTCAAGGTCTTTTCTGGTTCCATACAAATTTTAGGATAATTTGTTCTAGTACCATGAAAAATGCCAGTGTTATTTTGATAGGAATTGCATTGAATATGTAGATTGCTTTGGCTAGTATTGACATTTTAACAATATTAGTTCTTCCCATCCAGGAGCATGGAATTTTTTCCAATTTTTTGTGTCTTCTTCAATTTCTTTCATAAGCTTTTTATAGTTTTCAGTGTATACATTTTTCACCTCTGTGGTTAGATTTCTTCCTAGGTATTTTATGTTTTTTTGTGCAACTGTAAATAGAATCAATTCCTTGATTTCTCTTTCTGTCACTTCATTGTTGGTGTATAGGAATGCAACCGATTTCTGTGGGTTGATTCTATATCCTGCAACTTTGATGAATTCATGAATCAATTCTAGCAGTTTTTTGGTGGAATCTTTTGGGTTTTCCATATAGAGTATCATGTCATCTGTGAAGAGTGAAAGTTTGACCTCCTCCTGGCCGATTTGGATGCCTTTTACTTCTTTGTGTTGTCTGATTACAGAAGCTAAGACTTCCATTACTATGTTGAATAACAGTGGAGAGAGTGAACATCCCTATCTTGTTCCTGACCTTAGGGAGAAAGCTCTCAGTTTTTCCCCATTGAAGATGATATTAGCGTTGTGTTGTTCATATATGGCTTTTATGATCTTGAGGTATGCTCCTTCTATCCCTACTTTCTTGAGGGTTTTTATCAAGAAAGAATGTTGTATTTTGTCAAATGTTTTCTCTGCATCTATTGAGAGGATCATATGGTTCCTGTCCTTTCTTTTATTGATGTGATGAATCACGTTAATTGTTTTGCAGATGTTGAACCAGCCCTGCATCCCAGGTATAAATCAACTTCGTCGTGGTGAATAATTTTTTTAATGTATTGTTGGAGCCAGTTGGCTAGTATCCTGTTGAGGATTTTTACATCCATGTTCATCAGGAAAATTGGTCTATAGTTCCCCTTTTTAGTGGGGTCTCTGTCTGATTTTAGGATCAAGGTAATGCTGACTTCATAGAAAGAGTTTGGAAGTTTTCCTTCATTTCTCTTTTTTGGAACAGCTTCAAGAAAATAGGTGTTAACTCTTCCTTAAATGTTTGGTAGAATTGCCCTGGAAAGCCATCTGGCCCTGGACTCTTGTTTTTTGGCAGATTTTTGATTAGTAATTTGATTTCCTTACTGGTTATGGGTCTGTTCACATTTTCTATTTCTTCCTGTTTCAGTTTTGGTAGTTTATATATTTCTAGGAATTTGTCCATTTCTTCCAGATTGCCCACTTTATTGGCATATAATTGCTCATAATAATCTCTTATTATTGTTTTTATTTCTGCTGTGTTGGTTGTGATCTCTCCTCTTTCATTCTTGATTTTATTCATTTGGATCCTTTACTTTTTCTTTTTTATCAAAGTGGCTAGTGATTTATCCCTTTTGTTAATTCTTTCAAAGAACCAGCTTCTGGTTTCATTAATCTATTCTACTGTGGGGTTTTGTTTGTTTGTTTGTTTGTTTTGGTTTCGATAGCATTAATTTCTCCTCTAATCTTTATTATTTCCTGTCTTCTGCTGGTTTTGGGTTTTATTTGCTGTTCTTCTTCCAGCTCCTTAAGGTGTAAGGTTAGGTTGTGTATCTGTGATCTTTATTCCTTCTTTAGGAATGCCTAGATTGCTATAGACTTTCCTCTTATGACTGCCTTTGCTGTGTCCCACAGGTTTGGGGTTGTGGTGTTATCATTTTCATTGACTTCCATTTTCTTTTTATTATCCTCTTTAACTTCTGGGTTGGCCCATTCATTCTTTAGTAGGATGTTCTTCAGTCTCCAAATATTTGTTACCTTTCCAAATTTTTTCTTGTGGTTGATTTCAAGTTTCATAGCACTGTGGTCTGAAACAATGCACACTATGATCTCGATTGGGTTGTACTTACTTAGGGCTCATTTGTGTCCCAGTATATGGTCTATTCTGGAGAACGTTCCATGTGCACTGGAGAAGAATGTATATTCTGCTGTTTTAGGATGAAATGTTCTAAATATATCTGTTAAGTCCATCTGGTCCAGTATGTCATTCAAGCCATTGTTTCCTTGTTGATTTTTGCTTAGATTATCTGTCCATTGCTGTGAGTGGAGTGTTGAAGTCTCCTACTATGATGGTATTACTATCGAGGAGTTTCTTTATGTTTGTGAATAATTGATTTACATATTTGGGTGCTGCCATATTTGTTGCATAAATGTTTACAATTGTTAGATCTTCTTGGTGGATAGACCCCTTGATTATGATATAATGCCCTTCTGCATCTGTTGATACTGTCTTTATTTTAAAGTCTAGATTGTCTGGTACAAGTATGGCTACTCTGGCTTTCTTTTGTTGACTATTAGCATGATAGATGGTCCTCCATGTTCTCATTTTCAATCTGAAAGTGTCTTCAGGTCTAAAGTGGGTCTCTCGTAAACAGCATATAGATGGATCTTGTTTTCGTATCCATTCTGTTACCCTGTCTTTTGATTGGAGCATTGAGTCCATTGATGTTTAGAGTGAGTACTGAAAAATATGAATTTATTGCCATTATGATGCTTGTAGAGTTGGAGTTTCTGGTGGTTTTCTCTGCTCCTTTCTAATCTTTGTTGCTTTTGGTATGTATGTATTTATGTATGTATGTATGTGTATATATATATATATATATATATATATATATATATATATAATTTCATCTTTTTTCCCCTCAGAGGGTACCACTTAAAATTTCTTGCAGGGCTGGTTTAGTGGACACAAACTCCTTTAATTTTTCTTTGTCTGGGAAACATTTTATCTCTCCTTATATTTTCAATGAAAGCCTTGGTGGGTAAAGAATTCTTGTCTGCATGTTTTTCTGATTCAGCACATTGAATATATCCTGCCACTCCTTTCTGGCCTGCCATGTTTCTGTGGATAGGCCTGCTGCAAACCTGATCTGTCTTCCCTTGTAAGTTAAGGATTTTTTTTTCCCTTGCTGCTTTCATGGTTCTCTCCTTGCCTGAGTATTCTGTGAATTTGACTATCATATGCTTTGTTGATGGTCGGTTTTTATTGAATCTAATGGGGGTCCTCTGTGCTTCTTGGATTTTGATGTCTGTGTCTTTCCCCAGGTTAGGAAAGTTTTCCACTATGATTTGCTCACATAACCCTTCAACCCCTATTTCTCTCTCTTTTTCTTCTGGGACCCCTATGATTCTGATGTTCCTTTTTAATGAGTCATTGATTTCTCTAATTCTTAAATCGTGCTCTTTTGCCATAATCTCCCTTTTTTTCTGCTTCATTATTCTCTATATCGTTGATTCTCTGTTATGCCTCATCCATCCTTACGGCCGCTGTATCCATCCGTGATTGAAGCTCAGTTATAGCATTTTTTATTTCATTCTGACTATTTTTTACTTCTTTTATCTCTGCAGAAAGGGATTCTAATCTATTTTTGACACCAGCTAGTATTCTTACTGTCATGATTCTAAATTCTGGTTCAGACATCTTGCTTGTATCTGTGTTGGTTAAATCCCTGGCTGTTGTTTCTACATGCTCTTTCTTTTGGGGTGAATTCCTTCGTTTTGTCATTTTGAAGGGAGAAAAGGAATTAATGAGGTAGAAAAATTAAAATTAAAATATAAAATTAAAAAAATATTATAATTAAAAAATTAAAAAACACACAGACACACAAAAGAAAATCTAATAAATGATGCTAGATCCTAGGTGAGTTTTGGTCTGGGTGTTGAAAGTGGTTTGATAGTTTAGAGAAAAACAGGGAGGGGGAAGGAAATCATTTGAGAATTTGAAAAAATGAATACACTGAAGTAGACTAAAATGAAATGAGGGGAGTAAAATGGAACTTGAAAAAATTTACACAAAAGTAAAGAATATAGTAGGAAAAAAATTAAATAAAAATGTTTTTAATAAAAATTTTAAAAAATGAATTTTTTCTCTCTGTATTCAAGAAAAAGAAAAGAAACAAAAAAGAGAAAAAATAGAAAAAAAAAGAAATCATTTGAAAATTTGAAAGAGTGAATACACTGTAGTAGACTAAAATAAAATGATGGAAGTAAAATAAAATTTGAAAAAAATTACATAAAATCAAAAAATATAGAAAAAAATAAAGAAAAAATATTTTTAATAGAAATTGAAAGGAAAAATGAAGTTTTTCACTTTCTGCATTCAAGAAAAAAGAAAAGAAAGGAAAAAGAGAAAAAAGAAAAAGAAGAAAGAAAACTAGGAATAGTTTGAAAATTTGAAAAGGTGAATACACTGAAGTAGACATGATGGAAGTAAGATAGAATTTGAAAAAAAATACACAAAATAAAAAATATATAACAAAAAAAATTAAGGAAAAATATTTTTAGTAAAAATTGAAAGTAAAAATGAATTTTTTTCTCTTTCTGTGTTCAAGGAAAAGAATAATGTAAAAGAGAAAAAAAAGAAGAAAAAAGAAAGAAAAGTGAATAGATGGACCTGCTAACAGATTGAAATAGGACTGAAATTACTTCGTTTTCCCCTAGAAGTCAGACTATGTAGCACTTTACAGTCCATAAACTAAGTAGGCGGTGAGACTTGTGTTTTTGAAGAGGGAGGTTAGCCCAGTTGGGAGGGGCTCAGTGTAATGTCTCTGTTCTCCCCTAGATGGCGCTGCCAACCTACTGAGGTGGAGTGTTGCAGAGCTCCTAGGTGTGTATGCGCATGTGCGGGAGCAGTGAAAATGGCATCACCCAGCTACCAAGTCTCTAGCATGCGAACTCTGTTCTCTCCGATTCTCAGTTGCGCACCCATCCACTGTCTTTAGCTTTTGTCCACTCCCTGCTTTTTCATCTCCATGATCAGGCCCCAGGCAGTACCTCTCTCCCAAGTTTTGTCTCAGATGAGGCTGTTTTCCCCGGCCCCTTACTTCTGAAAGGCTGCAGCTTTGACCCGTTCCTCCCCTCTGTGGGAGGGTCTCACTGAGCAATGGCTGAAGGCTGGCTGCATCCAGGAATGCCTGCTGGAACCTGCTGCTGCTGGTGCCCCAAGACGGCAGCCAGGTGGCCGGCCCTCCCCAGAAAAAGTTTGAGAGATAGTGCAGCAGCAGCTTTTCAGGGATTATGGAAATCACAACACACATCTGGCACCAGGCTTCAGCCTTAAGGACCTTGTTCCAGCACCAGCGAATGTGGTCGTCCTCTGGGGTCTTCTGGGATGAGGTGGCTTCAATAGTCTCTACCAAATGTCTTTCCAGCAGTGGAACCGCTTTTCCCCGTGTGGCCCAAGAACTTCCCAGACCCCACTCTGTTCCTGAGGATTCTCCCTTCCCACCAGAGCACCGCCAGGTATCGAGCTGCAGAGTTGTAGCCTTTGCACTCCCCTTGTTTACAGTGTTAATGGAATTTAAACCCTCTCCTTTCTCCCTTTTTAGTTTAGTCCCTGTGGCTGTTTCCAATTTTCCACTTTCTCTCCAGCTGCTTTTGGGGAAGTGTGCTTTTCCCATATTCTCCCCCCACCCCGGTCTCCATCCTCTCTCTGCCTGCAAAGGCGGCTCCCTGCCCGCCACCGGATTCTCTCTCCCCAAGTTCACCTCTCTGCGCCATGTACCTGCTAAATTCTGTGGTTCAGGTTGTGCAGATTGTTGTGTTGATCCTCCTATCAGTTTTCTAGGTGTGTAGGATGGTTTAGTGTTGGTCTGGCTGTATTTCATGGACGTGAGACACACAAAAACCTTCCATGCTGTCAAGGGAAAATAATATTTAATTGTAAAATATTAAAATTTAGAATTTTTATTTATCCAAGGGCAACATTAACATGAAAATGCAAGCCACTGAATGTAAGAAGGTATTTCAAATACATTTATCGAGCAAGCAATTGACATCCTAAGTGTACTAATAACTCGTACCAATCAACATTAACACCAGAAATTCAATATTTTTAAAATTTAATTTTACTTTATTTTAGAGAGAGAAAGTGCAAGTGGGGGAGAGGGACAGAGGGAGAGAGAATCCCATGCAGGCTCCATGTTGAGCATGGAGCCTAACACAGGGCTCAATCCTAAGACTGTGAGATCATGACCTAATCCAAAATCAAGAGTTGGGCATTCAACCAATTGAGCCACCCAGGTGCCCCGGCAATTCAATATTTTAGATGGCAAACCGCCTCAACAGGCATTTCACAAAAAACTAACAACATGAAAATGTGCTCATTAGCAATCAAAGAGATGCATATCAATACTAGTAGCTGCAGGGTAGAATGGTGACACTTCTATTTTGTTTTTTAATTTTTATTTATTTTTAAGAGAGAGAGAGAGAGAGAGAGAGACCAAACATGAGTGGTGGAGGGGCAGAGAGAGAGGGAGACATAGAATCCAAAGCAGACTGCAGGCTCCAAGCTGCAGCACAGAGCCTGATGTGGGACTGGAACTCACAAACCATGAGATCATGACCAGAGCCAAAGTCAGCTGCTTAACCAACTGAGCCACTTAGGTGCCCGTGGTGAAACTTTTAAAAGTCTGAAGAGAACAAGTGTTGAAGAGGAGGTGAAACAACTCGTACTGTCATATTTAACTCCACACACACATACACACACACACACACACACACACACACACACATTCTAAACTTACTTTAAGTCTTGGTTATAAGTCAGTAGAAATGTATATAGCTGAGAGTCATGTATAAAAGCGTTCTGACAACAATTGTTATGATAGGCCTGATATGAAAATGACCCAAATGGCCACTAACAATAAAGTGATTAAATAAATTGTAACCTAGCCTTACAATGACAAACTATATATAGCAATTAACTAAATAAACTGCAAGTCAAAATTGCTACATCTATAAATCTCAGAAACATAATACTGAGTGAAAAAAATCCAGACAAAAAACAATCTACAGTTTTTCATATGACTCAATTTCCATTAAAATTCAAATATAGGCAATACGAATCTATGGTGTAAGATTCAGGGTATCAGATACTATTGGAGAATCCATGGGGCTAGATATTAGAAGGAGAGACATGGGTCTTCTGGGATCATAGTGATATCCTAAATCTTGAAATGTGAATTTATAAATATGCAGTTTTCTGTAGGTGCAAATTACACACATAGTTGATAAACTACCTGATATTCATTTTAAATATCTAAACTCCACAGGTATTAAGTGGCTAACACAGAGTTTTAACCAAAATATGTTTGATTCCAAGTTATGTATTAATTTCAAATAATATTCTGGGAAAAATAATCCTTCATAGTGATATTGATAGCTATACTGATTTTAAACTTTTAATATTTGCTTAAAGAAACTTGTTCAGAAACCTACAGATGCTTGTGTCTTCATCTAAATTCCCCAAAATTATTTTTTTGGTTTTATGAGAATCTGTGTCATCATGTGGAATTTTGAATATGAAAAGAGCTACTGTGGAGAATGTAATAGGCTACATTCCTTGCACAACCTGGGAAGACTACAATTTCTACAAATCACTCTGAGACACAAAAGGGCTTCCAAAAAAGAAAAAAAGATTATTCCCAACATAAAGAAAATGTTGTCAAAAAGCAAGGGTAAAATGGCTGAAATCATAGGTTAGTGAAAGAATATTTTCAAAAACAAGCACTTTATTGCTCCATGGTTTTCAATCAAGTAGTTTACAAAATAAAGTTATCTACTGGGGAATTTGATCTAATTGGAGGTCTTTTTATTCGTTCCACAAATATGTATCAGGCACTGTTCTGTGTGACGAGAATACAGCTGGGAAGAAGACCAACAAAAATCTCTGTCTGCTCTCATATAACTTAGACCTGATGTGGAGAGACTGTTATAGATATATTCATATACTAAACTATGTATTATATGGGAAATCTTATATATAATAGCAAATGCTGATGAGTACGGTAGTCCCCCTGCAGTGACCTAGTGGCCTTTCTGAGGTTTCATTTACCTGTGGTCAACCCCAGTCTAGAAGTAGATGATCCTCTTTCCAAAATATGGTCAGAAGATCAGTAGCAGCCGAATGCCTACGTCACGATGTTTGTTACTCCTCACACTTCATCTCATCATGTAGGCATTTTATCATCTCACATCATCACAAGAAGGGTGAGTATAGTACAGTAAGATATTTTGAGAGGGAAATACCACACTCACATAAGTTTTACTACATTTATATTCAGTCTACTTTATTTTTATTTATGTTTTTAATCTTTTGCTATACCTAATTTATAAATTAAACTTTATCATAGGCATGCATGTATAGGCAAAAACATAGTATATATAGGGTTTGGTATGATCCATGGTTTCAGGCATCCACCAGGTATCTTGGAACATGCCCCCGTGGATAAGGGGAGGCTATGTGCTAAGGAAAAACAAAACAGGAACGGGTAATGTTGAGATATCATGATGGGGGAAGGGGAGAGCATACAACTTAACTAAGGTGCCAAGAAAGGCCTTGCCAAGGAGATATATAAATGAATCACTAAAAGAAGTGAGGAAGTGAACTGTGTACAAATCATGGGGAAAACTATTTCAGGCAGAGGAAATAGTCCTGAAGCTGGGGCGTGGCAGTCATGTTCAACAAGGTCCCAGGGGGCCTGACTGACTGGAGGGAGTGAGCAAAGAATGATGGGATATCAGGTCTCAGAGGGAACTGAATGAACAGATCATGTGGAAGCTGGTAGGCCCTTGTGAAGATGTGAAATACTTTGATGACAGAGATGATAGGTTTCCTTTATTTTATTTTAATGAGATGGTTGTGGTGGCTGTGTGGAGAATAGACTGAAGGGTGGTGGTCATGGAATCAAGAAGAATAGCAAAAAGGCAATGATAAAAATCCAAGCAAGAGGCAATGCTGTTTTGGGACAGATTGATAGCAGTGGAGGAGGTTCGAAGTAGTCACTTTATAAATATATCATGAAGGTAAAGGTCTCATGTGGTTCAGGGATAGAATAGGGAGTTGGAGAAAAGGAGTTCACGATGGTTCTTAAGATTTAGGGCTGGAACATTTGAAAGAATAGTGTTATCTTCCTGATTTGGGGAAAACAAGAGAAAAACATATTTTTAAGGGGTGGTTAAGACGAAGACAAGGAATTCATATTTGAGCTGTTCAGGTTGAAATGTCTGTTTGACATTTCAAAAAATCTGGAGAGATTGGAGCTGAAAATAAAATTTGGGACAAATCTGCCTCAAGGAACATAAAAGTAGAAGACAGTACGAGATCCACCAGAGAACAAATGTAGATGGAAAGAAGAAGAGGAAAACTAAGGGCTGAGTCCTAAGGCACAATACATTGAGAACAGAGAGGTAAGGAAGAAACAGCACAGGGAGAGTGGCCAGAGTGGCCAGAGTGGTGAAAAAAATGTTAAAAAAAAAAAGGCCAAATAAGAAAGTGTTTCAAGAAAGAACGTGTGATCTATATTAATGAAATGAAGACCAAGTAAACTGAAGATTTTGTTAATGACAAGTGGATTAGTGGGGATGACAGTCTGATTGGAGTGGGTTCCAGAACATGGGAGGAGAGGCTTCAGAGGTATCTTCAAGGAGGTCGTCTGTAAAAGGAAGATAAATGGAGAGATAACTGTTAAGATAGGCGAGAGTAGAATGTTTGGTAAGGAGCAATAACAATACACCAGTAGAGAGGAAAAATTGAAGGGTCTAAAAAGCAAAGCTTAGATATTTGGAGGTATGATAGGTTTGATGTGTGTGTGATGCTGCTAAAATATTGCTGCTTGTGCAGCCTCATAAATAAGGAGGCCAGAAAAACTCACTGAGGTTGTTGCTGGCGTTTACAATTTTATATTCTAAAGGTATTAGAAATAATAACTGCAAGCAAAACAAAGAATCAAGTCATGTTTGAGGTTTTGGAATATAAATGCATTGACATTATATATCAACTATAAGCTTAGCTGTTTAAATTTCTGAATAAGTATGTTTTTTATGATGTTTCAGAACCGCATTTGCAATTCTCATCTCTCTCCACACACCATGAATCTCTCCCACATGCAGAGCTTCCATTGACTTCAAAGAAAGCATTTCACGTGGAAGCAATAGGACTGGGTTAAGAACTGAACCCAAAGAAAATGCAGATACTGCAAATATGTTGGGAGAGATGGTGGACCCTATATTCAGTGGATATTTGCAAATGTATAAAACGTCCATTATGGAAATGTATCCTTTCATAAACAAGTTGAAATTGTTACTGCAAATTTTACAAAAATGCATCCAGGAACTATTTATCTTTACAACAAGCCAATGTACCCATGTCATTTTGACATAAAGTGAAAGTAGAAACACATTCATTGCTTACTTGTTGAAATAGATCAAGATCTTGAGACAGCTAACATTTTTATAAAGAATAATTTTGCCAGATTTCTGTCCGTATGCACAATCAGACATACGTAAACTATTTTGTCATTTAAGCCAGTTTAATTATTTAAAGGATTTTGACTCTTTGGCGTGATACATGTTTGTTCAACAAATACATTTTCCATTATTCCATTATTACTGAACACAGGCATTTACCAGAGACTATGGGAACACATGAACAGTGGGACAGAAAGGCGATTATGAACAGAGAAGAGTTCTGCAGCACCTAAATATAAATATGCACATTAATGTAAATATTTGTGAAACTTACATGTTTGGGACTGGGAAAAGTAAAATAGTAGCTTATAACTTCTTTACTGACCATGACAAGTTTCTTTCTCTAAACAAAAATCAAGATTTGGAAGGAACTGACAGGAATTCTAAAGTTCCTACCATTAAATTCACAACAATATATACCACAAAGGTGGAATCATCTCACACAGAAGCAATCATTTTACTGTCACCATCCATTTTATAGTTACTCTACAATTTCAATATAAACTACAGGTAATTTATGTAAAAGATACATGCTACTTAGAAGGCCAAGTAATATTTTTTTTTAAGAAGAAGTTTCTTATATCTATTAACAAATTGACTGTCAGATTTAAGAATTAAATTAAATTGTTTATGTTCCCTATAATTTATTCCCCACTTCTCCTTTCTCCCTCTCTCTGAGTCTCTCTCATACCTTAGCTCTCTTGACTTGTCTGCCAAGGTAATTTTAAAAACATTAAACCATAGTTACCATGGCTCCATACCAAAAATATATTGCTGTGTATTCATTCAATTGCAATATTCCTCCTGAGGCCAAAGCGTTATTTTCACAAAGTATAATGCTATGCAAAGTAACAGGAAACATACTGTGAATAATGTCTTACATATGAAACACTTGGTGCTGTTACCAAAACATTGGTTTTGTGTATGCAAATCTAAATAGCCATAAAGAAATGACAGCATAACAGTTTATGGATATATTATTTTGGTTGTGAGCACTTTATCAATTGTTAGGGTTAATTTTTCTTAAGAAAAAAATTGCATGGTTATACTTATAGGAAAATTAGAAAAGCCCATGGATTATAATTTTACCCAGAGTCAAAAATATTAAAAGGTGAACATTAGTACACACAATTTCTGATGTTCACTATTAAGTAGCATAAGGTCATTTATCTTAAAGTCAGCAAATTTCTCAAAATAAGGTTACAATATATAATGAGGACATGGAGAAAATATTCCATACAGGTGTGGAAAATGGTCTACAATATATTTCTCATTTGGCCGATTTTCTTTGTTTGTTTTTATGAATTTCAACAGTGTTCACTCAGCTTAATGTCTGTACACAAAAGAAATGACTAACTCCCCAAATGGTCACACTTTATTACTAAACATTCCATAATTTTTCTTAGCTTCTCATTTTTAAAAATCAACTTCTTGTGAATTTATAGCACTTTTGGCCAACTAAAAGAATAAAGAAATTATATGCAGTAGTACTTTCATAATTCATACATATTTCTAACAATATAAAATAAGAAAAATTCTCTCAAGAAATTAATAGTAATGAGTGATTCTTCTGACAATGTAAAAGAGAAAAAGCAATGTTTAAGAGCCAGTCAGGTATTCATTTCACTAAATGATATACTCTGTGTATTTTCAAAGCATTTATATCTAATATAAGTTATTTTCAAAACAACAGTAAATTAAACTAAACAATAATTAAATAAAAACGTTCCATCTATATCTTTGACAAATACACCTCCATGAAAACCTGGATGGTCACATTAAAGTTCTAGGCATCTTGCATTACCATGTATGAATGTGCCTATGCAGAGAGAGCTAGACCCTGGTCCCAGACCTTAGGTCCACAACCTGCCTCCCTTCCCACCCCCCTTCTGCTCCTGGCTCACATCTGCACTGTGAAGGACCTTATGCTCTCCTTATGAACACCAAAGTCTGCATATCGAAGGGTTGTTTACACCCCCAATCCAGAACAGCAACTCGTTGGCCATCACCAGTCCATGGATGTACATGTACACACCTGGAGTGTGGTAGCAACACGTGCGGGGCAGTTTGTCCTCTGGAGGACAGATCTGGCAAATAGGCCCAAACAGGACAGACAATTCCAGGTCTGATACACAGAACATAGTCTAGAAGAGGTGAGTGCACCAGGGACTCCTGTATCTTTGAAGTGGTGTGTGACCAGAAAACGGTCAACAGAGGCTATCTCCAGCACAGAACCCAGAATATTTGTCCTGCCTATTCAGTTCTAAGTGAAAATGCTCACTGAATTTGAAATACATGATCAATATAGGTGAAAAAGAGCAAGTGAGAGGGATAATTATAGGAGCCAAAATTAAACCAGGAATTGATCTTGCAAGGCCTCAGAGACAGTGGTCAGGGGTTTAAGTGTTATTTTTAGTATGGTGAGAAGCCACTGGAGAGGTTTTGTTGTTCTTTTTTTCTTTAATTTTATTGTTTTATTTTTTTGGAGCAGTGTAAGGTCAACAGCAAAATTAAAAGGAAGGTACAGATTTTCCCATGTACTCCCTCACCACACATACTGATCTTCCTCACCTTATGATGGGTTATGTACCAAAAAAAAATTCATAAATTAGCAAAATTGTACGTAAAAAATGTATTTAATATGTCTCACCTACCAAACATCATATCTTAGCCTAGCCTGCCTTAAACATGCTCAGAACATTTACATTAGCCTATGGTTGGACAAAATCATATAACACAAAGCCTATTTTATAATAAAGTGCTGAAAACTCATGTACGTTATTGAACACTGCACTGAGAGTGAACAACAGAAGAGTTGTCTGGGTATAGAATGGTCATAAATGTATCATCTGTTTACCCTTGGAATGGCATGGTGGGCTGGGAGCCACAGCTGGCTGACGCTGCCTAGCATCATAAGAGATTATACTGCCTAGCCTGGGAAAAGATCCAAACACAAAATTCAAAGTATGGTTTCTAGTGAATGTGTATGCTTTCGCACAAAAAAATCATAAGTCAAAGTACCAAAGTTGGGGACCATCTGTATATAGCCTCTCCTATTAGTAACATCCCTCACCAAATTGGTACAGTTGTCACACTAATGAACCTACATTGACACACCATAATCACCCAAACTCCATAGTTTATACCAGGGTTCACGCTTGGTGTACATTCCATAGAATGGAGTAAATGTAAAATGACATGTAACCATCATTACGTACCAAAAGAGTACGTAGACTGCTCTAGATATCTTTATGCTCCGTCTACTCATCCTTCATCTGCCCCCAGCACTAGGCAACCACTTAATTTTTTTTTTTTTACTGTCTCCATAGTTTTGCCTTTTTCATAATGTCATATAGTTGGATCATATAATATAGGCCTTTTTAAGATCAGCTACTTTCACTAAATAATATGCATTTAAGGTTTGTCCATATCTTTTCATGGCTTAGTAGTTCATGCCTTTCACTAATGAGTCCATTGTCTGGATGTTCTCCAGATTTTTTTATTCATTCACCTACTGAGGGATGTCTTGATTGTTTCCAACTTTGGGCAATTATAAATAAAAATGCTACAAATATCCCTGTGCAGGTTTTTGTGTAAATATGTTTTGAACTCCTTAGGGTAAATAACAAGGAGCATGGTTGCTAGATCATATACAAATAGATTTAGTTTTTTAAGAATCCATGAAACTGTCTTTCAAAATGGCTGCGCCATATTTCATTCCTATCAACAACAAATGAAACATCTTGTTCCTGCACATCTTCTCCAGCCATTGGTGTTGTCAATGTTTTGCATTTTGACAATTCTAATAGGTGTATAGAGGTAAATCATTGAGTTCAACTATGTTTATACTGATTTTCTGCCTCCAGGATCTGTGTATTTCTGACAGAGGGGTATTGAAGTCTCTCCAACTATGAAAGTGGATTCATTTATTTCTTCTGAAATTCTAATATTTTTAGCCTCACATAGTTTGGCACTCTGTTCTTAGGTGCATACACATTAAGGATGTTATGTTTTCTTTAAAATAAGCCCTTTATTATTATGTAATGCTCTTTAAAATTTTCTTGCTTTGAAGTCTGAAATTAACAAATCCATTCCTGTTTTCTTTTGATTAATGTCAGCACAGTAAATTTTTCTTTATCCAATTACCTTTAATCTATATATGTCTTTTACTTTAAGTGGGTTTCTTGTAGACAATATGTAGTTATTAATTTTTAATCCACTCTGTCTTTTAATTGGTACATTTAGACTATTGACATTCAGAATGATTTTGATCTCTTTGGATTAATATTACCATATTCATTACTGTTTTCTATTTGCTGCCCTGGTTCTTTGTTTCTGTTTTGTCCTCCACTATTTTTCTGCTTCATTCTAATTGAGGATTTTATATTATTTCATTTTCTCTCCTTTTATAGCATATCAGTGTGTTTATCAGTGTATCAATTATAATTCTTTTTTTTCCTTTTTTTGGGGGGGAGAATGTTCTAGAGTTTGCAACACACACAAAATATCACCTATCACAAATTATTTTTTCATATTTTATATTAACTAAATACCTAATTCCTTTTCTGTAGTTTTTATCATTGCTGTCATTCATTTTTAATATCATTTTAGTGTCATTTGTTTTTAATAAGCATTTATAAGCATATGTATATGGATGGCTGGATAGATAGATAAACATATATAATTAAATTCATTATTTGTACTATTTTTCCTTTTATTTAAATTGAAGTTAGTTAACATACAGTGTAGTATTAGTTTCAGGAGTAAAACCCAGTGATTTATCACTTACATATCATACCTGGTGCTCATCATAGTGCCCTCCTCAATGCCCCTCACCAATTTAGCTTATTATCCCTCCCACCTCCCATCCCACAACCCTCAGTTTGTTCTCTATAGTTAAGAGTCTGTGTTCTGGTTTGCCTTTCCCTCCTCCCTGCCCCCGCCATGGTCTTCTGTTTTTTTTTTTCTTCAGTTCCACATATGAGTGAAATGATGTGGTATTTTTCTTTCTCTGACTACTTTCGCTTAGCTAGTTCTATCCACGTTGTTGCAAATGGCAAGTTTTCTGTCTTTTTGATCACCAAGTAATATTCCATGGGGTATATATACCACATCTTCTTTATTCATTCATCAGTCAATGGACATTTGGGCTCTTGCTATAATTTGGTTATTGTTGATAGTGCTGCTATAAACGTTGGCATGCATGTGCTCTTCTGAATCAGCAGTTTTGTATCGTTTAGATAAATACTTAGCAGTGCAATTGCTGGGTTGTAGGATAGTTCTGTTTTTAATTTGGAATCTCCATACTGTTTTCCAGAGTGGCTATACCAGTTTTAATTTCAATCAATGGTGCAAAAGTGTTCCCCTTTTGCTGTATCCTCACCAACACCTGTTATTTCCTGAGTTGTTCATTTTATCCATTCTGACAGGGATGAGGTCTTATCTCCTTGTGGTTTTAATTTGTATTTTTCTGATGATGAGTGATGTTGAGCATCTTTTCATGTGTCTATTATCCATCTGGATGTCTTCTTTGGAAAAGTGTCTATTCATGCCTTTTGCCTGAATTATTTGTTTTTTGGGTATTAAGTTTGATAATTTCTTTGTAGATTTTGGATACTAATCCTCAAAAACAGACACATGGATCAACAGAACAGAACAGAGAACTCAGAAAATGAACCCACAAATGTATAGCCCAGCTAATTAATCTTTGACAAAACAAGAAAGAATATCCAATGGAAAAAAAGACAGTTTCTTCAGCAAATGGTGCCGGGAAAACTGGACAGAGACATACAGAAAAATGAAACTGGACAATTTTCCTACACCATACACAAAAATAAATTCAAATTGGGTGAAAGACTTAAATGTGAGACTGGAAACCATCAAAATCCTACAGGAGAACACAGGCAGCAACCTCTTTGACTTGGCAGCAGCAACTCCTAACTAGACATATCTCCAGACACAAGGGAAACAAAAATAAAAATGAGCTATTGGGACATCCTTAAGATAAAAAGCTTCCTCACAGTGAAGGAAACAATCAACAAAACTAAAAGGCAACCAACAGAATGAGAGAAGAAGATATTTGCAAATGACATATCAGATAAAGGATACCCTTTTGAATAAACGGTTATCTGTTAGACAAATTAAGAAAAAGAAAAATTAAAAAAAAAACTATTTTACTTTCACTGATTCCTTTTTCAGTACTCTTCTTATTTTATGTAAGTCCCAGTTTTTGATCTATATAATTTTTCTTCTCCCTAAAGAACTTCTTGCGGCACCTGGGTGGCTCAATCGGTTAAACGTACAACTTCAGCTCAGGTCATGATCTCACAGTCCATGAGTTGAAGCCCCATGTCAGGCTCTGTGCTGACAGCTCAGAGCCTGAAGCCTGCTTCAGATTCTGTGTCTCCCTCTCTCTCTCTCTCTCTGCTCCTCCCCTGCTCATGCTCTGTCTTTCTCTGTCTCAAAAATAAAATAAAAACATTAAAAAAAGAACTTCTTTAAACATTTTTTTGCAAGGCAGGCATATTGGCAGCAAATTCCCTCAAATTTTGTTTGTCTGAGAAAGTGTATTTCCTTTTCACTTTTGAAGGATAATTTTGTAAGGTATAGAATTCTAGGTTGGTAACTTTTTTTTCTCTCAACACTTTAAATATTCCACTCTAATATGTTCTTGTTTGCATGGTTTTTGAGGACCATTTCGATATAATTCACATCTTTACTCCTCTACAGGTAAGGTGTTTCTTGCCTTTGATGTCTTTCAAGATTTTTTTTTATCTGTAGTTGTAACTTGAAAATAATATACCTAGGTATAGTATTTTCTATTTGTTGTTTGTTTGTTTTGGCACTTATCCTGTTTGTTGTAAATTGGTGGATCCGTGAATTGGTGTCTGACACTAATTCACAGAAATTCCCAGTCATTATTACTTCAAATGTTTCTTCCATTTTATCTTCTCCTCCTGATATTCCCATTAAATATGTTACATCTTTTGCATTTGTCTCTCCATTCTTATACATTGTCTTTTTCCTATTTTATTCTCTTTGCTTCAGTTTTCCATGATCCTATTGCTATACCATCTAGCTCTGAGATTCTCTCTTCAGCTGTGCCCAGTCTAATAATACACCTCTCAAAGTCATCCTTTGTTACAATGTTTTTATTTATTTATTTTTTTTATTTTCATTTTTTATTTTTAGCATTGCTCTTTGGTTCTCTCTTAGGATTTCCATCTCTTTGCTTACATTGCTTATCTGGTCTTATATGCTGTCTACTTTATCCATTAGAGTCCTTGGTGTATTAATCATAATTGCTTTAAATTTCCCATATGATAATTTCAATATCTTTGCCAGGTCTGGTTCTGGTATTTGCTTCATCTCTTCAACCTTTGTTTTTTGTATTTTTTGATATACCCTGCAATTTTGTTTAAAGTTGGACATAATATACTGGATAAAATTAACTGCTATAAATACATCTTAGTAATGTGTGGTCAAGTTTGGGGGAAGGGAAAGCATTCTATGGTTCTATGATTAGGTTTCAGTCTTGTACTGAGCTTATGCCTCTGGACTGTGAATTCCACAAGAGTTTCTCAGTTTTTTTTTTTTCTCTCCCTTAAGGTGGGACAGGATGACTCCAACTACCTGGAGTTGCTATTGCTATATTCCTTCTCCCAGGTCAGTTAAATTCTGATAAAATCGAATCAGTTTTGGTTTGGTTACTTAGCTTCCCTTGAGGGCACACCTTGTTAACAAGAGAGTCCTACAGTGTATTTTATTTTATTTTATTTTTTATTTTTTTACCAAATCAAACTTTATTGCATCTAGTACAAGTTAATTTTTACTTAATCTATTTATGCTAACAAAAAAATCTTTTTATTTTTATTTTTTTAATATAATTTATTGTCAAGTTAGGTAACATAACAGTGTATACAATGTGTTCTTGGCTTCGGGAGTAGATTCCCATGATTCATCGCTTACATACAACATCCAGTGCTCATCCCAACAAGTGCCCTCCTCATTGCCCATCACCCATTTCCCCTTCTCCCCTGCACCCCTTCCATCAGCCCTCAGTTTGTTCTCTGTATTTAAGAGTCTCTTATGGTTTGCCTCCCTCTCTGAAGCTATTTTTCCCCTTCCTTTCCCCCATTCTTTTTTGTTAAGTTTCTCAAACTCCAAATATGAGTAAAAACATGACATCTGTCTTTCTCTGAGTGACTTATTTCACTCAGTATAATACCCTCCAGTTCATTCCATATTGTTGCAAATGATTAGATTTCATTCTTTCTCATTGCCAAGTAGTACTCCATTGCATATATAAACTACGTCTTCTTTTTTTTTTTTAATTTTTTAATGTTTTTTTTTTTTATTTTTGAGACACAGAGAGACAGAGCATGAGCAGGGGAGGGGCAGAGAGAGAGGGAGACACAGCATCCGAAGCAGGCTCCAGGCTCTGAGCTGTCAGCACAGAGCCTGACGCGGGGCTCAAACTCACAGACTGTAAGATCATGACCTGAGCCGAAGTCGGACGCTCAACCGACTGAGCCACCCAGGCACCCCAAACTACGTCTTCTTTATCCATTCATCAACTGATGGACATTTGGCCTCCTATGGTGTATTTTAAAATTGTTCTTCTCCTCCTTCTTTAAAAACACAAAGGGATTTTACTTTAATATTTACTATTGGAGCCTGGTTGAGCTCCTGAAGGTAAATCTCAGAATATTGGGTAGGGGGTCCTTATGATTGGGTCCCCCTAGTGTTATTAATATTCAGAGTTGTCCATACTGAGACTCCAGTAGTTTGTTAGTAACAGTTTGGGTTACCTACCCTAGCATTGGTCCCACAGTGGTTTCTGCTTGTGAGTCTCTTTTCAGGCAAGCTGTGATGGTTTGTATTCACTTTTCTCTCCACTTGGGGGGCAGTGATTTGTCCTGTGTCTGCCTTTCTTTTATGGATTCAAGAAGAGTGGTTTTTCAGTCTGCTCAGCCTTTACTTGTTGTAAGAATGCAGTTGTGCTTTCCAAACTCCTTACCTGTGGAACCAGAAACCCCATTGAGAATTTTGAAGAGAAAAGAGACATACTCTCTATTTATGACCTAAAAGATCTACTGCTTTCTGAAGAATATTTAGTTGGCCACTATAACAGAAGGAGGGAGACCAGTAAAAAGACTACTACCTCACTAAGGAAAAACAATGTGGGTCGGACAAGAATTAGTCAGTATAGGTGGTAAGAACTGGTTGCATTTTGGATCCATTTTGAAAATAGAGATAATAGGATTTACAAATGATATGACCTGCAAGGGATTAAAAAAATTGTATTTCAGAATGCCTTGTAACCTTTTGTAAACTTTCTTTTAAGGAACAATATTGTTAAATTGCTAATTGAATTATGATTTTTTTCTCTAGAGTTTTGTTGAACAAGTTATCATATGTATAGAATTGTCTCTCTTTAGCTTCTAAGAGGCCAACATTGCCTTTTATGTCACTTTGTTTACATGGTATCTCAAGTACACAGTATTTTTATTCTGGTTTCCCTCCAGTTCCAACTATGCTCTGTCCATTATTATCTTTGAGGTAGTGTTCAAGTGTTCTATTTGAATTCAAATAACTAAAATAAATTCCAGCAGTTTTCAAAAAAACAAAAACAAACAAACAAAAAACCCAATGATGGTCATAGAGTTTGTGGCCTTAGTGATGGAGCTAATGGTGATGCCATTTACTGAGGTAGAAAAAGGGGTAGAAAGAGAAAATCATGATGTTGCAGACACATTAGATTGAAACCCTTATTAAGCATTCTAGTAGAAATACATTGAACACTTAGTTGGATGTATTTGACCAAAGCTCAGGGGAGAAATGGGAGAAAATATGAAAATTACCAAATGAAGATGGAGAAGGCATAGGTGGAGGTAGAATAAAATACAAATAAATATACTGTTCTACAAGTCATTCAAAGAAGTTTTGAGAAGAAAATGTGATCAATTTCATCAATTGCTTCTGTAGAGTGGAGTAAGATGAATACTGAGACTAAAATATTGTATTTGACAAGAAAGACTTTGTTGGCAACAATGGCAAGAGTGGTTTCAGTGGTAGAAAAGAGAGTAGGAGGTAAAAAAGTGAGCATTTCAACTGAAGTGATACATTAACCTCTATCAACATCCATATTGTGAGTGAATTACCATTTTCTTTCTCCCCCATAAACATTCTTTGCTTAGTGGTATCAAAACCACATGGTTGTCTTAGAGATGATTATTCCCTTCCTTTATGTCTTCCTCTGCACATTCTTGGCGTATGTTGCTTATGCACCAAAGACTAGAGTTCAACAAGATAGAGCTACAGTATTTTCACTCATATATTTCTCCTTTCCACTTCCCTTCTTTTCTCTTATTTTCTCTTCTCACCTATCCTCTTTCTTCCTACCTTCCTCTCCTCTCTCTCTCTCTCTCTCTCTTATCTCTAGGATAAACACATGTGTTAAGGGCAGCTTTATTTAACAGAATCTAAACTGTAGTCAGGACACTTTTTTTTTTCCTTTACAACTGCCACTTTATTATTGACTTAAACAATCATTCTGTCTTCCTTTAAGATGTTTTCCTTTCTGAAAGTCTCCTCACCGCCCATTCTGAATTGACTCCTGCAGGATCACTTCCACACTTCTTTGTCAATGCCTGAATTTGCTTGAATGAACATTTGAAGCAAACTTTGTAAGTCTATGACTAAAACTGCAATCCATTGAACACACTCACTCTCTTAACATTTTATTATCCTTTTGATGTCCATGGGATCAATATTGATAACTCCTCCTTCTTTATGACATTAGCAACTAGCATTCTCTCTCTCTCTTTGTTAACCTGTGTAGCAATTTGTCAATTTTACTTGTCTTTTCAAAGAAAAAGTTTTTTTAAATTTTTTTCCTATTATCTTTTTTTGACTTAATTGATTTCTGCTCTTTTAGTATTTTTTCCTTCTTCTTGCTTTAGGCTTATTCTAGTTTCCTAAAATAGAAGCTTAAGTTTGGTTTTAGATTATTTAGTCTTTGCTAATATGTGTATTTAATGCTATAAATTCTCCTCTAAGCACTGCTTTTGCTGAATTCCATAAATTTTAATCTTGCATTTTTATTTTTACTTAACTGAAAAATAATTTTTAAATTTTCTTAAGATGTCTTTGATTCATGAGTTATTTAAAATTGTGTTATTTAATTTCCAAATCTTTGCTTTATTGATTTGTGGTTTAATTACATTGTGATTTAAGAACATAATTTATATGATTTCTATTCTTTTAAATTTGTTCAGATGTGTTTTATATCCAAGATGTGGTCTATCTTGGTGATAAAAACCATATGACCTTAAGAAGAATATGTCTTCTACTAGTGCCAGATGGAGTATTTTATAAAAATAATTTAGATGAAGTTAATATCATTGTCAAGTTAACTGTATACTTACTGATAGTCTGCTTACTCGATTTATTTATTCTTCTAATTTTTTAAATATTTACTATTTATTTTTGAGAGAGAGATAGAGACAGAGTGTAAGCAGGAGAGGGAAAGAGAGAGACAGAGTGCGAGCAGGGGCGGGGCAGAGAGAGAGAGGGAGACACCGAATCCGAAGCAGCTCCAGGCTCTGAGCTGGCAGCACAGAGCCCGACGTGGGGCTCGAAATCACAAACCGTGAGATCATACCTGAGCTGAAGTCCGAAGCTTAATGGACTGAGCCACCCAGGCACCCCTGCTTACTCAATTTATAATTACTGAAAGAGGGTGTTTAAGTCTCAAATTATAATAGTGGATTTGTGTCTCTTCAGTTTTAGCAGTTTGGAGATCATGTTTTCACACCCAATAGTTTAGGAGTTCCTTGTCCTGGAGGATTGACCTCTTTATCATTTAGGTAAAGTACTTACTTATCCCTGATAATTTCTTTGTTATGAAGTCTACTTTGTCCTAAATTAATATAGATGCTCCAGTTTTCTGTTCATTATTTTTAGCATGATCTCTATCCATCCTTTACTTTTAATCTATCAGTCTTTACATTTAAAGTGGATTCTTAAAAAAAAATTGTTTGTAATGTTTATTGATTTTTGAGAGAGACAGAGACAGAATGTGAGTGGGTTAGGGGCAGAAAGAGAGAGGGAGACATGGAATCTGAAGCAGGCTCCAGGCTCCAAGTGGTCAGCACAAAGCCTGACGCGGGGCTCAAACTCATGAACCGTGAGCTCATGACCTGAGCTGAAGTCGGACGCTCAACTGACTGAGCCACCCAGATGCCCCAACTTAAAGTGGATTCTTAAGACAATCCACTTGTTTTATCTTTATTATTTTTGTAGATTCTTTTTTATTTAATTTTTTTTCCCAACGTTTATTTATTTTTAAGACAGAGAGAGACAGTATGAACGGGGGAGGGGCAGAGACAGAGGGAGACACAGAATCAGAAGCAGGCTCCAGGCTCTGAGCCATCAGCCCAGAGCCTGACGCGGGGCTCGAACTCACGGACCGCGAGATCGTGACACGGCTGAAGTCAGACATTAACCGACTGCGCCACCCAGGCGCCCCAGTAGATTCTTTTTATCTAGTTTCATGTCTTAATATTTTTTAAAAAATGGCATAGATAAGACACATTTAAAGTAAATATTGATAAGTTGGATTACTATCTGTTTTCATTGAGTTCTTATTTTCCTTTTTTCATACTTTTTCCTTCTTTTGTGTTTTTAATTAAGCATGTTACATGACTACTTTGAATCTTCTTCCTTACTATAGCAAACATTTTTTAAGTTTATTTATTTATTTTGAAAGAGTGTGAGCAGGGGAGGGGCAGAGTGGGAGAGAGAGAATCCCAAGCAGGATCTGTGCTGTCAGTGTAGAGCCCGACAGAGATGATACCATGAACCTGAACTATCACGACCTGAGCAGAAATCCAGTCAGACACTTAACCCCCTGAGCCACCCAGGTGCATCTATAGCAAACATTTTTTAGTGTTTGCCTTAGAGTTTTCATATACATTTTTAAGTACCATACATCTTTCTCCAGGTAGTAGTATACCTCTTCACAGGGAGTAGAGGGAACTAATTACAGATATTTGTAGTTACTTCCCTCCATTCTTTATGACATTGCTGTTATTCATTTCACTGACCCATATGTTGTATTTTATATCAATTAAGAATAAATAAATAAGTATTTATTTTAGTTTTATTTATTCTTTTTTCCAACATTATTCCTTTTCCTATGTAGATCTGAGTTTTTAATCTATTTTATTTTCCTTCTTCCTGAAGAATTCATTCTTACCTTTCTTGCAAGGCAGTTCTGTTGTCAACAAAGTCCCTATCTTTGTGTGGAAAAGCCTTTATTTTTCCTTTATTTTTAAATGATTATTTCACTGGTTAAGGAAATCTAGGTTGGGATGCCTGGGTGGCTCAATCGATTAAGCATCTGACTTCATCTCAGGTTATGATCTCAATTCGTGCCCTGCATCAGGCTCTCTGCTGTCAGCACAGTGCCTGCTTCAGATCCTTTGTCCCCTCTCTCTCTGTACCTCCCCCACTTGCATTCTCTCTTTATCTCTCTTAAAATAAATAAATAACTTAAAAAAGAAAGGAAATCTAGGTTTTCCCTTTTCAACACATTATTCTAATCTGCTCTATTCTTGCTGTCATGTTTACTGGTGAGAAGTTTGCTGTAATTCCTAATCTTGTTCCTCCATATGGTAGCATTCCCTCCTTACCCCAGGTTATTTCAAGATTTTCTCTTTGTCTTTGGTTCTCTGAAAGTTAGATATGTATGCCAACAATTATGTAATTATGTGGGGTATTTACCTCAATTTGTGTTCTTTCAGTTTTCTGAATCTGTGGTTTTCTATCTGTGATTAATTTTGAAAAGTTCTTACACACTTATTATATATTTCTGAATTACTCCACCATTGTTGAAAGTTCTGTTCTGTTTTATTTAATACACTATTTTTTTAAATGATAACCTGAGTAGGAGTTTGGTTGTATTTAATTTTTACTGCAGCTGTAGGTACTAGGCTTTACTTTCCTATAGTGATTCTGTTTTTGTTCTTGCTCTTGAGCTTGACTCTGCTAGAATATAGCAAAAAATATACATATTTTTCTGGTCTCAAAACAAAGGGATAAAACTGGTCAGTGCCAGAAATATAGAGGAATTCAAACCTAGAAAAGTAGGAGTGAGTTGATACCAAGAAAAACACATGGGAGTTGTGTGATCAGATATGTCTACATCTGAACTTTTAAGGCCTGGATAAGGCCTAATGTAGAAACTCATGTGCTATAATACTAAGGAAATGAGCTCCTCCTACACTTCTGTGTCTCACAGCTCTTTAGGTTGTAATCTATCTTTTTTTGTACTAGAGTCCTTTTGGGGTGATAGTAAGGTATGGGGAAGAGGATTGATCTAGAATCTTAAAATTAAATATCAGTCTTTTGGTGAGACTGTGTGTGCATACATTGGCATTCACAAATATTTATCCAGTGGTATGGCATTCCCACTGCTTTTTGCTGAGACAGAAAGGCAGGTGTGACTGGAGTGGCAGTAGGGCCTTTCTTTGAGTTAGGATAAGACTCTGGTATAGACTTTTTTTCTTGGAGAGTTGGCTTTTCTTATGGAGAATTCTCTGGTTGTATTTCATAATGATTAGTATTTGCTCTCAGCTAAAGCCTCTAGGAGACCTTTCTTTGTCCTTTAAGAACCTTTAAGAACCTGATGAGATTAGTTTAGGTAAAACCCAGAGGAGTGTACAGATTTCTCTCAGACTCTAGCCACCATGAGTTTCTCATTCCTCTGCTAGTCAATACTCAGCCTCCACCAATTTGCCAATTGATCAATATTTAAGCGCTCTTATCAGTCTATGACTCCAGTGGCTTCTGTATGTCTCTATGAATTTTGAGTTGGCAGTTTGACTTGCAACCTCAGTTTCTGATGGATCCAAGAAAATTCCTTGCTTTTCAGGTAGTCTACTTTGTCTCATTGTAAGGATGGTAGTTATGAGTTCAAAGTTCTTTCTTTCCATGTCAGAGCTAAAACTGGAAGTTCCCACTAACATTTAAACTTTTGTAAAATATAGAAGTAAAAGTTATCCTGGGAGATGAAACTTAGGGATAGGTTTTATTCAAAATTATAAGCGTTGGTTCTACTACCTGTGTATTTTCACCATTTTCAAGTATTATGAAAGATTGTTTATACTTTATTAACTCTGCCTATCCATAAGTTAAATAAATGTGACCATATCATATCATATTTAAATTGGTATTTTTCAGCTGTAACTCATATATCTCACATAGCTCATAGGCCGTGTTCTAAATCTATATGAATCGATAAACTCTAAATTGTATTTTCCAAATGGTGAAGAAGTTCAGGTACAAGGTATTAAGTAGAAAATGGTGTCAAACAAAAAGTAAGTGATGATATACTGTTGCCCCAAGAAATCTCACAGAGTTGGAATTTCCTGTCTATTTGTGTAGTTTATATAATTCTTTTAACTGCAAATTCTGGTTTCTAACTGAAATCTATTCCTGTGTTTATTTATGATATCCATTCATTAGATTTATAAATGTATAGCTGTTGCATAACTCTTTAGGTATGTGCACATAAAATAAATGAAAACAAATGCTTTCATTAACACAGCTGCTCTATAATATTTAGTTCAAATAATTCTGTATTGGCTTCCCACAGGCAAGAGACTTGGGAAAGCGAAAGAAAAAGGAGTATTAAAACACAAAAATATTCCTTCTTTTATTCAAGAAGCCCAAAATAGGAGAACCGATACTTGTGTTTTAAAAGCACATAAAGAATAAATACTAAAGACACAAATAGCATAAATGTTAACATTAAAATCATCACTTTTACAGTACCACCCAAACCCATGCTACAGTCCTTTTGGGAGTTCCAAAGCTCTCAAATAAGGGCATTTTTAAAGAGACAATGAGCTCAACTTGGCAAGAAAAGCATTGGGCTTAAGACATTGTGAAAATTAAGAAATCTCATTGCAAAAGGAAACCATTTTAAGTCACCAAGAGAAAACAATTCTTGAGAAAGTATCATTTTATTCCTATTCAAGAACAATTAAGCCACATTCATATATTAACTGCATTGTGTCTAGTCTCTTGCCTAAGATGGCTTTTTTTTTTTTTTTTTAACTTAGGGCTGTCTAGCCAGGATGCATGATTAGAGGAATTCAAGGAGGAGAAGGATTGGTAGAAGGTTTACCTATAACTCACAGTCTCAGCATATGAACACACAGAGATCCTGGATGGAATATGACAAAGAAAAAGAGGACTATATTGCTGGTCTTAAAACAAAGAGATGAAACTGGAAAGTGCCACAAATAAGGGGGAGCCTAAACCTAAAGTAATGTGAATAAGTTGAAGCCAAAACAACCCATAGGAAATGTATGACCAAATATGTCTATGTTTGTACTTTTAATGCCCAGACAAGGCCCATAGTAAATCCTATGTATCATAATAGTCTGGTCTTGAGCTCTCTACATAAAACCAGGAACCAGAAAGGGGGCTATCCTATCCGTGAAGTTTTTGCCTACTATATTAGTTTACTAGGGCTGCCATAACAAATTATCACAAAATTGATGGCCTAAAACAATACACATTTATTCTCTCATAGTTACGGAGGTTATAAGTCCAAAATAAAGGTGTCAGCAGCTCACTGCTCCCACCAAAGTCTCTAGGAAAGAATCCTCTCTGCCTTCTTCCTTGCTCTGGGCACTCCTGGCAATACTCATCTGTCTTGGCTTGTGTTTCCATCTCTAATCAGTGCATCTATCTTCACAGGACCTTACTCCTGCCTTTGCATTTCTCTGTTTTCCTCACAAGGATATCAGTCACTGGGCGTAAGGTCTATCTTAAATCCAGTATGATTTTTAACTGAGTCTGCAAAAACTTTAGTCCCAAATAAAGTCACCCTCAGAAGTTGTCAGGTGACATGAATTCTTGAGGTATAGTATATAACCCACAATACTCATGACGCCAAGAAAATGGCATTGAAGTGGAACACTCACCCTCACTAGAGTCTCAAATGAAACTACCAACGAGAAATTGTAAAGTCTGTCAAGTCTGGTGTGTTACCTGAATTTATAGCACCTTGTAGTGTAGATCATCAATTCGAGATAGTTACATAAAGCATTATCCAGGTTAAAAAAAACCGATAGCAACTTGTCGATAGAAGAAAGTTTTCCACAGTTACTAGTCCATAGAGAATCCCCAAATAATTTGAATTTGTTCTATAGATCATCTCTAAAGCTTTCCAAAATGCGAGATCAATTTGATTTATCTTTACATATTTAATTATTAGCTTCTTATGTCTAATTGTATATAGAGGACAAAGGGTATGAGTGATGGACAAGAAGTGAATTTGTTTTGATTCAAAACCTTCCTTTGATAATAACCATCTAATTGACCTCATGGAACCTCAGTTTCCTCACCAATAGAATGAGGATTACCATAAATCTTCTGCCTACAATACAGATTATTGTGAGGAAACATGAAGCAGTGGATTTGAAAGCATGTTGAAAACTGGAAGATGCTATGCAGATAAATGCGAGGGATTAAGGGCTTTGGAAAATGTCCATCATGTGTACAGAATAAGTCTGTGTATCCAATGTTTAAAGGTTAATAGAGCCAAAAAAGATTGAAGTCTTGGCCTAAAAGTGGCTAAAGATTCTCTTAAAAGAACAGAACATTTTTAGCAAGTTTTTTTCTACCTTGCAATTTAGTAAGATTTTAAATGATGAAAGTGAAGTTAGAAAAATGAAAAAAAAAAGAAATCAAGCATGTGTTTCATAAGGTGAGCAAAATAAGTTCAACTATCCTCAAGCTTCAGACTGTGCTTAAAGATGTCCAGGTTTATCCTTAGGTTTGAGGCTAAGTCTGCAATGGATTTCTTTGCTGGCTTCCTAGGTAGATTCACTGGCATGTCCTGTAAGTCACACTTAGCAAAAGACAACATGCATTTATACTAACGTTTAGATCCTAGCAGTAGAGGAAAAAGTCTGCTCATGACCTCAATTTGCAGAATTTTTGCTCTGTGCAACAAAGCATTGCCCACCATGATCCACACACTATAGTAGCACTACTGGAATATTATTTTTCTTACTGGCATGAAAAAACAAATTAGGAGATTTCTCCTGTACAGTGTAACCTTATTTTTCTGTTTCTGTTATCTTTGTTGCAAAGGGCTATGGAAGTCTAATAAGTTAAAACAGTGGCTTTCTAACACTGGAAAAATCCTATGGTCTCACAATGCCAAGGCCAAATCAACCAGAGACTGACTTTCACTACCAGAACTGTAGCTCTCAATTCCTAGTTTAGACAGCCTACTGAGTGATTCTGCTTGACTAATTCCTTATTCATTCTCTCCAATCAGAAGTACATCCAACAGAGGGGTGCCTGGGTGGCTCAGTCGATTCAGCATCAGACTTCGGCTCAGGTCATCATCTCAGGGTTCATGAGTTCGAGCCCTATGCTGGGCTCTGTGCTGACAGCTCAGAGCCTGGAACCTGGTTCAGATTCTATTCTCCATCTCTTTCTGTGCCCCCTCTGCATGAGTGCTCTCTCTGTCTCTCTCTGAAAAATAAAAAAAAAATTTTTAAAGTGCATCAAAGAGTGTTTCAAAAATTATTAGAATAAAATATGTTTTGTTGCATATTTCTTATATCTTAATGCAATAAATGACACAATCGTTAGCATACCATAAAAAATGTGTACTGGTGTTCACAATTCTTCTGTCCAGCCCATACTTCATGAAGCAAGGTTGCCTCCTCTACTGTGTACATATTAGTGAAATTGAGTACAGTGGACTAATTCACTTCAGGAAACATCTACGGTATCGTATTGTTGGAACATTTAACATCATTTTACATTTACATTTACATTTTACATTGTACATTTTACATTTACAAATGTTAAACAACATTTAACATTAACATCAGCCCCATCGCTGATACAATTGAAGAGGCAAAATCCCAACACAAAACATTTCCAACTCAGGTCCCTTTTACTAACTTCCAGTCCAGATCTTTTCCGGTCTGCTTTCCCCATTTTTCTTGCCATTGCTTTATATTTTTCTATCTTCCAAACTCCTCCTTACAGACAAATCTGTTTGGCCTTGATGTTGACTCACTCTGGAATTTATCATTTATACCTTCCTCCTCTTGTTCGTGAATTTTACCCTAAAAACCGGTCCCACCCCATCCAGGAAACAAGCCTGAGTATACCGGGAATACTAAGATTGAACTAGAGTCTCCCGTTCATTTTCTTCTGATAAGAAAATTGTTATGTGCCAGGCACTGTACCAGGCCTAATGATTAAGAGTTGGAAAGATAATTTTGGCTTTGAAAGGCTTTCAGTGATGGGCATGTGATTGCAGGAGAGATCTGAAAATATATACAACTCTAACACAGGACAGGAAGTGATAAAATGGTAGTGTTTTCTGAGATCTATGAGAAGAGAGATGAAGAAATATTAATTTTGTTTAGATAGGTGAAAAGCCAGATAAATAAGACGACCTTTTGTTTTGTTTGAACAATGTGTAGGGACCCAAGGTGGACAGGCTGTAAGTTCAGACGAAGACATCTTAAAGGTATAGCATAATCATATGAGGCAGATAAAAACAGGTGACTTTTTTGTGAGAAAAAAAAGTAAGGAATACTGTCACTACCATGACCCAAAATAGTGTTCCTTTATGACACAATTAGAAAAGAAAAAATGATAATTCAAAACCAAGTTTTCAGCTAAACATTTCTGCTTGTGCTTACCCTCGTACTGTGGATTGAGGGAAGTGATTCTTACATTTTTAGAAACTTCTGTGCTACCTTCAAAGTTTTGTAATAATTGTTGACCACCTGCACTATTATTTATTTCTTTGTTTGTTTATTTATTTATTTAATTAATTTTTTGAGTTGTATTCATTTTTACTTAGCCTAGCCCTAAGCAGTATTCAAGGTGAAATCATGAATTTAATGTACTATTAAAATAAATATATAAGTACTAAGAGGCATTAAACATTTTATTGATACCTCAATTATAAATAATCTTGCATACCTTGTAACTCAGACCACAGTTTGGGAGATGGTAGTTTATAAGTCTACAAAGTCCCCAACTGTAGATATACAACTGTTCGCTCCTATGGAGACTGCCATCTTTGTCATTTTTATCTTTTATTCAAGGGGTACTTACTGTTAAGAACTTAAGTCTGAATATTGGATACAATACTTACCATTTCTGTGACTTGAAGCAATCTACTTAGCCTCTGTGTTTCCATTTTCTCCTCTGTAAATAAGAAAATGATACCTACCTTTCAGAGTTATTTTCAGTGATGAAAGAAGCTATGTATGCAAAGCCTTAGACATGGTCATTGGCACGTGCTAAGCAAACCATAAACTGTGGATGTTTGTACTATATTTACATTATCTAACAAAGTGAGAGAATTAGCTCCAGAAATAATCTATTGAATTTCATTTAGGTAACCTGGAAATCATTTTCTTATACTTTCCCATTTATCGGTTAGTTTGAAGCAGGATAAAAGAATGCTTTTGGTATATGGTAAATTCATGAAAATTAGGAAGGTTAGAAAAAAATCATGACCACAATCTTCCCTGAGTAGCAGGGAACCACAGCAGGATAAAGGATACAACAGCAGCCTAAGATTATTTCTGAGAGTACCTGCAATGTAATGACCATTTACTATGTCCCAAATGTATATAGTGTCTCACTTAATTGTCTCAATTTTACAAATTAGGCAATCAAGTAGGTGAGGAAACGGAGGCTCCGAGGGTTTAAGTAACTTGCCAAAATTAAAGGCACAAAGCAGAGAGATGCCAGGAATCTAGTTAATCTGAACATAATCTGAACGTATGTTATTTATGCTTATCCAACTAGACATTGGTGAGTGCTCTCATGTCTTCTAAGGACATATGGGTCCCACCACAAGGGAGGAAAGTACTGAAGGCAAACTTTGTTTCCTAGACAGCTTTATTCAGGGACATTATAGAGTAAAATTTCAAGTAATATATCCTATTAAAAAGAAAGGAAGAGTAGAGGCAATTTGTGGCGGGCAGGAAAACCTATCAGGAAAAATGAATCTCTTTTTCCTTGCACATATTTTCAAAGCCATCCTTCAGGCTTGTCAACTGCAATGGAATGATTAGGGTAAGAGCTGCAACATTAAATACAACATGATGGCAAGACTAATCTTAGGTATTTAATGAAATACCATCTCCTCTTTGAACCAAGGTGTGACAGCCTGGTGACAGTATAGATCTATTCCACAGGCCATTTAATTAAAAACTAACTTTATAGAAACCTATTTTGGTCACCAAGTAAAATTCTTGTTTAAATCAAAATGTTTTCACAGCAGGTTGTTGAGGTCAAAGATATCTCTTGCCATACTTGAAAATAATCTTGAGTCAGTTTTGGATTATGTTATGATTGAGGTACCACCAATTTCTCATTCTAAACTTCCAGGATTGTATTTCTTAAATTTTAAGTAGTGTTACATCTTATCCATTTAAAATGCTCATCTCCATTGACAAAACATTGTTTTTTTTGTTTTTTTTACAATATACAGGCAAATGCTATTACATAACATCTAGTGTTTCTGTTTACATTATTCAAATCAGCCGTGTTTGTTCTCATAAAAATTTAAATAATTATATATTCAAAAAGGACATGAGGCACACAGAGTTTTATAATAATAGAAAGAAGATGAAGCTAGAGAGTGTTAATTTGTTTGGCATTAGTTTTCTTTCTTTGGATTCTCTGAGAAATCCTTGACCCATGCTCTTTAAAGCAATACAAGTTAGCATTCACATTT
The DNA here is from genome assembly GCF_016509475.1 of Prionailurus bengalensis. NCBI lineage: Eukaryota > Metazoa > Chordata > Mammalia > Carnivora > Felidae > Prionailurus > Prionailurus bengalensis. Next base: position 26,754,053 of record NC_057353.1, on the reverse strand, counting down.
TATGTAATTATGTTTGGTTTTTTCCTCTCAAACTAGTTTTTGGAAACACTGGAGAGAAATTAAAGCCATCTACACCTCTTATATTTTCACTCCAGTAAGAAACAGGAGGTGAACAGGAAGAAAGAAAGAGGGAAACAATATTTATGACATATACATTATAGTTAGGTTAAGGCTATTTGAAGATAAAATGCAGGCTAATTACCTCTTATTCTCATTATCTATAGGTCAGATCTAGTCTACCTCTAAGACACATCGATTTTATACTGATAATATTTTCATACTAATAATTTTTATTTCATTAAATAAGTCACAGGGATTACAGGTACAGCATAGGGAATACAGTCAATGGCACTGTAATAACATTGCCTGGTGACAGATGGCAGCTACACGTGGTGAACTAGCATAACATGGAGTAACTGGATCACTATGTTGTACACAAAAAATAATTTTGTTTTAGCACATTAGAAAAAGTGTATGTGTATACCTTAAAGTCTTTAAAACCTTTGCATGGTTGTTATCTCATTTTGATTCCCACCTATCTATGAAGAAAGCACAGGAATTAATGCTATTAATTTGTAAGTGCAAAAAATGAAACCCCAAGAAACTACAGGATTAGTCACATTGCTACAGTTAGTCTGGCAGGACCTGTGTTAGAGGAGAGACACTCTCAGACCTGAAAAATGAAACCTGCACTCAACATTTGAAATTCAGTTTTTAAAACAGCAAATAAACCTCAAATAATATATTTGATCTGTCATAGGAATTAATATACTATAAAATTCCCATTAAAAATAATTCTATCCTAAGCAGATAAATAACTTTTAGAATCCTTATGGATGCCACCTTACTCAGTTTGAAAAACTACACCCCCACCAAAAATAAAGCAGAAAAGTACATAATTGTTCCCATTTCAAAGGTAACAAACTGATTACCTAAAGTGTCAAAAAGCAGGTGCAGAATCCCAAATTGCTTTCCATTTTGCTTTCAGCTCTTTTAAAATCCTCCTTTCAGGATTGTTTAATTTTTAAGCTATTAACATTTTATGCCATAAAGAAATAATCATCTCTTTATTTAATAATTATTTAAATATTCTTTCTCTCTACTCAGCATCATTAAATTGTAAACCTTTTAGCACCAGGAACCTATTTTAGTGTTGAAGCATCTGTTATTATGTTCAAATCTTCTGAAGCTGCACCCATACATTATACTAATGTAAAAATAATAATTTTTTAATGAGTAAGATCTACCATGCTCTATACCCCCCTTTTAATGTTTAACAAGCATACGGACATTTTAATAATCATATTTTTTCACTGACTTGTTTGAAATTAACCACAGAATTTTCCAAGAGTAGCCAACCCATCAACAGTAGCCTAGAATTAGCAGAGAAGATGAAGAATAATATCCAATCCATATTCAGTGTGTAAATGGCGAATTCAGCGATTACTACTTCCTCATTAAGAATAAGTTCAATTATGCCACAGAACACTATTTGGTTTAATGAGGAATTAAAATGAATGGAATTAGATTTAGACTAGAATCTCATGAGCATTAATAGAGTGATTAAAGTGGCTGTAAAAATTTTTATTTTTTTATTTATTTCTCATTCTAATCAAGATGCTTAAGATGGTTAAATCATATAAATGATTTTTTAACAGAAGTTGCCAGTTGCATCAACTTTTTTTCTCCTTGACTCAGAAAATATATGTATTAAGATATTCAGGTTAATTCTCACTGTTAAAACATTACATTGCTTTTTGTTTAATTTGCTAATTAAAAGAACATTCGAACTAATATAATAATTGCTGGCATTTTAGTGGGTGCTTATTATTTTGCAGAAAATGTGTTAAATACTTTCATTTATCACCCCGTGGGAACCCTCCCAACCATCCTACGAAGGAAGCATTCCCATTATATTTACAGGAAAATTAGCATTGTGGGCTTAAGTGACTTCCATGGAGTCATAGGGTGTGGTCAGTAGAATTTTAATATGACCTCTTAGATCCCCATCCCTTGGTGTACATGCACTGCATAATCCCTGGATCTGTGAAGATGATGGATTTCATTCCTAGGATTAGGTTGTCATTTGGCACAGATCGTTTTAATAAAGGGAGATTATCTGTAGTGGGACTGACCTAATCAGGTAAGCCCTGAGAAAGGACTGGTGTATTACTGAAGCCAACAATTGAAAGTCAGAGAGACTAAAAGCATTATGGGGGGAGGGTGATAGGAAAGTTTTCTTTTTTCAGCTTCTAAAATAGAGAGGGTCATTTAGCAAGGATCTCATAGTAGCCTCAGTGAACTGAGAAAAATTCAAACTAAATAGCCAGCAAGTAAATGGAAACTTCAGCCCTACAACCGTAAGGAACAAAAATTTGCCAATAACCTGAAGGAACTTGGAAGTGGATTTATCCCAAGAGCCCTAGACAAGAACAAAATACAACCAATACCTTGATTTCAGACTGAAAAGAAACTGAACAGAGAATACAGTCATGTCATGTCTGGATTTCTGATCTCCTGAACTAGGAGCTAATTGATGTATGTTATTTTAAGCCCCTATGTGTGTGGTAATTTGTTACACAGCATAGAAAAATAATACACAGAATAAGTTAGAATGTATACATAGGAAACATGATTATATTGCCTCTACCCCTCCTCCCTATTTCTCTGAGCCATCTAGATGCTTCTTCACGGAAACGGATTGATTTATTGCTCTTGATTGAGCATGTCTTTCCACATCCTATGTGAATTAACTTGATTTAATGGAAAGGGAACTGGATTTGAAGGCAATAATATTTATCTCATACATTAAATAAATGATTCTGTTTATTCATTTACAAATGTCTTGAACAAACTTGTATATAGCAAGTGTTCAGAATATTTAGTTGGCTACCTTGCTCATAATTAGTACTCAAATGATAAAACAAGAAAGTTACCAAAAGTACAGTATATCTAGACCAGTTATACATTGAAGAGTTGATTCCATTTCTAATGTGTTTCTTGGATTAATGTGGTTATCTGTGAAGGCAAAATTTCTAATTATTATTCAAATTTTACTAGATTTGTGAGTATTACCCTGATTTTCCAGATTAAAGTGGAAGCTTTTTAGTGGATTACAGTTTTTTTTTAATTTTTATTTATTTTTGAAGGAGGGAGAGGCAGAGTGTGAGGGGGTGGGAGACAGAGAGGGAGGGAGACACAGAATCCGAAGCAGGCTCCAGGCTCTGAGCTGTCAGCACACAGCCCGTCACGGGGCTCCAACACAAACCGCGAGATCATGACCTGAGCCGAAGTCGGAAGCTCAACTGACTGAGCCACCCAGGCGCCCCAGTGGATTCCAGTTTTAACTTATAAATTGCATACACACACATGCATTTTTTTTCTCTAAGCAAGTTTAATGTCTTATACATGTTTCTATTGCAAGTTCTTAGGATAAGAGTACACGTGTAAGATACTCAGTAAATGTTTGCCAAATGAATTTTAAAAATCTAAGAAATATAGACAACTTGGAATGTATAAAGATAAGTTGAAATATTTCTGCTGAAGAAGATTTCTGGTTGATAAATCTTAGCATATAGGCATTTAGAAAAACATATTAAATACATTATCTGACATTCCTCTTTCTAACTGAATATCAAGGAAATAATTATTTTGTTCAACAGATAAAGCATTGGTTTGTAGATAGAATGGGTAGTGACTAATTTCAAGTGGGTGTTTTTCTAAAAAAGACTCCCTCAATCCTTTTGGTGTATTGTCACAAATGGCAAGATTTCATTATTTTTTATGACAGAATAATGCTCCATTAGATATAAATATAAATACATATAAATATATATATTCATGTCTTCTTTATTCATTTATCCACTGATTTATATGTAGGGTTTTTTCTATGTCTTGGCTATTATAAATAATAGCTGAAATAAACATGGGGGTTCATATATCTATTTGAATTAGTATTTTCTTCAGATAAACACCCAGAAGTGGAATTGCTGGATCACACAGAAGTTCTGTTTTTAATGTTTTGAGGAATCTTCATTGTGTTTTCTGCAGTGGTTGCACCAATTTGCATTCTCAATGCACAAGTGTTCTCTTTTCTCTACATCCTCACCAACTCTTTTTATTTCTTATCTTTTTGATAATAGTCATTCTAAAAGATGTGAGCTGATATCTCATTGTGGTTTTGATTTGCATTTTCCTAATGATTAATAATGTTGAGTTTCTTTTCATTTACCTGTTGGCCATCTGTAAATCTTCTTTGCTAAAATGTCTATTCAGGATTTTCTGCCCGATTTTAAATCAGTTTTTCTTTTCTTTTATTTTTTCTTTCTTTACTATCTATTGTAATGTATGAGTTCTTTATATATTTTGGATATTAGTCCCTTATAAGATACATGATTTACACCTATTTTATCTCATTCAGTAGGTTGACTTTTCATTTTGTTGATGGTTTCCTCCACTGTGCAGAAAATTTTAGCTTGGTGTCATCTTTGGATTTCCTGAATCTGGGTGTTTGTTTTCTTCCCCAAGTTAGGGAAGTTTTCAGCCATTATTTTTTCAAATAAGATTGGTGCTCTTTTTTGTCTTTCTTCTCCTGCTGGGACCCTTATAATAAGAATCTTAGTATGCTTGATGTTGTTCTTCCCTGAGGCTATTTTCTCTTTTTTTTTCTTTTGATGCTCTGATTGGGTAAGTTTCATTGCCCTGTCTTTAAGTTCACTGATCTACTCTTCTACTTCATCTTGTCTGCTGTTGAATTCCTGTAGTGTTTTTCAGTTCAGTTACTTTATTTTTCAACTCTATGACTTCTGTTTGGTATTTCCTTATCTTTTACATCACTTGTTGAAGTTTTCACTGTGTTCATCCATTCTTCTTCCCAGTTCAGTGTGCATCTTTATGACCATTACTTTGAACTCTTTATTAAGTAAATTGCTCATCGCCATTTCGTGAAGGTTTTTTTTTTTGAGGTTTTGTTTTGCTCTTCTATTTAGGATGAATCCCTCTGTTTCTTCATTTTGTTTGACTCCTTGTGTTGGTTTCTATATAGTAGGAAAAACACCCATGTCTCATAGTCCTCAAATAGTGGCCTTATACAGAAAAAGAAACTTTTTATTCAGCCCTGCCCAGCTCTAGGTTTTGTCTCAACCCTTGGTGCTTGTCCAAGCAGTCCAATATATTTTTATTACCTCCATTAGTGAAAATGTGCCAAGACATGTCAGTGTCCCACAGGGAAGATCTCAGTCAGCAACTAGATTCAAGCTGATTGGAAACCAGACCTCAGGCAGCAGCTTTTGAAAGTATGCAAACATATAAAATCCTGAGGGGTCACAGCATAAGAGCCACTGAACACCAGAACCAATGATCTGGAAATGTCTCCTGGGTGTTCTATATTTCTATGATTAAGTCTGAGTCTCAGTTTCTTCTGAGGACTGGCCTTGTTAAGAACAGAGTGTTTTGGATATATTTCAGTGTGACCACTTTTTCCTTCCTCTCCTGGAAGCACAAGGAGATTTTTCTCTGTTCTTGACAATGAGAAGCTGGTAGGGCTTTTAGAGGAAAGTTTACAAAAGTGTGGAGATCCCCCCAAGACTGGGCCCTTCAGAGTTTCTAACTCTCAAGTTAGTGTACCCTGAGCCTCCAGCAACTCATCAACTACACATTGGACTAGCAACAAGAAATCCAGAAGCTTCGGGGTACATGGGTGGCTCAGTCCATTAAACATCAGACTCTTGATTTTGGCTCAGGTCATGATCTCATGGTTCAGGAGTTCAAACCCTGCATCAGGCTCAGCATGACAGTGTGGAACCTGCCTGGGATTCTCTCTCTCCCCTCTCTCTCTCTTCTCCTACCCTACTTGTGCTATGTTTCCCTCTGTCTCTCTCTCAAAAAAAAAAACCTTAAAGAACACTTTAAAAAAGAAATCTAGAAACTCATTTAAAACTTCTAAAAACACTATAAACTACAAATTAACATCCCCATTGTAGGATAGGGAATTGATGCATAGGGATATTAACTTGACCAATAAACTTGCCACAGTGTGAAGGTGGTACATGTTCAGATTAGATTGTAGCTATTTGACTGCAAAGACTGCTCTTCTACAACATTCTATTCTACATCTCTTTGATAAGATTAGAAAGACTGAAAAACATATTTCCATATATTCTAAGTGAAAATAAAAGCTTAAGGGTGAAGGCAAAGTCAGAGAATATATTATGCTACACAGAATCTGGGTGAAAGATCCATCTTGGTTATCTAACTGCATCGGATACAAGCAGACAGAAGCGCAGAAGCAAACACAGGCTGCTATAAGTAATTTAAGATAAAATTTTGGACATAGATATCTTTAACTAGCATATACATAATTGGAAAAGAAAAAAAAGTTCATGTGTTCACACTCCTAAATTCTCTCCTCTTGCCCTAGAGGTACAGCAGTGTAATTTGAAAGTTAGAACATCAATCCTGGTCTTAAATTCTTATTATTCCACCTATGAAATGTGTCCTTTTAAAGCTACCCAAAAGCTCTTAGCTTTTTGATGTTTATGAGTATCTTTTTACACCACTTTTGCATTTCTTTAAAAATCCACCATTTTTCCAATAAATTCAGGGAAGAGCACAAGCCTTGCACCCAAATGATATTTACTGACCTTTTAAAAATATTTTAATTCCATTAAGTTTTCTAATTTGTAGATTGTTTCTACCAGTGCAACATATCTTAATAAAAATAACAGGTCTCTATATTTGCAATGTTTTATCTAAAAGACAACAAGCATCTGCATTTCAGGGAAACATTTAGATAACTATGCCTCTGGAGTTAATTAGATTGAGTTTTCAAATTTCATCCTGATGTATAGTTTTGGTTTGGAATGATCCAGACTCATAAAAATCCTACAATGGAAAAAGCAATATGAAAGAAAAAGTAAAGATAGGTAACCGAATATGCTTTATAGTACAGTACATAAGAGCCTTCAGGAAATGGAATGATTTACAAAATGTTTCAGCACTAATTATGCATTGTTTACTTGATAGATCATAACAGCTTTCTTTGGAAAAATTCTGCCTAATATGAGTCCTGTTAAAAACATTTTTGTCACAAAAATAATCTCAAAAACCCCTTTTGGGTACTATATTGGCATCAGTTTGTGGAAAACAAAAATCACATTCTATTTATTTCCAAAAGTGTTTCTGGCCCATCTCTTTATTCCCTATGGCCTGATTTTAAAGTAAAATGCCTTGCTGAAATATCTCAAGGTTATTTAGCAATTATACATTAGTTACATTAAAGGATGCCATCAACCGTGTAACACAAATGATCGCAATGAATGTTTAAATTGATCAAATAAGCAAACTAAAAAGGCACTTCTTTCTTTTTTCAATAACACATTAAATTCATTTTTATACATTACTTAGTACTGTCTTCCTATAAGCACTACCAAAAAATCAAATGGGATTTACTCTGTGATCTGTAATTTGAAGAAGTTCACATAATAGAGAATATCAAGTGCTTCCCAGATAAATAAGTGGCAAATGATGTCTAGTGATGATAATTTGACATTTTCTACCACTTGATTCACGTATTCATCTCAAAAAACCAAACGACAAGTATAATTGTTATCTATACAATACTAAGGATGGAATTAGGGCACAGGTAAGTATTTTACCAATCTCACCCGATCATTGTTGAGGACAGAATTCCAACACAGATATTTGGACTTCAAGAACCCAAGTGAGATTTTTACTACTCTGATATTGGAAACAAATGTAGTGTGTGAAAATTTCTTAGTGAGAATGAATCCAGTTATCTTATGTTGAATTTGAATCCTGAGTATAGTGAACAGTGAGCAGTTTATGCTTCAGAAGAGGGACAACATTTAATTTTTCTTTCTTTTTCTTCTTCTTCCCCCCCCCCCATTTAGTTGCTTATACTATTAGGTACTCCTAAGTGATTGAGGTAATATCATTCAGTTTTATTGAAGGTCTTTCCTCTTCCATTTCTCTTCTGTCACCCCCAATAACAATGATATCATGGGAAGGAACTCACTTGCCATGGCTGGATCCATGCCCCAGAGCAGCTCTCCACTGGTTACATTTCCCTTTTTTAGGTTAATGACTAACTGTTTATTCTCCCAATAATGTGTTACATCTATGGCATTTCGTCCTTGTCTTTAATGTCTGTTTTGACTAAATGTGCATTGCGTACAGATTATGTTCATAATAGCTTTGCATCCTATCGGGGTTCAACTGATGTTACATCGAGTTAAATATAATTTGGGTTTAGTTGCATTTCTCTGCCAAACTAGCTAGTCATTTACTATCATAAAGCCACTTAATTCTGAAAATAGTTTTAAAACATTAAGGTACTCCACTGTCCAGTAAAATTCTATATTCTGTATTAAGTTTCTATATTATTCTTAGTAGAGAGTCGTTCTGTGTCCTACTTGATACCAATTAATCCATGTCAAAGGCATCATAAATATTAGCAACCTCCATTATTTTTAAATCTTAATAAACAGATCACACTATCACAGTTTTATTCTCAGTTCTGGCTATATTTTAATATAATCATCAAAAATGTAAAAGGATATTTATTATTTAGTATAAAACTTGAGCAAAGAAGTTGTTGGAATTACCTCTAAATTTATACTTGAGTTAACGGACTCATTATTTCAAACATCATAGTCTGAATCAATATCAGTAATGATTCATTCTTTTGATTAGGAAGTGACTCTGTCTGTAGATGTCAGATAATTACTGAGATGACCTATAATGAGAACATTTCACAACTCTCTGACTTAAATTTCTTATTCCCTCAACAGCATAATGACTTCCTTCTAGATCTTTTTATAGTGTCTCTATGCTCCTGGGGTTTCTTTTCATGATCAGTCACTATAAAGGTTTGCTCCTATCATTGGTTTTTAGACAAAGAAATGTTGTGGCTCTATACAATAAAACCCGTGTTTTGTCTAGATATTTTAGAATTCTGGCATATTTCCTCATTTTTTTAAAGACAGGCTTGTCCCACACATCTGTGTATGAATTGCATGGAACTGCAATAGTAAAAGATGATACAGGATACTCTTGGTTATTCTGTTAAGTGCTCTGAGGGGAATTAAAGTGGTTTCTTTTATATAAAATATTAAGATTAGAAATGCAAGATGTTCTTCTGATCCTGCCCCTTAGGAATACGATATTTAAAAGTAAGTAAGGAAAAATGATAACATCTTGATGACACTTACTATGAATCTTGAAATTCATAGTAATACCAATATACAAAGAGCACTTTGTGGGTGAAATCATAAATTTATTCTTAAATCACTTTATTCTTTCTCAAACAATTTCTAGGGAATCAAATATTGCACCAACATTATAGTTTTTCTTTACAATTCCTAACATGTTAATAACTCAGATACACTCACTAATATTAAACAATCTTTATATTTATAAGGATATCCTTATATAATATCCTTATCCTTTATAAGGATATTTATACTTTTTCCCTCATGCTAAAAATGTGAATCATCTTTTTATTGGCCTTTCACTGATATGCAGAATTTCCTTAGCTGTCATTTTGGTGGCTTAGTTCTCCCCTGGTTAATTGCTAGTGAAAACAAAACAAGTGACCTTAAGTGAATTCTGTTGTCTTTGTTAAAACAACATGAATGAGACACATGCTCAAATATGTTAAGCATATTTTTAGGTTGTTTTTAACACTTAAAAAACAATTCATTTTTTCAGGGCAAACTTTAATGAGGAATATAGTCCGTATTGCTGTGTAGATACTGTCTTAAATAAGGAAAGCCTCAAACTCATTAATTAGAGGTTTCCATTCTTTTCAAAATATCTGCATTCCTGTTAGGTTCAGAGTTGCTTAAAGAATTAGAAATTTAGAAATCATGATGACTCACATGACAGATCCATTATTTTTCAGAACCTACAAGGCAAAGGATTTTTTTTGGGGGGGGGGCTTGTTTGATAAAACTTTGACTAATTGGGGGGCGGGGGGAACAAAACAAAAAATACCTATAAAACGAAACATATATTTTTATTAAAATACTGTATTCTTTTCTTTTTTTTTAACGTTTATTCATTTTTTGAGAGACAGAGACAGAGGATGCGTGGGGGAGGGGCAGAGAGAGAGGGAGACACAGAATCCGAAGCAGGCTCCAGGCTCTGAGCTGTCAGCACAGAACTCCACAAGGGGCTTGAACTCACAAACCGTGAGATCATGACCTGAGCCGGAGTTGGATGCTTAAACAACTGAGCCACCAAGGTGCCCCTACTGCATTCTTTTCTAATTTATAACTAATAGTCATCTTAGTTTTAGACCTGACATTAAAATTATATTCACCAGTGCTAACAAACTAAATCTAGATAACTCGAGAGGCTTCCATCTTCTGTGTATGAAATTCAACCAGAACAATGAAGTATAATGTAAATAATGGGAAGCATTGAGGTAGGGCTCAATCTCTTTTCCAATTTGCTATGTCGGAAGTTTCAGTTTCCTCATCCAAAAAAAAAAAAAGTGGGTTTTATACTTGATCCCATGTATTCTTCTTTCACACAGTTTTTTAAAGTTCTTCAAGTCTAAGAGTAGAGTTCACATAAACACCAAAATAAATAAATAAATAAATTAATTAATTAATTAAATTAAATAAAAATAAAGTCAATTTTGCAAGAGCTAAAACCTTAATTGATCATAACTTCTAAGCTTAAAAGTCCATGTTCAAGGTAACTTTAAAAACTCTAAGTCCTTAAATTACTATTATTTTTAAAAAATTTTTAATGTTTATTACTTTTGGAAAGATAGATAGAGTGCAAGCAAGGGAGAGGGAGATGGAGAGAGGGAAACACAGGATCTGAAGCAGGCTCCAGACTCAGAACTGTCAGCAAAGAACCCGACATGAGTTCCAACTCACAAATGGTGAGATCATGACCTGAGCCAAAGTTGGATGCTTAACAGACTGAGCCACTCAGGCACCCTTAAATCCTTACATTAGCCACCAAATATGTAAATAAATGAATAAAAGACAGTAACTCAGAATTTTCTTCTTTTCCATTTAATATATAATATAGAAAGTGGTTTAATTTAAATGATATTTGATAAATAAAACTGAATGCCTCCCTTATGCCCAATGCTAGAATTATTTATCAGACTAGTGTACAAAAATACAAGTATGTACTACCCCCGAGTCGTGTTATTAGTTTTTATTTCTTTATCACTCTGGTCATATCAAGACAGTAGATCATAGAAAATTCAAACTTTAGGGGTGCCTATGTGGCTTACTTAAATAAGTACCTGCTCTTGATTTCAGCTCAGGTCAGGATCTCATGGTTTGTGAGTCTAAGCCCCGAGCTGGGCTCAGCACTGACAGCGCAGAGCCTACTTGGGATTCTCTCTCTTCCTCTCTCCCTGCCCTTTTCCCACATGCAAGCATGTACTCTCTCTCTCTCTCTCTGAAAATAAATAAATAAACTTAAAAAAAAAAAGAAAATCCAAACTTTAGCTTTGCAGCTAATTACATAAGTATTTTAGTTTCCTAGAGCTGCTGTACCAAAGGAGTAAATAAAAGATTATTTATAAAAAAATTAACATTAAAAATTCTTATAATAAAACCACTTACAAAGATACAGTGTCTGGAATAAGAAAATATGCATTCAATGAAAGAAAACAAAGTTTGGAGGCTAAAAATTTATTTTTTAGTCATCAATTTCTAAGATCTCTCAAGATATTTTATAAATTAAGTAATATATGAAAGATATAGATATTTATGATGTATTTCTTTATTTCACTATTGAGGAAAGTGACTTCCAAGTTGAATACATTTGGGGCAGTGGTTCAGTTGGTTCAGAGTCTGATTTTTGTTTTTGGCTCTGGTCATGATCTCACAATCATGGAATTAATCCCTGCATCAGACTCCATGCTAAACGTGGAGCCTGCTTGGGATTCTCTCTCTCTCTCTCTCTCTCTCTCTCTCTCTCTCTGTCTCTCCCTCCCTCCCTCTCTCTATACCCTTCCCCACTTGTGCATTCACTCTCTCTCTCTCTCTCTCTCTCTCTCTCTCTCAACACAAATAAAATTTAAAAAGACAACAACAGAGTTGCATATATCCATATAATTGGTGCCTGGGTTGTAATGACAAAATATACTTATTTTTTGGCCTGCTGTATCTACCCAAATGTATCCCCATGGTTTATCATTTACTTTTTAGAGTTGCTTACATTTGGTATGCTATCCTCTTGCTCTATTTGAAGTCTATGGTTATACCTAACAAATATAAAAGGGCATAAAAAGTGTCTGAGAACTAGGTAGGAAAATGAGGGAGTAGAATCATTATACTTCTTTTGAAGTTTAGTGGCTTAAGAAATTGTTCTGGAATTAATTGACAAAACAGGCCAACAATCTCACAGATTTCATACTCATCTATGATATTGTGATATAATAAGAAATATAAATTTTAGTCTTCCTCCCCAGCTCCTGGCCAAAGCTCCTAAACCCTTGTAATTTATTAAAAGATAAGAAAAATAGAAGCATCTTTTGTTATAATACTTTATTTTTGTTTCTAGCTTCTTAAACATTTCCTGAGTTATCAGTATGAGAAGGGCAGGTATTGTTATTCATAACAAACCCCTTTCAACCAAACCTGAGTTTATACTAATGAGGTAGATTTGGAGGATGGGGACTAGTTGCCACGAATCCACCAAGTGATTACAGAGTTGGAACTTTCAACCTCACCTTCGATCTCTGGGGAGGAGAGAGACCAGAAAGCTGGAGGTTGACTTAATCATCAATGGCCAACATTTAATCAATCATGCCTATATACTGACGTCCCTATAAAAATTCTTACTGATGAAATTCAGAAAGCCTTCATTTTGGTAAAGACAGGGTTGGAGAATGGCATGTCTGGGGAAGAAATGGAAGCCTTGTGCCCCTTGAGGATACCTTGCTATCTGGATCTCTTCCATTTGGCTGTTCCTGAATTGTATCCTTTATAATAAAGGCTAAATATAAATAAAGCCCTTTCCTGAGATTTGTTCTAGCAAATTATCAAATCCACGGGTTGGGTGGGTAATCAGAACTCTTGATTTATAGACAGTTGTTCAGAAGTATAGATGACAACTTAGGACTTGCAATTAACATTTGAAGTGGAGCATGACAGTCTTGTGGGACTGAATCCTGAACGTAGTGTCTGTGCCTACTCATGTACCCAATCTCAGGATTAAATGACAGGACATTCAGTTGGTATCTGCAGAGAACTAGAGAATTTCTTGATGTGGAAAACCAATATATTTGGCGTCAGGAGCTTCATGAGTGGACAAAATAGAGTATTTCCTTAGTGATGCATACCGAATATTTCTTTTTTAAAAAAAATTTTAATTTATTTTATTTATTTTGAGAGAGAGAGAGAGAGCAGGGAAGGGGCAGAGAGAGAGGGAGACAGAAGATCCAAAGTTAGTTCTGTACTGATAACAGAGAGCCCAATGCAAGGCTTGAACTCATACACTGTGAGAGCTGAAGTTGGACACTCCACTGACTGAGCCACTCAGGTTCCCCATGACATTGAGTATTTCTAATGAGTGGTTTTTATTTTAAATCCATTTCCATAACATTTCATGGAGTTAAAGGAAGGTTGAGTTTTATCCAATTTATACCTCCATGTACAAGCTCAATTTCTTACATGAAAAATTTATATAAAAAGAGATGTTGAAGTTCCCTTAGTAGTTTATTCTGTTGCCTAAATATGAACATAGTGATTCCCATTCCTCCAGAGTTCATTCTGGCTATTCTAACTGCTCAGTGAAGTCTTTGTTGTTCTACTCAGTAAAGTAGAATGAAGATAGCAAAAGAGGAAAGCCTCTTTGCAATCTCTAGAAGGAATGAAGTCATGTTCTATTCATGAGCTTTTGGGTGGTGAGTATTATGATCAACTAGGCTTTTAGGAATGTGAAGAGCTCTTGTCTACCCATTGCATACTTGGAAAGAAACAGTTTCGCTTCAGGAACCACACTCCAGGCTCCGGTTCTCCCTTCCCCTGAATCTCAGGTTCTCAGTTTTAGTTCTCATGTGTCCCTATTAACCAAAAAACCTTGTTTCTTCTTGGTAGACTATCATTATTAATGTAAATTTGGTTTTCTTTGTTCGAAAGCTGAATTATTTGTATTTATAAATATTTGTCAAATACCCAATCCCCAGAATCCAAAGGAGGAAAATGCAGAAAAAAGAATCATAGTAGAAAGGGGAAAGAAAAGGGAATTGGGGGGAAGAAAGGAAATAAGGAGGAAAAAGGGTTCCTGCAAGTACCTTTTCTTGCAAAGATAAGAATAAAGTCACAACAAGTTGAGTATTCATATTAAAGAAAAAAAAAGGTGAATGTTTCAACCTTCCTTCCCTGTATTCACTACCGATGAGTCAAATTCTTTAGACTTTTTCCTCTGTTATTGCATCTTTAAAATGGAGAAAATATTAGCTATTAACCAAATATGAACTATTCTTGGACTTTGGGAGTTACTCCTCATCTTTTCTATCTCTATCATAAATCCTTATTCCTCACAGGTATGTGTTGCAATAATTTACTATCTTTTAGATTCTAATCTGGTAATTTGAGTACTTTTCAAATTTCTATTTTCTTATTGTAAAAGTAATATTTGGGATGGCTACACTAATCCACTACTTTCTGTTGATATAAAACAGATAGGAGGAAAGAAATAAGAGAGGGAGGGAAAAGAAAGACATTAAGAAAGAAAAAAAGAGGAGAAGGAAGAAAAGAAAGAGAGAAGGAAAGAAAAGAAAAAAAAGAATATTACTTTAGTAATACAAACAAGCATTTTGGGGGTTCATTAATCTTTTTTAAGTTTAAAGATGGAACTTAATATTCTCTCTCTCTCTCTCTCTCTCTCTCTCTCTCTCTCTTTTTACTACACTGTGTGTGCTATAAACCTCTCTCTTCCTCCTCTCTCTCTGCCTGTCTTTAACTCTCTCCTGTTCCTTACATTGTAAACTTTGAGAAGAGAGAGACCAGATATACAAATATATACAGATATATACAAATCTCTCTATAAAGTCCCAAGTAATATGGTCTGTGACATCAGTGCATAAAATTAGAATTGAGAAATAAATATTTCTGTGTTGTTTTTTTTTAAGACAGTGACATTAACTCACATTGCTTAAATAGACTTTGTTTTATTTATGATCCTAACATGATTTTATTGCTTTGTTGTTGTTAGTCTTGGTCAAACCCTGTCTGAGGATATGGAAGAGCTAGCTAAATACTAAGATGGTAAGACCAAGAACACCTTTATTCTGTTTTACTTCATGCTTCTAATTAGAATACACACTCAACAAGAAGGGTCTCTAGAAGGGAAGGTGTTTTATCATGCTTCCTGTATACTCACCATTTAGGCATCAGGATTGGAAAGATAAGGTAGCACTTGAGACAAAACTGCATGGGACTCTTGATTCCCAAGGGCTTACCCACAGAACTTCTTTACTACTCAGCACAGCCATCTTAGGAACAAAAGAGACAACACTTGCCTTCCATTTAAATGTTTGGACTTTAATAAGAGCTTTATTGTTTTTTCTGGGAAACTATAAAATCTGAAAAATTCCTCAAAACTTCACACGTGGCTAACTCCACTGCTTCTCATCAAGTGTTCTGTGGTCTCTTAGGGCATATTTCAATTTCACTAGGCTTAACACACTTTTAGGATGTGGCCCAACAATGAGCAAAGGAAAAATATATTTCCGCCATGCTAGACTAATTGTTGCTTGTCTTCTTTTCATTTTTTATTTAGTCTCAATATAATTCTCTGGTTGCTCATTCAAAAACAGCGTTATGGGAAACTTGCTATGCAGTATGGTAAGGGGTCAGGTATAACTAACTAACTACTCATGTAGTCATCTTGGGTGGTCAAGAATATTGTGGTTTGGGAAATTTCCTTCAAAAATACCTTGTATTAAAAACACCTGTACTGAATCCATGTTACTCTTCATTAGTATGGCTAGTTCAGAAATATTTCACAAATCAATATAAAATTTTGAAATTAAATGATGTGCTAGTGTCCCAGTGGATACATGGGCTTAGTGAAAATGTTTTTAGGCAAGCAGTTTGTGTTTTTACACAAAGGAAGAAAAAGCATGTTTCCATGATGCATTACCTGTATATCATGTCAGTTAAACTCTCTCTCACTGTGGAATGTTCTTAGTCTGGTTTCTACACAAAAACATGTATATCTTCAGGTTTCTTTAACTTCAGAGACACAACTCTTGAGAAAAGCAATCTCAAAATAATGCCCTAAATAACCACAATTTTAGAAAAAACAACCTCATTAAAATCAATTGAATGCCATCATATGTTAAGAAAATTCACAGTTCAATATGAACTTTTTGCTTTTAAAATGCTCTTCTCAGGGAACTCTTTTGCACTGTTGATGGGAATGCAAACTGTTACAACCATTCTGGAAAACAATGCGAAGTTAACTCAAAAAGTTAAAAATAGAGCAACCCTACGATCCAGCAATCACACTACTAGCTATTTACCCAAAGAATACAAAACAGTAATTCAAAAAGATACATACACTCACGCTGATATTTATAGCACTATTATCTCCAATAACCCAAATATGGAAACAGACTAAGTGTCCACTCATTGATGAATGGATAAAGAAGATGCGGTATATACAAACAATGGACACGGCCATAAAAAAAGAATGAAATCTTGCCATTTGCAATGACATGGATGGAGCTAAAAAGCATTATGCTAAGTAAAATAAGTCAGAGAAATACAAATACCAAGTGATTTCTCTTATATGTGGAATTTAAGAAACAAAACAAAAGAGCAAAGGGGAGAAATAGAGAAACTGAGGCAAAACAAGAAACAGATTTTTAGCTAGAGAACAAACTGATGGTTACCAGAGGGAAGTTTGGGGAGGGATGGGTTAAATAGGTGATGGGGATTAAGGAGTGCACTTGTGATGAGCACTGGGTGTTGTACGAAAGTGTTGAATGACTACATTGTACACCAGAAACTAATACAATACTATATGTTAACTAACTGGAATTAAAAAAAAAAAGAACAAAAACAAACAAAAAGTCCCCAAAACCAAAAACTACTTTTCTCTGCCAAGGAAAGATAAAATAAGAAACCATAATGGGAAGGCCAAGCACATGGGTCTGTACCTTTGCTGCCTCCATTCCCTTTTCTAGTCCTAACAATCTCCAGTCAAGAATGACTTGCCAAAGAACAGGGCTGGCAAGCCTGTAGGATATTTACAATGCTTAATAAAATTGTCAAGTATTATGTTCGTCAGTTTCTGTGGAAATAGTTCTAAATTCTGAATTCAACCCAATGGTGAAGACATCGTGTGAAAAATCTGAACTTATGTTGCAGATAGGTATTTATTCGTTGCTTTGTTTGTCAGTGTTTGAATGTAAATTAATGATATATGGGAGGAGTAGTTCTATGCTTGTATCTACACAGGAAGACAAGATCCTAATCAAACAGAAATGTCCAATTTAGGTCAGTCAGTTTTTCCTCTCTCTTTGGAGCTGTTCAATGTAAATTTAAGTTTTCCATGAATGGTCTGTAAACTGTGAAGCACTTTTTCTGTTTGCTACTATTTTAAACTTGATTCATGTTTGATTCATTTTGTCCATGTAGATCCAATTAAATAAAATAAACAATGGCCCAGCAATGATTTAATGTAATGATTTAATGATTAGGTCATTTTTTCCATTCCTTAAAAAAAAAAAACAATGTCTCAATACCTCAAGTGAATAAAAGTGAGCAGATCCATGTGTAATAGAGTTTCTAAAAACTGCTCAAGAAAACAATTTTAAGAAAGAGTAAAGTACAGTAATTTTAAGAGAATGAGAAGGAAGCCACAGTATGGGCGAAAATACTTATGAAAGACATTTACTCAAGAACTTTTAACCAAAATATATAAAGAACTCTTAATATTCAACAACAAGGAAGGAAAATTTAAAAAAACCCTAATATAAAATAAGCCAAAGACTTTAACGGACTCTTCAGCAAAGAAGATATACAGATGCAAATAAGCTCATGAAGAGATGCTCCACATTATATGTCATCAGGAAAACGCAAACTTAATCTACAATGAGATATGACTACACACTTATTAGAATGACCTAGATCTAAAACACTGACAACAGCAAGTACTGGTGAAGATGGGAGAAGCAGGAACTCTCATCCATTGCCGGTTGGAATGTAAAATGGAACAGCCACTCTGGAAAACAGTTTCATGATTCCTTACAAAACTAAACGTACCCTTACCTTGTGATTCAGCAATCATGCTGAGGAGTTAAAACGTCATGTCCACAAAAACCTGCACTTGGAAGTTTATAGCAGCTTTATTCATAATTGCTAAAACTTGAAAACAACCAGATGTCTTTTAGTAAACGAATGGATAAATAAACTATGGTATACTCAGATAATGGAATATTATTCAATGCTAAAAGAAATAAGCTATCAAGCCATGAAAAGACATGGAAGGACCTTAAGTGCATATTACTAGGTGAAGGAAGCCAATCTTAATAGACTAAATACTATATGATTCCAACTATATGACATTCTGGAAAAGGAAAAACTATAAAGAGAATAATAAGGTCAGAGGTTGCCAGAGGTTCAAGGGGGCAGAAAAGGATGAATAAATGGAACACAGAAGATTTTTAAGGTAGTGAAATTGTTTTGTATGAAACTATAATAATGTGCACATGTCATTTGTATTTGTATAAATCCACGGAATGTATAACACTGGAGTGAACCCTAGTATAAATTATGGACTTTGGATGTTGCAATGTTTATTGTAGGTTCATCAATTGTGCCAAATGTTCCACTCAGGTGGAGGATGTTGATAATGGGGGAGGCTATGCATGTGTGAGGGAGGGGGTATGTAGTAACTCTCTGTACCTTCCTCTTAATTTTGTTGTAAACCTAAAACTGCTCTTCAAAATAAAGTCTTAAGATACATACACACATGCACACACACAGTCACAATATTTCTTTTGATTAGAAGATGATGAAAGAATATTGAAAATAAAATGCAAAAGAAGTTTTGCTTTTCCCGACATTTGCCAAGTATTCATTCATTTACTAATTCATTCACTCAATGAATATTTATTGAATGTAAACTAGAAACACTGCTCTCAAAATTAGGGCTTTGGCAATAGAAAAAGGTAAGCAAAAGTCCCTGCCCTCAAGGACCTTACATTCTGGAAGGGAGAGAAACATAGTAAGATAAATGTCTATTTATCATATCTATCTTTCTATTTATCTTTTATCTACCCATAAAGTTAGAGGATGACCAGTGCCACAAAGAAAAAAATAAAGCATGTATGGGAGATAGGAAAATGGGAACCTTTTTGCAATTTGAAATAAGATCATCCTGGGATTTCTCACTAAGAAGTTTGCATTGAATTAAAGACTTCAAGGGTCAGGGTACCTGGCTGGCTCCGTGGGTAAAGCATGTGCCTCTTGATCTCAGGGTTGTAAGTTCATGCCCTACATTAGGTACAGAGATTATTTAAACATAAGATCTTGAAAAAAAAAGGCTTCAAGATTGCAGGAGTAAGTTACTAACAAATTGTCTGTGTTTCTGGCTTGTCACTGGCTCATACAACAAGGAAGGCATCATGGCTGAAACAGAATGAAAGAGGAGTAAGGAAAGTTAAGTCAAAGGAAGCAAATCTTGTATCTCCTGTAGGCCATTATAACGGCTAGAGAATTTTGAATAGAGAAGTGACATGATTATGGAGTAAGATGATTCTAGCTGCCCTGCTGAAAACACACAAGAGAAAAGAATGAAAGGAGATAGGACAGTGAGGAGGTTATTAGAATAATCCAGACAAGAGGTGCTGAAGACTTAGTCCTGGTCGTTAGCAATGCAATTAGTAAAAAGAGATTCGATTCTGAAAACATTTTGAATTTAGATGTGACAATGGTTGCTGATAGATTTACTGTGGAGTCTGAGAAGAAAGGAGAAATGTCCAGGATCATTTCATGGTTTTTGCCAAGAGCAACAGGAAGAAAGAAGTTGTCATTTATTGAAATGCAGAACACTTTAGGAGGGGTAGGCTGGAGATCAATTTTGGATAAGTTACAGCTGAGCTAACTAATACACATTAATTAGAAGTATTAAATAGGCAGTTAATATTTGGGTCTGGGGTTTAAAAGACAGGTCAACAATATAGATGGTATTTAAGCCATAATAGGGTGACATCACCCAGAGAGTGTGCATGGGCAGGGAAGATAATGGGTCAAGGACTGAGCCCCAGGCACTCAAAGTTTTAAGTTCAGGAAATGAAAACAATAAATGAGGTTGTAATATAGTCAGAATCAAAGAAATACTTTTGCAATATAGAAAATATTTATAGAGACTTTTCAAAAAGACTTGGCCATATTTTGAGTAAAACTGAAACCGCTTAAAAGCATCAAGTGGAACAAAAATCAAAATGGCTGCACTAACGCTTCAGCGAAGCTCAATTTTACAGTAACCTTTTTTCTCCCTTCCGCAAATCTCTTCTCCTTTCTTAGCCTTTATTTCAGAAACTCCATACCACCCTAAATACCTGCAAAGGAGGCTGGCAGAATTTCTGTCAAAACTGGCTAGAACCTGTGTTTCCCTGTATTACTCCTCAGGGCCTTCCCTCCAGGGAGGCTTGCAGTTTTTTGAAGACCTTAGCTTGCATCCGCCTCCTGCCTCCTTTGCCAGGCAAAGCAATAAAGCTATTGTTCCTCTTTCACACAAACTCTGTCTTCACGTTATATTCTGGCTCTGAAGTAAGGAGGTAAGGAGGCCAGTTTTCCACAACAAAATTAGGATGACATTTTTGGAAATTTGAGATTAGCTAATAATCTCTAGCAAAAAATATAAGAAAAATATCAAAAGACAGGACCGTTTAACGACACACAAAAGTAGTAAGGTTATTTAAATTTAAAATGGCCCTTCAGTTTTGAGGACATTAAAAGGTCTTAATAAACTTCTTCACTTGAATATAAACGAATATAAAAGTTCTGAGGAGTAGGATCACAGTGATAGTTCATGAGTTCGTAGTTGCAAAAACAGTTATTTTGCAACTGAATCTGAATCGAAGAAATAGAAGTTACAAAATACACTCTACTTTTATGTAAGTCTTTTCATCAAGTTGAGAAACAGAATAATTCTTCCACCCCTCAGAAAAATAATACTTCAAAACTCAGTACCAAAAAGCCATAACATTTCTATTTGTTATTATACACCAACACCGCTAAGCTCACTTAATCTGAGAATCATGTTCATAAAATGACTCAGAGTATTACTTATTCATTTCATAGATAGTTGTGTTTTATTACTTATTAAAATAAACAGGAGAGAAAAATGCTTGCATCTTGTCCTTTAGAGATGGATATTTTTGAAACATTAAAAAAGTAAAAAAGTTATCCTAACATAATTATTCTTTGTAACATCTTTTGGTTGGAGAGGCACACTGTTTATATGCTTTAATTTTTTTTCATTATTTTGCTTTTGTTCTTTTAGAATAAATGTGATAATTTCACTGAATGTGATAGTTATTAGTTTGTGTGTGTCCATGCCCAGACAGCTGATCTTCATTATTTGTGGATTCTGTATTTGTGAATTCACCTACTTGCTAAAATTCATTTGTAAACCCAAAATCAGTACTCTTGGTGCTTCTGTGGTCATTCACAGACATGCACAGAGAAGCAAAACATTTTAGTTGCCTGCAGCTCACATTCCCAGTTGAGGTCAAACAAGGAAATACTTTGTCTTGTTTGAGCTTTCATGCTGTAAACAGTGTCCTTTTCATGGTCTATTTAGTGCCACGTTTTTTGCATTTTTGTGCGTTCTGTTGGTGATTTCCCTCTTAAAATGGCCCCTAGCTCTAGTACTGAAATGCTGACTGGTGTCGCTAGCACAAGACGTCCATGATGTGCTTCACAGGAAATATACATTTATTACATAAGTTTCTCTCAGCCATGAGTTATAGTTCTGTTGGCATGGGTTCAATGTTAATGAATCTATAATACACATTAAATAAGGTGTCTTTAAACAGAAAACACACATAAAACAAAGTTATGTATTGATCTGTTAGTGAAAACGTTGTGATCAGAAGTTCACAAGGAACCTAACTCCTCTTTCTCCTAGGAGATGTGGTTTACTAAGCTAGTATTCACGGCAACTTTGTAGAATAGAACAATAGCAAATGACAAGAATCAAGTGTATATTTAAATTTGATTTTTAAAATTTTATCGTTACTCAAATATAAATAGAGCACGTGTAAAATACTTTATCAAGCTAATCAATTAATGAAAACAACAGAAACATATTCAAAAGAGAATTTAAGAAATCAGGATTTCAATAGCCAGTCAAAAGATAGATAAACAACAGGTTCATATCTTATAAGACAATAAACCATAAGCTTTTGGAGTTGTCTTTTTTTTTACCAGAGAGAAAGTATCTGCGTCTCTTCAGGACAAAAAACTACAAGTTATCATGTAAATTCACCAGGACTGAGATCCTCAATCAATGATCACTCAGTATGTTTATATATGTAATAAAAGGCATATTTCCGAAGCACATTTGCACTTCAATCTGACAGTGCCTTAGCCTGAAAAAAATAAAATGTTCTTTTACCTAGAGACATTTTGGTTTTGAATGAAGTCTATAGTTTTATAACCTATATGACTTAATATTATCAAAAGACAACTTATTTTTCTGTCTAACAAATATATGCATAACTTATCAAAAAATCCAGAGTTTAGGATAATGTCCAAAGCAGAGAAAATCCTAGATGAGTTTCATGCATATGGTTCTATTTGCATACCTTATTTTGAAGTAAACTTTTCACTTAGTTGACACCATTATATTGTTAAATACAAGTAAGTGAAAGTAAAATGAAGAGCCTAGATAAATTGTTCAGGTTAAGGCAAATAATATTAAAACTACTACATAATAGAACAGTGTCTAGAAACATCCCTGGGTTGATTTCTCTTATCAGTGATTTAGTCTTATTTTCACCCTAGTTTTTCTATCACTAAAAGTAGTCTGTGAGATTGAGATGGATTACCCCAGAGAGGAGAACAAAACAAAACAATGAAAATTTGGAAATAACATATTTCTTGGTTTTGAGTTTCTAATGAGCATTTGTTAAAATGAAGAGTAGATTATAGTGATGAAAGTCAGGCTTTTAAGAGATAAGGAAATATTTTGTGAGAATGCCCAAGGTGTGTGTGTGGGGGGGGGGGGGGAGGGGGAAGGGGTTGTTACATATTAACATATCAAAGGGAAACATTAGTGAATGGATTATGGAGTAAATTAGCAGGGAAGGAGAAGAAAGAAGACAGGATGAAAAGGACAAGAGGTTAGATGCAAGGGTCCTCATTCCTCTGGGTCCCCACTTCTCAACCTTAGACTGATAATGGTAAAGATAGTAGTAATATGGGTTCCAAATATGGGAACCCTAGATGCCTAGAAGGATCATACACAACTTGGAGAACTCCTATGTGTCCAGTGTGGTGCCTTTGCTAAAGAGCAGAAATAACTGAGGGTGCTGCCCAGGTAGATGGCCTGAGTCAAAGTCTCCTATTTCCCATGCCTAGTTCAACAATGTAGGGAATCCCTAAGTACTGAATTCTGCAAGAACTGATGGTGCTGCTTCATGGGGTGGGGGTGGAAGGGGAGGAAACCACAAAGAGAAGCAAAAGAGGAAAAGCAAGAACTGGATGTCTGAGCCAACCTCAAAGGATGGGCAGTGCCAGGGAGAGCCAAATTAGGGACTGGTTAAGCAAAGAAGACCCAGGTGACCAGGACAAGCATGTAGGTCACTGGTAGAGCATGCAAGAATCTTAGGTACAGCTGTTTACTATACCACTCCACCAACACCTAGAGGACATGCTGTCTTTTCCTTTTTCTGAAGAGGTAGAAGCAGAAGGGGAAATCCTTGAGGAATCAACTGAAAGAGGCTATTTTAAGCTAGACAAAAAAAAGGAAGGAGAGTTCATTGAGAACTGGAATAGCTTTCCTTACTCGGGGGAATGGGACCCTTAAAGAAGGTTAATCAGAAATATAGCAAGTTTTGGAGAATTTTACAAATTTTAACAGAATCCAGAAGAGGGTGCATGGGGTTCCCAATTAGTTAGAACTATATACTCAAGCAAAAATTTGGTATCACCAAATAGTTGGTAATAAGAAAAATAATGTTTTTTTTCCAGTTTCCCAATTTTTTCCTAATTTTCTATTTTGAGAGAGAGAGAGAGAGAATGTGGGGGAAGGGCAGAGGGAAAGGGAAAGGCATTCTTAAGCAGGCTTCACACCCAGTGTGGAGCCAGGTGAGCGGCTAGACCTCAAGAAGGTGAGATCATGACCTGAGCCAAAATCAAGAGTCAGACACTCCATCGACTGAGCCACCTAGGCACCCTTCCATTTCCCGGTATTACATAATTTTAGTTATTTGAAGTTTAGTTCAATATACCCTTCACTATGATCCCAGGGAAACCGGTGAATTATATCATGAATGAAAGTATACTTTGAAGAGATTTACAATACATTCCAAGGATGCAGAGGGACTATCCCCATAACAAATTGACAAGGATATGAGCAGAAAAAGTTACAATAGCTAGTGGTACATTGCATAAATAAATAAATAAATACATAAATATAAAATCTTTTCATTAATGCTGTTTTGTGCAGGATGTGACTGTTCTATTAGGCCTAAAACTGTACCAAGTTAACAAAGATTCAAAACAAGTTTGGTATCATAGCAATAAAATAGTAGGATATTGACTAATTCATCCCTTCGCCTACAACAACAAGACATTAAAAAAAAATAGGAGTAATAGAAACAACTTCTGTATAAGCTATTTGATCAGTTTTTCTGGTGTGTAATACCATATTCTTCCCAGTGTTCCTCAGTTCCTTTGGTATCCCAACTAAACTAGATCACTTTCAGCCAGGGTAAAATACAGACGCTGTAAATGAGCAAATGATTAAAGAAAACAGAGTTAACAAAAATCCTTTACCTATACAATTTTTTTATATGATTGGCTGTACATTATAACACATTTTAACTAAACCACTGTACTATCATAATGCCTTTCAGTGGAGGAGGAGAACGCAATTCATTTAAGTAACAAGTTATAAATCATATGTAACTTATAAATTATATGAAAAGCATATAACTGACATGACAAAATTAATTATAACAACTTAAAAATGGCAAGTCTGAAGAAATTTTGCATTGGATTAGTCTCCTTTTGATTCTCTTCTTCAGAATTAAAAGTGTGTTGCCAGTTCGTCATTTTAAATTCAAAAAGAAAGAAAATATCTGTTTTTGTACTTGATTTGGTAAGCCTATGAGCAGTTGCCCATAAAGAATCACTTTACCACAGTAGTAGCCAGCTGTCCACTGTGTCTTTTGGGTAAGAAAAATCCACACACACTACCCTGAGAATATTATAAATAATAAATGTACTTTTGTCAAGTTAAACTCCTCTTCTAGTCACCATTGAGCTCATTGAAAGAACTGCATACACTCTTAGGCTCCATTTCATCTCTCATTGATAACTGAACTCACTTCAATGTGCTTCTGTTCCATTGCATTGAAAAAGATTTCACTAAAGTTACCTGTGGGCTTGCAACTTTTCAGCCTTCTCTTATGATATCTGTCCAGGATCTGTACAGATCCAGAATCTGTAATGATTCCCATATTAATTTTTCAGAAACATGAAATGCTATAATCTGTCTCCAAACACACAAGATATACTAGCAAACATTAATACAAGTTTTCTTTATGGAAACCCATTTTTCATGAACTCAGACGACGACTGTATCATGCCCCCTGGATATGCCAAATTCCTTATGTTTCTCATCCAGAAATTATGGTTGGGATTCAGAAAATGAGAAGTCATCTTGTTTTTGATGGCTAAGAGAGACTCAGACCCTAATAAAATCTCAAATCAGCTGTGTAAACTTTGGTAAATTACTTGATATCTATTAATCCATTTCTTCATTTTAAAAGTGAATATTAATAACAATGGTAACTAGAGTTTATTGGGAATCGTCTCTGTCTTGGACAGGATTGGCGAGTACTTTACCTGTATTCCATCTTTTGATTCTCAAAAAAAAAAATCTGTAAGTCATATGCCATTAAAATTTCTCTTTTCTATGTGTAGAAGGTGAAGTTTACCAATTTTGAAGGACTTGCAGTAGGTCACACAGTTAGGAAGTGGGGCAACAGGGATTCCAGCTCTTGCTTATTCACTCAAAAACTTCCCACCTCACAGCACTGTCCTGCCCAGAACGTGTCTTGTATCACACACCCAACATACAGCTGTCATTCCTAAAATAATATTTGAAACAATGAAATTGTTGAATAATATTTCAAAATGTAAATATTCCTGAATATGTGTGCTCTATCTATGCAGAGGCATTGGGAAAAATATGTGCAGGCTAAGAATGAAAATTTGAGCAAACTATCTTTATTTTTTTGCTTAAGGAGAGAGCATGAACAACTAGCACGAAGTGAATATGGGCATATTCACAAATGGATTAAAATGCGCGGATAAAGAAACAAAAGTAAAATGAAAGGAAAATGGCATCCAGGAGGACAAGGAAACTCAAAGAATCTCCCAGTGTGACTCAGTTTGAAATAGCTTCAAAAGTTTCAGCCAGCTTGAATGCACAGGCCAGCTAAGGGTGAGTTGTTCTCTGGAATAATTATTTCCACTCTTCCTTTTCTGATGTATAAACCAAAATAGTGACAGGATGTCTCTGTCTTTATGAGATGAATGTCAGTATTTTTTGGCCTTCTTACATTTTTACAGAAATTGTATTTTAAAAATAAGCCTATTTGTGGAACAAACACAAAAGAAATAAGTTCCTTTACAATAAAATAATTGTAGCATTAAATATGCATTCTGTTTGATTATAAAATACTTTCAAATAAGCATGATAAATTTTCCAGTTCATAGCATTTATTTTTCTTAAATCTTCTCACATAAGTCGTATAGATTTTGCTTCAGAAAACACAAGATAAATAAAATAATTTACCATTGGATTCCATGAATAAGTGAAAGAATGTTGCCTTTCAGGACAGGCTAAATAAGCTAAATACATTTGAGATCATGATAGTGAATCAAAAACATGCTAAATAATGTTGTTAATTATTATATGAATTAACAAGAATCAAATTTTTAAAAATAGAATTGGCATGATTTTACTGTACTCATTATTATATAAACCTTGTGAAATAATATCCTTTATTGAAAACTAGTGCTCTAAAGCTGATGTTCCTTTTTTGTTGTCAACTTTTGAATTCTGGTTTTCTCTCTTGAGCCTTCTTTCCTATCTTGTGTGGTCTCCATAGAATTCTGACCCAGAGACCCTCCAAAGATGGATTCATTCATCTAGTTCTAGTCTTTTCCACTACTTAGGATGAGGATTCTTTGCTCTCTTTTGCTCTAAGCAAAAATCATAATTCATATTATCTATAGTTTTATCTTTATATACAATGGTGTGGAAATAAATATAAGGAAAACTGTAAGAAAGAGAAAAGTCAATTTAAAAGTGGAAGTTGAATTAAAGCATTAAAAATTAAGTGTATCACCACTTAAATCAGGAAAACAAACCTGCATATATACAAGATTGGGATTAAGAAGGATAGTGTAACTGCAGAATCTCTGAAAATCATAAATAATGAAATTATGTAAAAAGGCCTGAGAAAATAAGTGAATTTCTAGCTAAACATAAACCTTCGAAATTGATCCAAGAAAAGTGAAGCTTTCAAAATTCTATCATGATAGAAAAAGGGAAAATAAGTTCTCAGAAAATGATCAACAAAATTAACGAAACCCCAAAGGTTTTAAGATATTTATTTCTTAAAAACTAAGGAAAATATGACTCTCATGCTATATAAATTGTTTAAAAACATAAAAAAGGTGGAAAGCTACCAAATGTATTTAATGAAGCCAAGATAACATTGGTAAATGGTCTTTACCAAAAAGCAGAATAAGGAAACTTGTAGACTGTCTATTTGGGACCCATGGGAGGCAGTTACCATTAAGTACCAGATATTAATTGGGGAAACATCTGTGAAAGAGAAGAGGGAGCAGGGATAGACAGGAAACTCTTCAGCCTAGGATGCCTGTATTATACATGTAGAAGGAGGGAGGGATCAGAAAAAGATTGAGGAAAAAGATTGCAGAGCAGTGTAAGCCCAACAAAGTCCTGTCCAGCTCAATCAGAAGCTCCAACATGAAGAATGCCCGTGGGAAACTCTGAAATTGGGTTGATATGGTCAGAGCCTAGTAATCCTAGTATCCACAGTCATTGACCAGAGCTGCCCAAAAGAATGTGGCTTTGGAGTGAATGCTGCAGGGAGAAACAAAGGCCATGCCACTGAAGGCTGGCAGCTGATGGTACTCCTTGCATATAAATTCTCCCTAGATAGAGCATCTGCTGTATATAACACGTGCCATGAACTGCCACATCGACCTACACTGCGAATGAATACAAATGCCCAAAGTCTAAATAAAACACTAGAAAAATTTAGCAGAATTATAATAAAAGAATAGTATGTTGTAGCTAAAAAGCACTTATTAAAGGAATATAATACATATGGAGATTCATGTGACTGGCCTTTGAGTATCAAACCCTAGGTGTTACGATTTCATGGGCAGTATAAATGGTGGTCTGACATATGGAAATTTAGTCCAGAGTTGCAAAGGCAAACATTTCAAATGCCAGGATCTGATTTCTTATTATTTCCTATTTTGGCAATACTATATGGCATGTTTCAATGTATCTGTAGTTTTTTTAAATTTACATTATATTAATGATTTTCATCCACAACATCAAGTGACCCAATAATCTAACACTTGATTTTATATCACCATCATCAAAGGCACTTAAATATTTGATATCTGTTCTCTGATGAGAGTTGGTAAAATGAATATAGAATGCATGATCAACATTGCAAAAAATTATTTCGGTAAACATTCACATCATACTTACTGGTGGAACCTTAGAAGATTTCTCATTAAACAAGTTTTGAAAAAGATACGCTATTTCAAATCTGATTATTATTAAACTGTGATATGTAATTAATAGCAACTGTAATAATGATGTAGAAGAAAAAACTATCATTATGTTTATGTGATATTTCCTTACCCTGGAAAATCTAACAGAATCAACTGAAAGCCATTACAATTAATAAAAAAATATTGTATAATGGCTATTTATAAAAAAAAATTAAAACTAGTAATTTTTAAATGTTAACTGGTAATTGACTTGAAAAAGTCCTGACCCATAATAGATGCATAAATTATATTACTTATAGGAAATATTTCAAAAAGAAACTTTTTAGGAACAGAACGAAGATAACCAAGAACTTTCTTGCAGCAAAATAAAGATGAACAAAAGGAAAGACACACCTTGTCACTGGGTGAGAAGACTAAATGTTATCAAGATATCTTTTTCTTTAAATAGCTTACAAATAAATATTTGAAATGGAAATTGGTCAGTTTAGCCAAAATTATCCTAAAATTCACTGTAAATGGTAATTATGCAAGAATAGCTAAGAAAATACTAAAATGCTTGATATGCCTTTCCTGACATCAGGTGTTAAAATGCTATAGATTTAAAAATATTATATTTTGCTAATATTATTAATATCTTATAAATATGAAATGCAAATCTGTTGGGAGAATATAATTTACTTTTGTTTTTACTTTTGATCAGTTCTTCAAATTAGCAAATATGCAAATCTTACACAATTAATTATATTAATCTTCCAAAGTTAATTATATCCATTTGTATCAAAAGTTAAATTTTAGGAAAAATAAATTTAAAAAGTATAGAACAATGTTCAAGATCAGTGTAAGAATGGTTTACTGAAAAAAACATAAAGGCTAAGAATTTTACACTTAAAAGCGTAAGTTTCAGAAAATATCAAAATAAATTATGAAGTCAAATAGCCTTGGGCAATACTCAGGAAAATGGCAGAAAGGTGGTTAATAGTCACACTATATGACTAGCTTTTATGAATTAATAAAACTAAATAAGCATGTCAACTGAAAATAGACAATGAGTATTAATAGGCAAGACCGAAAAGAAAACAAATTAGCAACAAACATTATTTAAATACAATTAAAGAAAAATACCATTTTATTTATTAACTTGTCCAAAGAGTTTTTTAAAGTTTAATTCTTTGTGTTGTTAAGGATGCAAAATGGCAGGCACTACCCATTGATGTGCATATATAACTTACAGATTTTCTTGATTGTAATTTTGCATTATATGAACTGAAGAGTATATTTATAGACTTTGCTATAGTGACTTTTTTTCTAAAAATTTTAAAATATATAAAGATACATAGAAGGGCACATAAAATACATAAGAGAATATTAATTGTATGCTGTTGCTTTAGAAAGTCTTGCAACAACTTGAGCTCAGCAGTTGGAAATCAACTAAATAAATAATTTAAATTGCAAATGTGATTATTATGGAAACAAACTATGTTATGAAAAAATGCTTAGTGAAGTGGAAAATTTTTACAATTTATGACTGGCTAAAAAGTTATAAAATATTGTTACAAAAGAATTGTTCGGAGCAATGACTAAAGGCAAAAATACCAAATATAGAATTATTTGTAACATAAATAAGAACAGAATTGGACAAACATAAAACATAGAGCAACAGGTTGATACTAGCAATAATGGATATAGACCTCTGAAAAACTTACCAAAGAGCAAACAAACAAATAAAAACCCTGTTAATGCTATAGCATGAACGGGCTAATATCAATAATATTATGATCTTATCAATTTTCCATTATAAGTCAAAGAATTTTTTGTTTATTCTTGCCTACCTTATGAAAAGAGAGGCTTCCAAAACTTTAATGATCTGATTCACACACTAAAACTCCATGGCAGGTGAAAGCGAAGATTGAGAAGCAAGAAACTAAAAGTAAAGTTTGAAAGTTGGGGATAACCCATTGGATGTAATTTGGGGACTAGTAGCTCTGAAAAATAAGAGGGATTTGAAAAGGATGTCAGATTTAGTAATAAGAAGAGAATTCTGACCCAACTCCATTAAGCATCTTCTCTCCTTCTGCAGAAACCAGTGGGAATCCAGGTTCTTCCGCATGGGCTTGGTTTATAGCCCAGGAGAGACAAGCAGAGCCAGAAGAAGGGGAAATGAAGGTACAAGAATGGCAAGTGGGGACTGACAAAGCAAGGTTACTGTCAAAGATACAGAAGATGACATAAAAAACAGAGATGGATGGCTAATACTTAACATTGATTATCACACGTTTCCTGATATCACATTGAAATTCCATCACGTGCATTTTTCCCTACTCCTTTCTTCAAAAAGTAAATTTAGATGATTGAATGCTGTTGATTCACCTGCCAAATAATCACCACACCACTTCAACCCTGTTGTGATAAATA
The DNA here is from genome assembly GCF_016509475.1 of Prionailurus bengalensis. Taxonomy (NCBI): domain Eukaryota; kingdom Metazoa; phylum Chordata; class Mammalia; order Carnivora; family Felidae; genus Prionailurus; species Prionailurus bengalensis. Next base: position 26,722,602 of record NC_057353.1, on the reverse strand, counting down.
TGGTTCTTTCACTCAAGCCATCCAGAAAAACATTATATTTCTTTTTATTTCTGTTTGTTTATATCTCATCAGGAAACATAACTTTTCCCCTAATATTTCTCTGTCTATATAATTGTTTCAAATCTAAAATGTCTGTTATCCTGTACCATAACTTATTCTTCTTCTGTTTGTAGGTAAGCCTCTTTTAGGATCTTTAATGAGATGTGAAAGTGTAATAAACTGCATGGATATACACAGAAAATAAATTTTCAAATACTTCTTATAAATTTTTGTTTTAATAAGTGTTTTTCACAGCAGAGCTAACTTTTCTGAGAATAGAAAATCAAATCAGGAATCCTCTGATAATGTTCAGAAAATGCATATATGTCATATAAACCCTATAACGATCATGCCCAGGAATGAATCAGCAGCCTGGGACTGTCTTATCCTTTTGGTGTAAAATTGATGGGAGGTTAACCTCAGGTAGGAGAGAAGGCTGAGAACCACCCTTAAGCACTTCTTAGCAGACAGGTGGAAATAACATGGACAACATTTACGAGTTCTTAATTGTATACAGTAACAAGCAGCATACGACACTCTTGATGAGTCTTTTGGGAATTGGAAGGATGAAAATGATGAGTATGACCTTATATGTGGGCTTTTGGTCTAAGGCTATAGATGGCTCAAGAAATTCCCATTTATTATGTTCTCAGTTCATTGATAATACTTCTATTTTTATGAATCACTAAGACCAAGCAGCAAAATAGGCTAAGAGTCATGTAGATCTTTGGGCTAATAAAAAGCTATGTTTCAATGGATTCTATTATAATTTTAAAGTAGCTCAATACTAGAAAAGATTGCCTATGAAGCATACACAGTGCACTGCTCAGAGATTTTTTTCTTTCTCTCTTCTTCCTTTCCCCTTCTTGTTCCACAACTCTCTTATTTTACCCTCACCCCCAAAGGACTTTGGTATCTGTAATTTAGAATCCATTAGGTTCTTTGAGAAACAACCTTGAAACTATGTAAGAAACAAATTTGGTAAGAAAAAAAAATCTCTGATTTCCATTTGACAAAAAAAAGTGAAAAACCTATGAAAGTATTACTTGGGGGCACTTATAAATTCATTTTCTGTAAGAAAACTGGACAGGGTTTTCATCAATCCGCTCTATAAATTAGAATTATTTTTAAAAAGAATTATTTGCAGCCATTGTTACATTGATCAAAACAGTAGGTGAATAAGATTTCCAGAACTGTGGTTCTTTACCTTTTCTGTAGCAGCTATTAATATATTACATTAAAAAAATCGAGAAAAACAGCTTGAATGTATACGGGCAAATATTGTTTACAATAGAAACAACCCCAAATCTCTTTAAAATACAAAGAAATCCTACATATACCAACACATCAGGGGGCAAAATCCTTATTTGGCTTGCAGAGTAATCAGTTTTATCCACAGAAAATAGGTCCAGTTTACTGACAGCTATATGCTGAATAGTAAATTGACTCTTTATAATATCATCTCTGCTATTGTTACACTGTGGGCCCCGTTCAAGAATCATTGTCCAGCTGCTCCATGAAAGCCTGCATAAAGATACACGAACCCTGAAAGTAATCTATTTCCCAGTTCTTTGTGGCCCTGGAAAGGCACAGAATTTATGGGGACTTGTTAGAGAAGCCAGGCTAATAAAAACAGAAAGATACCCTAGTGTTCTTGGCAGTGCATTGTGCTTATACATGTAAAAGTGTTTAAGATTCTCTGTCCAAGATGATATTCTTGCCATCCAGTGAATGAAATTCTAGGAGAAGCTGGCCAATACTATTCAACAATGCCTTCTGTTTATTGTGGCTAGGAACAATTAAGTCTGTCCAATGAAAAATGGCAGTTTGCAACAAGTCCTATTTCCTTATTATGGTTTTCTTTTGCTCTAAAAATCCAATTGTCTATGCAATGACAGTCATAAAGTTTCTAATAAGAACAGAGTGATAAGTATGGCATAATAGGATTAATAGAACATTAGAAATAAAAGCATGTCTTTGTTATTTTTTAAAACCTTTGTAAGACTCTTTTCTAAAGCCAAATCGTCCATTAAACATGGAAGAAAAACCTGATATATAATTACTGAAGTAATTACTTGTTATGGCTATTTTTGAAAGATTGAGAATTTTAAATAATAAAAAAATCAAGAGTGTCTGTCTTCAATAACTAAAATCTGTTTGAAAATGTATAACATGGGTAATGGTAGATATGACTGTTATAATTCTTTCTATTCCTTACCTCTGCCTGCATATTTATTTATTTTTTAATGTTTTTTAAATTTCTTTTTGAGACAGAGAGAAAGAGAGAGTGAGTGGGGCAGAGAGAGGTGGGCAGAGGATCTGAAGCGGGCTCTGTGCTGACAGCAGACCTACGTGGGGCTCGAACTCACGAACCGGGAGATCATGACCTGAATTGAAGCCAGACGCTTAATCGACTGACGCTTAAGTAGGTGCCCCTCTGCTTTTCTAAGATATAAGTAGAGGGAGGTGAATATGAGAAAAACCTAACCTGAACTGTGGTATAATCAGATTATATACAAATATTTGGCACAGATAATTTTCTTCGTATTGACCAAAGTAGAATTAAAAGACAAGAGAAAAGTAACATACTTGCTGGACTCAAAAATACAAGCAGTAAAATCAAATAAATTTTCATAAGGTGTTTTTCTAAAACTGTGTTGATGGCATAGCCTCAGGCAGATGACTACTGACTGTAGTAGTTAGATGACTACTAACAATGCACTTTGTTGCACTAGCCATATTTCCAGGGCTCCATAGCCTCCTGTGGCTGATGGCTACAGTATTGGGCAAAACAGTTTATAGAACATTTCTATTAATCTGGAAATTGCGGGGTGCCTGGGTGACTCAGTCAGTTGGGTGTCCGACTTCAGCTCAGGTCATGTTCTCACCGTCCGTGAGTTTGAGCCCCACATCAGGCTTTCTGCTGATAGCTCAGAGCCTGGAGCCTGCTTTGGATTCTGTGTCTCGTTCTCTCTCTGCCCCTCCCCCCACTAGCACTCTGTGTCTCTCTCTCAAAAATAAAATTAAAAAAAAACATAAAAATTTTAAAAAAATATGGAAATTGCAATTAGAGAGTGTAGTTCTGAAGAATATTCATTGGCATGTCTATGAACTTTTCCTGTTCAGAGAATATTTTTATGACCTTGGCTTTGAAAGAAGTAAAGACAGATTTATTCAAAGAACTATATAATAATATATAGATTCTCAATAGTTTTGCTATATCTAATGATCAAGCACTGTCTAGTCCTGATACTCTTTGGAACCTATCTATCAACAACTCTTTATTGAGTGCTGTTCTCCCAGGCTTTGCTGTAGATGCAGGAATACATGAATGAACATACAAAATCCCTGCGTTCAGGGATCCAGCATTCACATTTTTCCTCAATACCTTTCTGTAATTACCTAATACCAACCCTAAATTTTAGTCGATATATTCAGAGTCCTACAACTTTTTTCCAGTATTATTTGTACTTTTAATAAAATTAGGTATGAACTATTAGTAAATGGAAAATTTAAGTGACATTGGGTTTTAATAAAATCTTTTGTATCAACATGCATCCCCTTGCTTTATTTCTTGCACCTTTAAAGCGTCTACTTTTGTTAGTTTCTTTCTGATCTCCCAGATATGCATTCTCTCTCAGAGGCAAAAACCTTTTGTTTGCCAGATCTTAGATTTAAAAGCATTTTAAAATATATATAATGAATTTAAAATCTGATAAATTAGGCAGAAGCACAAAAACCAATAAAATAGCTGATAGTTGTCTTCAGTCACATTTTAAAAAAATTACAACTTGATCCTATTATAGTCTAAAATCTTTACTTCTTTTTTGTTTGTATTAGTTAATAAATAAGCATACAGCTGTTTTTTAAAAAGACCTACTGCCAATTTCTCTCTAAGTCTTTTTTTTCCTCCAAGCTTATTTTATCACTAGTTCCATTTCCCTGCCTTTACATTTATAACCCTATTCTTCACTAGAAAGGAATTTGAACAAGCAAACACATTTTGGCAGAAAAAAAAATCACCAAAAGCTGTTAGCCATAAATATTCTTATAGTGTCATACTCCTATAACTCATACTGAAATCATAGAACTTGAATTACATGTGCAATTGTGTAGCGGGCACAATTCCTTTGCATGTGCACGCATCTACACACACCCACGCACGAAGTTTAAATGCCTTTTAACTGTGGGCTTAAGTTACATAAGTCTGGCTATTCAGAGTTAATAGCAAGATTCTATCTTTAGCCCATCCACTAACATATAACAGCAGAGTTTGAAAACCACCCACCCACTGTGCAAAGACCAGAAGTAAAGTATATGGAATTTATTGATGGTTTTTTTACTATGAGTATGTTCAAATTGATTTTAAACATTGAACAAATAGGGACTTAAATTTGAAACTGTTAAAACAAAAAATTTGAAACTGTTAAAACAAAATGTGGAAACTGTAGACCTTCTTCTAGAATGTCACTAATTTTGAATGTGCATTTTTACTTTCAGGATAGAGTGATGAGCAGGAGCTCAAGAGAGTGTTGATGCCAGCGTCGGATGAAATCGAGGACACGAGCCAATGCACTAGTTCTAACAAGACTCAGTAAGTTTGCGCTTGTGTCGGGCTCTGCACCAAGCAGTGGTGAAGTAGAGCTAAGACCCTCATCTTCACAGTCTAGCTAGTTAGAAAAAGACACACAAAGGACTCACAATAATGCAGTGTGAACATTCTTACAAAAGGAGTATTTATGAAGCAAGTAAGGGTCCAGAAGAGGTGGTGATTAATTGAATGATTTTTCATATACATTTTTGACTAGTAATTCCATTGATGTGAAATAATAGCTTGATGAACACAGTTGTATACTTTCTGTAATAGATACTGAAAACATGCCATTAGTTCTTATCACCAACATGATACTTTACACCAAGCTCTCTAAAATTCTGCCTTGAACTATCAGCAATAGCCAAATTATGGAAAGAGTCCAAATACCCATCCACTGGGTACACACACAAACATATATATATACATATACATATATATATGTATATATATATACATACATATATATGTATATATATACGCACACATACATATACACACATACATATATATACATACATATATATGTATACATACATATATACATATATATACATACATATATATATCCATATATATGTCTATATATATATGTATGTATATATATGATGGAATATTACTCAATGATTAAAAAGAATGAAATCTTGCCATTTGCAACGACATGGATGGAACTAGAGTGTATTATGCTAAGTGAAATAAGTCAATCGCAGAAAGACAAATATCACAATTTCCCTCATATATGGAATTTAAGAAACAAAACATATGAACATAAGGGAAAGGAAGGAAAAGTAAAATAAGATAAAAACAGAAAGGGAGGTAAACCATAAGAGACTCTTAAATATAGAGAACAAACAGGGTTGATGGAGGGAGGTGGGTGGGGGATGGGCTAAATGAGTGAAGGGCGTTAAAGAAGGCACTTGTTGGGGTGAAACTGGGTGTTTTATGTAAGTTAATGAATCAGTAAATTATAATCTGGAAACCATACTACACTATATGTTAACTAACATGAACTTAAATTTAAAAAATAAGTAAAATAAAATTCAGCCTTGAATAAGAAGGAGTTTTCAGATTATTCAGAAAGTATAGTCATCTACCTATGAGACAACATGCTTTTGAGAGAACATTTTGAGATACATGGGGTAATATATTTTTTGGTAAAAAAATAAATCTGGGACTTTTTTTTTCAGCAGACTTTCCTGGTATGAAACTATGAAAATAAGGTTTAATGTTTATATGGTACATGTAAAAATAATAGACTAGATGACAGGAATTTTACTTATAGGAAGTTCCTCTTTTTGTCTTTAATTCTAGCACAGCACCAAGCATATGATAGATAATTTAAATTTATTTTTGACCACTTAAATAAAGGAATGGATACATTTAAGTATGTAGGTGTTTGTAGTGTGGATCACCCATGCATGTCAGTGCTCTAGGAAAGGAACCCAGACAGAGGAAGCCTTGCTAGAACTTGTTTCATGTGCAGTTATACTCATTCAGTCCCATGGGTACTAGAAAATCTGTTGTATAATAGAGAGATCCCTATATCTAAAGTGTCTAGAAGAATAAAGGAAGTATTTTAGTTAGACGTTGCCTTTGGATTCTTTTCCAGTCCCCAAGGTCAGGAGAATGAAATGTCATTGAAGGCAATCTCTTTCTAGTATTATGTAGCAGAAAATAACCCATACTCCAAGGGTGCAACAAATATAGGGACTGGATAATCTAAGTCAAGATAATATTCTATGAGAGAATAAGACAGAATTTTTCCATCATTAAATCAATGACCCAGAACATGAAATACAATCACCACATTCAACCTCTCCTCTATGAAGTCCTTTTCCTGATTCCAGGACAAAGTTAGTTCTTAATTTGTTGAGGCATTCAATGCTCCAAACTTAGTTCACATGGAGCACTCAAAGAATGAATTACCAGCATAATCTCAAGACTGGGATTGCTCAGTTTGTAAATGAATCTTGTTCCATTTCCACCTTAAATTCTAATAATATTCCTGACACAATATTGGTGCTCCAAAAGGAAAATATAATACATAGATGATAGGTGGATGATAGATAGATAGATAGATAGATAGATAGATAGATAGATAGATAATAGATTAATTGAATGAATAATGGTCATGCAAAGTTATCTGGAGATTAATTGCTAGATGACAGACTATTCCATCTATAAAACTGACTTGTTATATAAATGATGAAGAATGTAGTAATGTTACCTTTCTTGTAATTACTAGTTTCTATAATATTTTGAAAGTATCCTCACATGCTACATGATAAGTTTCTCCCTTTAGAAATATGTATGACAGACCAAATGAAATAAATCAACAGCCTCAAGCTGGTCCAAGGGCCTAAATTCCTTAGTTATTACTGAAGTTGGTGGTTTGTGGAATGGGGTATGTGTGTTTGTGAATGTATGTGTGTCTTGTTGAGACCCTAATTTTGTAACCACAAACTCACTCACCCATAATCAAAGAGTGATATTTCAAATACAGTAATTTATGTTACATAGTCCATTAATTACATTAGTTTTCTGCATATATCCAGATGTGCGCATAAACATTCACTGGAGAATATACAATGTTTCTGCTCTAAAATAGTTCACAGCACAGCAAATATAGGCATCCATTCTCCCAGGGGATAGGTGGTCTAACATCAATTTAAATAGATGTGGGTTGAAATTTTAGGTTTGGTTTAAAACTTAAGCTTTCACAATCTTAGCCTTCTATTAGACCTTAGTTCACTGTTCCTGGGGAGATTTTAATGGCATCCCAATCTCCTAAACAGTGTGCAGTACATTCTGCTTTTCACATTACCATTCCTAATGTGTCCTTGAAATACCTGGGGTGCTGGGGATTGTTTGACCACAATGAACAAGTCTTGTATTATGTTGCTGGAAGAATACTTAGAAGCACCGGTAATAAAAATGACAGTATTTAGTTATTAGTAATTTATTTAATTAAAAAAAATCTGAAATGTTCTGACATGAGGGTCCAAGTGGCCACGTGCAATTTGACTTCAAATATTTTAAGATTATCCTTGGCTTATGACTTCATCTTTATCCAAGAGGCATAGAAACTAATCCTGTGCAGGATAAGCAATTATGACTTTTAGAAGGTGCTATTCCTTGAGTCTTGGTTCTCTTGCCCTTTGTGTTAGACTCATTACTGGTGGCTGCCTTTCGGCTCTAAAGAATGATAGCTGACAAAAGTTCTCATAAATCTAGCATCTGCTCTTTAATTTGTCTTTGTAGAAACATAATATTTTCTCTGTGGAGATGTCACACTTCTTATTTGGGAGAACATACTTATTAAATACAAAACACTGAAAGGTATTCATCAGAGCTGATTTTGAACAACAAAATCTGTATAGTCTCGCTACTTTTCTTTAGCTTAATACTATTAGCTTCCCTGTTACAACACACAAATAAATAGGAGAGAAAATTTTGGCCAAGTATGAATCCATTTAAAATTCATAGATTTCAAGTTTCATGCTTTTGTGGTTCCCATTTGGCTACCTAATGCCAAAATGTAGCTCCTTAGGACAGGGGGAGAAGGGGACTTATTAAAAATAATCTCACAAACGTTCTTGGACACAGGATGACTTTCATGAACAACATTATGACAAGTTAAGTGCAAATGAATCAGAACATATGGATTAAATTTCCCTTGAAGTGTACATGGTTTTGTAAATTACGAGAAAAAAGGGAATGGGAAAACGCAGTTTTAACTTTGCCAAACCCAAGACATTTGAACAATTGTTCAGGAGAGCATGCCAAACCCATATTTTCCTCCTTTAAATCCACCTAATATAAGAAGAAACACTTTGAACTTATATAGCCAGTTCCTTCTCAGTAACTCAAAGTCCTTTTGGAGTTCCTTCACGTCTTCCGTATAGTAGCCTTGCAAACAAATTTTGGATATATCCTTGCAATTTTTAGTTTCTATGCATGATTATAGAAAAAGGTGAAAAACTGTGTGCTTTATAGATAAGGAGGAAGTAGGTGCTAGAACTCAAACTAAATGGGAGCCAATTAATTCTTCTGTTTACCAGACTCTAAAAAAAAAATCATCCTCAGCAACATCATGGATAAATGCTGTGATTACTATCATGAATTGATTACAGAAGTCTCCAACTATCTGGAAGGCAGGACCATTTCTATAAGTGCAGTGTTACACCCAATTTCTGACAAACTTTTTGGTCATCTGCCCATTTATTTTTGTAATGAATTTATTGAGTAATGAAAATGTGTTAATTTAAAAAAAATGAAATTCCAGATAAACCATCAGGGAAAAGTCAGAAATAGTACCTACTGCAACATTTTGAGGTGAGATCTTCTACAATTTCTCCTAAATATAATTACACATAAATACTGTTTATAACACAATGCCATAATATACATTATTTATTATTATTTATAATTATTATTTATTCTAATTCATTTTTGACATATACAGTGTGTATAGATAACATATACACTTGTTTTATACATAGATTTTGTAACTGTTATTAAAATTTGACCATATGGCAAATGGAAAATTTGACCATACTGCAAAATATGACCATACTTCATACCTTATTTTCTAATATGAAATTTTCTCTAAATTTATTGTAATTTTATCTTTTTTACTATATGTTAACAACATAATTTACATAATATCATTTCATAATCTACACCTGTTAGACACTTTTATGGTTTCAATTTTGTCTATATTATTAAAAATGAATATAGGGTATAGGTGGGGGCCCCTGAGTTGCTCAGTCAGTTAAGTGTCCAACTTTGACTCAGGTCACAATCTCTCAGTTCCTTAGTTCAAGCCCTGTGTAGGGCTCTGTGTTGACAGCTCAGAGCCTGGAGCCTGCTTCCTACTCTGTGTCTCCCTCCTCTCTCTGCCCCTCCCCACTCACGCTCTGTCTCTCTGTCTCTTTGTCTCTCTCTCTCTCAAAAATAAAAATAAACATTAAAATAAAAAATGGGTAGAGGCAAATTTTGAAGTTTGTACTCATAGAGCCTGTAAACTTTTTTTTTTTAATTTTTTTTTTTAACGTTTATTTATTTTTGAGACAGAGAGAGACAGAGCATGAACGGGGGAGGGGCAGAGAGAGAGGGAGACACAGAACCGGAAACAGGCTCCAGGCTCTGAGCTATCAGCCCAGAGCCCGATGCGGGGCTCGAACTCACGGACCGCGAGATCGTGACCTGGCTGAAGTCGGACGCTTAACCGACTGCGCCACCCAGGCGCCCCGAGCCTGTAAACTTTTAAATGATCAGTCTTCCCTCTGACACACATTTCAGTTCAATATTCGTGTAGACCCCACAAGGGGTAGCAGTCTTACCTCTTTGTTTCACTGCTTACCTCTTTGATTCACTCCCCAGGCTAACCATAATGTGGCACATAATAGAAACTCAATGCATGCATGCATGAATGAATGAATGAATCTTCCTGTTCTAGAGCCCTCTAAACACTCCACTCTATGAATATCACTCTGATCTTCTCAGCACATTCTGGTCTCCATTAGAACAGAGCAAGACCCTATTCCTTCTTCCCTTATTTATTTCAATCTATGTATCAGTTCTACCGACAGTGTCCTTGGTTTACTTGTGTTGTCAATCTATTGATCTGCTTTTTGCAATGAGCAGGCATTTTTCATTACAAACGTGACCAAAAAAAAAAAAAAGAACACTTTATTTGTTTGAAGTACTAAATGCCATAATATACATTATGTATATCAACTTGGAAACTACAGATACAAATTGGGTGAAGCCAGTAAGAGAGAGAGAGAAAAGAAATATGTCCATAGGGTAAAAATAGGGATTCCTTTACATCTACTGCTACTCTCCTGAGAGTCATCAATATATTATTTTCCATGTCTTCCAGCCAGGTCTTCTTCAGCATCATTTGCACGAGATGGTTCTAATACTTGAAATTCTACCTTCTTCCTCAGCGATACAGCCACATTTCTTCTCACCCAACTAGTCCCCATATAAAGTGGCAATACCAAACATTTCCTTTTTTTTCCTGCTAAGAGATTTTAAATAAGCACAGCTTTTTAGCTTTATATGCACCACAATTATCGCACATCATGAATTTACTTAAAAAGCATTTGTCAAAACATTCAGTCAATGTAATTACCATAAGCAATGTCATGTGCCTAGTACTGTGTGTTTTATTAATATATTTTACAAATTATGGTTAAATGCTTTCCATGTACTAGGCACTGTGTTGAATTTAGCCCCATATCAGATGTGGCCATTGCTGTCAAGTTCCTTGCATCTAGTAAAGGAGAAACAAAGAGTATATCCTTAAAACCCAAGAGACTATGATAGGCAATATGACAAAGAAAACCTGGGAATTTATGAGGACAAACAGGAAAACACATGACAATTTTGGAGAAAAGGACAAAAAAAAAGCCTGCATAGCTGAGTTAAAGTTAGAAATCATGATAGAAACAAAGGGACTGATTGTAAAAGTACTTGGAATGCAGAATCAATAGGACCTGGTGAACAATCTGTTGCTGGTATGGATGGGAGAAAGATCCTTGCATCTCTTTGTGATTGCAGGTTTGAGTGAAATTTATGTATCCCAGTTTATATATCATATATGTGAATTTTATATATATGCATATATACACATATATATAAATTTGTATATTTCAGTTTCTGTAATATATATATTAATATGCACTTAAAATAGATTCATGTTCTGTATATTATTTTTAGTCTCTTTTTTATTGTTGTTAGCATATTATGAACCTATTTTCACCTCAGTTCATATAGCTCCATAACACTTTCCATTGTATGAGGAAAAGTATCCATCAACAGGATGAGGGACTAATCCGCTCTAGTGCACCCCTTAAAGACTTACAAACAGCAAATTACATGATCAAAATTTTGTATTGAATAGATTTCCCTAGCAGGGTATTTTGGAGAAGCCACACCTAGGAGAAAGGAAGATTAGCTAGGATAATTAAATATTCTATGTGAAGATGAGTAAGTTCTGAACTGAAAACAGTGCAATTGATAAAGGACAAGTTATGCCATAGACAAGGTCAGTTATGAGTAGAGCTTATAAATTTCAAATACATAGGAAAAGGAGATTATATTAAAAAGAGATTTTGAAGATATTTAGTATGCACAAGGAGATGGATTTATAGCTGAGAAACACATGGGTGGGAATAATATGAGGGAAAAAAAGCAATAAAATGGAAGTGAAGATTTTGTCTTGATTGCAAGGAGCAGACTTCACTAAGAGAACACCGAAAGAGGCCTGCCTTGAGAGGATAAGGGTGAGATGATGAATCCAGGTTTCAATTTTGTATTTGAAGAACTTGTGAAATATTCTGAAGAATGTGCAAATAGCTCAATTAGGTTGGGGCCATACCTGTGGTGTCTTCTGCAGAGAAGCATAATTGTAGTTTTGGTACAAATAACATCAGTTAGGAATAGCATGAGGAATGAGAAGAGTTGAGGGCAGAGTGTGAATGGAAGGAGGACTCAGGGACAGTGGTAGAGGAGAGAGAGCCTTAAAATTGTCATGGCAGAAGATAGAGTCAGATGTTGCTTTGAGATTAATGAAAACAAGTATCAAAAGATACTTGACAAATAAGAAGATACTAAATTCCTTTTGAAAAAGCATGTCTAATTGATAGATAGGGAGATAGATAGGGAGAATATCTAGATTCCTGTTGATTTAAAAGTAAGTGAACTTAAGGAAGTAGATTCAACAAATGTAGAACTTTCTCATGGAGATTGGCTGAAAGGGAAAGAGAACAACTGGGTGAGAACACAGGGGTCAGAAGAATGTGTGTAAAGGTGTGTCTTGTGTAGGTGCACATGGCATCTGTGAGCATGCATGAGTGACAAGATTGGAGAGGCTTTGATGTGTACGATCTGCAAGGAGACTGCAAGTCAGTGAGGGACTGAAAATTTATAAGAAAAAGGACAAATATGCCAGAAGAACAGGTATTGGATTCAAAGACGTGGTGGAGACAATATCCCTTGGAAGAATACATTCTTCTGTTACAATGGAAAGAAAGGAGAAAATTATGCACTGGGAGGTGAAAAGTAGGAAGAAGTTCATGGTTGATGGTCTCTAGAACAATATGCAAATAAATGTAATGGGATACAGTGCTGGGAAAGGAAAATATCAAATGTAATAGGGTTAGTTAGAAAGGGCTTCAATTTAGTTTTGAAACCTTGGTTAATTCTGTTCCACATTCATGAAGATATGTGGAAACGGTTAGCCAATGGAGACTGAAAAGAATCAGAAGGGCAAGCAAACCGTAGTGGAGACCTGTAGAGGATAAGGCAGTTAAGTATCATGGAGTTGTGCCCTCACTTTAGCAAATAAATGTTTTCACATTTGCCAGTTTATCTTTCTCCCAAGTCTTGAGAACTACACCCTCTATTGTACTCAGATCTCGTGCTTCACTCTCGTCAAGGACCTTACACTGACAATTATGCTTCTTTCCTCTTAAAGTTTTTCTTTGTTTGTTTGTTTTTTTAAATTTTAATTCCAAATAAAACTACTTGACTCTATTTTCAAATCCTCAACTTGTTCTTGCTTCCCAGACTCTTGAACCTTGACATTTATACTCAGAGACTGAACTTTCTCAGTAGCATCTCTCTTAATACCAACTATCTTGCTTCTATCCCCATATCTGCATGAGAAACTGCTCTTTGAAAGGTTACTTGCAACTTGTTGAGAAACACCATGGCCTTTTCTCAGTTTTAATCTCCATAACTTCTCTGAAACATTTAAACTTGTGGATATCCCGTAATACGAATATGCATGCCTTCCTTTTAACTTCTTCTCTTCTGTAGGATATATTTAAAACTTGCAATATTCTTTTCTGTGTTCCCAATAAACACATCTTCTGAACCAAAATTGGGACTTTTATACTTATTGGTAGAATTGAAAATTATAGTGTTTTATATATATGAAGTCTTTAATGACATACCATTAAATAATGTAGTTAAGTTATACATTAAATTATGCAGTCTTTTTAAAAAATACGTTTCAACAACTCGGGGCTGTCCTGGAATATCCTACCAGTGTTCAACAACAAAATCGCAAAGTCAATTATGGTATTATCTTTTAAATTCTATTAGAGGACAACCACATTAATTCACAATGTTAATAAGAAATTCAACAAATTAATTTAGGATATCCCTCTGATTTCTTAATAAAATTTTGTAAAAATACAAAAAAAAAGCCCTAAAAATATCTTAGTCAAAAGTGGTCTTCATAATAAACTTTACAAAAGGTAAAATCTTAAGAATAACTTTTGAAGTCCCAAGTCCCATAAATATTCATTTTTGGTCTTGGAAGTGTTCCATTTTTCTGTTTTAACCATCAACTCTCCTGACTTTAAGCATATATTATTTGCAGCCTTGGTTTGTGCCAGGCACAGTGGTAAGAGTTGAGAACATGACAGTGAGCAAAAAAGACACAGCCCCTGCCATTGTGGGGCTCACAGTCTGGCAGAGTGAGATAATTGTTAATCGAATCATTACACAAATAAAGACAAATCTACCACTGAAATAAGTTTGCAAAAAAAGAAGAAGAAGTGCATAAGTCTGTGAGATTTGAAGATGAGAAAAGATTTCCCTGAGGAAGTGATGTTTGAGCTGAGATCTGAAAGAAGCCCAGGACAGAAGACAGGTGTGGGGAGGGGGTTGGAGAGAAAGGAAAGATCATTACAGGAAGTGAGGGCTGCATGCAAAGGTTGTAGGATAGGGGACAACAGGATCTGTGTGAGGAAATGAGTCTGTTTAGAATCTAGATGTAAGGGAGAACTGAGAGAGGGAAAGTGCTAGAGTAGGGGCAAGAGACTCTTGTTCACCAGTTCATTTTCAATCATTAGAACTATGCCTGAGAAGATGCTTGATAAATATTTGAAGAGTGAATAAATAGATAATTCTTTTAAAAGTTGAAAAGACACCACTTTGAGGACTAAGCAGAAGAGACTGCTCCCCATGATTTCTAACAAGATTGGCATTTGAGAGATATTTGAGCCTGCAGTGAAAACAGAAAGAGAACAGCTATACATTTAAATTAAGGCATGCCAACAACAAAGGGGCTTTACCACTGTGCGGAATCAAAGGACCAAGAAACAAAGACAAAATTTACTCTTTTTAAGTTCACACACAAACTGGAGGCATATGCCTAATAGAGATGTTGCCAGAGTCTAGGATCCAGGGTTATTGATTTAACTCTATGCTGCTTATTCACTGGCCAATAATGTAGGCAAACACTAGATTTGTGATTTATTAACTTAAAATCAATATTCCTGAAGGCTTTACCCTCAACTTTACTTCACAAATTACTCTTTTATTCAGATGCCTTCTCCATTACCAATGGTAGAGGTTTCTATCATATAACCAGGCATTTATTTTTCAAAACACTTCTTTTATCTCAAAATCAAATTTAAGAACTGTATAACATTCTCCTACATTCATGAGTGACCTATGAAATGTTTTTTGTTAGTCTAGGACAAGACCTTTGATATCAACAGCTATTGAATGAGGTAATAGCACAGAGGGTTTTTAGGGCCGTGAAACTCTTTAATGATGGGTACATGTCATTAGACATTTGTCCAAATCCAGAGAATGGACAAAACCAAGAGTGAACCTTAAGGTAAACAATGAATTTTGGGTGACTGATATGTGTCAGCAAATATTCCTGAGGATGGGGGAGGGGTTGTTGATAGGAGAAGCTGTGCATATGTGAGGGCAGGGAGTCTATGAAAAATCTTAGTACTTTCTGCTCAATTTCGCCGGGAACCTAAAACTACTCTTAAAATAAATAAATAAAGTCATTAAAAACAAAACAAAGTAATTAGAATAGCCATGTTAATATTTGACAAAACAGAATTAAGACCCAGCTATAACGAAAGACTAAAGACACCAAGAAAAAAAAAAAAAGAACTATTGACCACAATCTTCATCTGCTTATTTTAGTTTAATAATCAGTGGCATTTTTGTACTTCTTTTTCTTAAATTGAAAAAGGAAAAATAACCCTTCTCTATCCAATTTATAGGCAATATCCCAACTTAAGAGCTGTGGAAAGTAACATGAAAACTAGTACAGGTCTTTGAAGTGCCAAATGCTATTTTTATTTCTAAATAATTTAATTTTCAGTAGAAAAGCTAAAATCTTCTTGAGTTGTCTTCATAATTTTCTGTTCCAATGGACCACTACTCTGTTTCTTTCCAATTTTATAATGTTTATTTATTTTTGAGAGAGAGAGAGTGAGAGAGCGAGAGAGCGAGAGAGAGAGGGGGAGGGGGAGGGGCAGAGAGACAGAGAGACAAGGAATCCAAAGCAGGCTCCAGGCTGAGCTGTCAGCGCAGAGCCCAAATGAACCAGGAGATTATGACCTGAGCCAAAGTCAGAAGCTCAACCAGCTGAGCCACCCAAGAACCCTTCTTTGTTTCTTTTCTAAGTCAAATTACATTATTGCCCAGTAAGTTTTGTTTAGCATCCATGGTAAGAGCACCATGTAAAGAACTACTTGGTATTTTATAAAACGTGCATTTACTTTCTATCCAATTTATGAATTGGAGTGATGCCCAAGCTAATGCTTTTCAACATTCAGGAAGCTTTGACATCTTTTTATGTGTCTAATTTTTGACATAGTGTCTCCACACAATATTCATAATATTTTTCTAACTGAAATGTATTTACAAAATATTTTGGAGATTTTACATGTTTTGCGATATTAGATACTCAAAAGTCTGTGTTAGAGTCAGAATTAAGAGGAAATAATGATTTATGTTATAACTCTATACATTTACACAATGGAAGAGCATAGCATTTACAATTTTATCTTAATTTATACTGGAAAATGTGTCTTTTTACATATGAGAAATGTTATTAGAAATTGATGTGCATTAACTCTTTCATATGATATATATATAATATATATACATATAATTAAACTTATAAAATGGTAGTTGTTATAACTGTTGTGAAATCTAAAGCTTTACTTTTTGTTGTTGTTGTTGTTAGTTTGAGCACAGAATGAAGGATATGTGGCTGAAGAATTTAGGTTGACAAACAGCTATGTCAGGTGTACAGGGTAGGAATGACGAGCAAATTTTACATTTTTTAGGTAAACAACAGAAAGCATTCATGTCCTTAAAATTTCTCACTACAAAAAAAAAAGAGATTTTATTTCATATACAAATTGTAAGCTCCAGAAATGATTAATATAGCACTGTATGTTAACTAACTGGAATTTAAATAAAAATTTGAAAAAAATAGATATCACTCTATTCACGCTCATCTTTTTCTTCACTGTTAGGTAAGAATACACACACATACACACACACAAAAAAATACATTAAATTCAGATTTAAATTAAAATTTAGAAAATTAGAAAATTTGTTTATAGTAACTATTTCTCAAAAGCATATATGTCAAAAGCATAATTATGATCTGCTGTAAGTAAAACAACTGAAGAAAAGAGAATACAAAACTCCAATTTTTAAAAACGGTTTTGATCTATATTTTCCTTTCTATGATTCCACCATTATTAGGACTCTGAATAACATAATTGCCTTGACCAAATGTCACCTTTTAATTTAAGATATATAGTTCCCTGGTTTTATGCTGGTTAGGAGAGTCTTTCTTCCTGGAAAAAATTAATGTTAGGGGGAAAGAATATGGAAGTCAACAAAGTTCTCAGACAGAAACAATGCATGAATCCATTTAGTAGAACCCAGAAAATGAGAAGCGGTGTAATTCATGATAAAAAGATTAAAAGGAATAAAAAGAAGGAATTCTCAGCAAATGTAGTAAATTTTAAAGATTGACCTGAAGAAAGTGTACACATGAAAATCATAAAGGTAAAAGACACACATTGATTCATGAGTGATAGAATTAAAGCAGGCTATCAAAGGAAAATTGTACAGGACTGTGATCAAAAATAAAGCAAGACTTATAAATCTAAACAGCTTAATAAGTTTAGCGACAATTCATTTAGGAGCAAAATGTTGACTTTACCTCCTTCATCTTTGCCTCATTTGATATAAATAACCATTTACTGTAGATATATTGATGTGTTTAATCAGAAGGTGCTATCTGGAGTCTACTCTAAGAGCTCTGTGCTCTTCTGTATATTTTTTGTTCTAAAATCTAAAAAAACTCTAAATTCCAAAATCACCAGTTCCCAAGTATTGCGGATAAGATGCTGGGAACTTTCATAACAATGGATTTGTTTTTCTGCTCCTTGATTTCCATTAACTTCTACTTATCTTTAGCCCTGCTCATCTCCAGGCTTTCTACTTTTCTCCAAATCTATTCCTCCTTTATCACAAGGTTTGTCCCACAATCTGGTGTGGTGGGGGGAGGGTGTGGATAGGAGTTTGGGGGACATATTTTATATAAGGATGCCTAATTATTAGTATTTTCCTTGAATGTGTTTTAGATTTTATAGTCAACAACGTAGTAGAGAAATGTGGTGTTTGTTATTTGAGAAATGAGTTTTTCCCCTCGAGTAGCACTGTGTGTATATGGAATGCTCTGATGTAAGTGCTTATATCACGCTTACATCATCAATATGTTATGTAGAACCTGCTATTTTACTGATTCATTCTTCCAAGTCTACGAGACATTTGGGAAAACATCGCAGTGATAACAGGAAAACTTGATTGAGATGATCTTCCAGTGTGATAACTCCTCTAGTTATCTAATGGATTCTGAGTTTTGAAGTCTGCCATGGGATATTGTAAGTTATGCAACATCCTAAAATGCCAGACATACTAGCAACTAGAAAACTGTTTTGTAACCTTTCGGATGTGCACACACTACAGTTTCTTAGAGGCATCGGTACGGAAGGGATCCTGGGGATGTCATGGTATGACATCCACAGGCTTTCATATGCTTAGAAAACTAAGATGTGAAGAGTTAAATTTCAACTTTCTTTTCCACTATATCCCTTTGAAATATGCTATTGAATTCTGTCTCTTCTTCCTAGCTGTGTTATCTGGGATATATTTCATAGTTTCTGTGTCTCAGTTTCCTCCCTTTTAACACAGACACAATAATAGTATCTACTTATGCGGTTGTGAGGAAGGTTAAAATTCTTGGAAAAGAGCCAGGCATGTCATACGCTCTCAATAAATGTTAGCATGTACTATGGTTTGGTCATGTCTTTTGTTACTTCGTTGCATAGTAGAAAAGATGGTTTGTGGGTGGTGTACGTGAACACATCCAATGGAAGGTGTAGAGGAAGGTGAAATTGATAGTTTGACAATCTTTGATTTATTCTCTCCTGTTTCAGGCAGTGTGTTGAAGGCCCAGGGTCCTTGCCTCTTATGAGGCTTAGAAGCCATCAGCTAAGATAGATATAATGTAATAATTATGATGTAGGATGAATATTCTGATGATAAAAAATATACCTGAGAAATACATGCTGATTTTAATTTTATTTTAGGTAATTAACTAGGTAAGCAAAAATATAGATAGGTAGATGATAGACATACATTTTAGTTATATTGTACATGGCTTTGAGATATGTATAAAAGAGTATTTGATAAGTTAGCAAAGATATATGTGTGCATGTGAATATTGGTCAGCATGAATAAAGTAAATCCCATTTGCTATAATTACAGTTTTATTATCAGTATGCAGGGATTACCAACAACCTTATGTTGTACAAGCTACAAGGTCTCAATATTAGACAAAATAAACAGAAGCTAATCCATTTCTCTAAAAAGTTAACTGTATCCAACCTTGCCAAACACTGCAAAGCACCACCTTACAGGGGTAACATTCAAGTTGATTAATATAATATTTTCTCTCACAAGAGGAATCATGTCACTATAATTCAAGGATACTGATGAAGAAGTAATGGCTAAAGTGAATTTTTTGACAACTGGCAATATAGCTGTATCATATAGATCATTTCTGTTATGATTTGTCAAAGAATCTTAAATTTTTCCTATCTAAACTTTCACAAACACAAATAATAGATCTCTTTCCATATCCTCTGCAATAACATTTGCAGTAAATTTAATTTATAATACTGTACCAAGTATCCAGTGCTATACTGTCATTGAGATTATTGAAATGATAGTTCTGCTAGATAATCTATCAATCCAAATGGCAGAACTTGGGCCAATCTCGTCTATATTAAAATTACCTTCCCTGTAAGAAACCTATAATTCTTTTCTTTTCTTTCACAACTTTGCCTCTATTTTGAGTTTTATGAATAATTGCTTTTCTACTGATCAAAAACAAATTCTAGTATACTAGATACACAATCATTGATCACTATAAGGACTAATGTATGAATAAAAACATGTTTATGTTTCAGACTCAAACTGACATCTTTGTAATAAGACCTCATATACAATCTACCACAATACTATCTTTCTAGCGAGGGAGGGAGACAGCTTGGGTTTTAAAAGAGTCAAGATTTGATATGATAAAATACTGATGAGTTGCTTGCCTATCATTCTTCAGTGTCTTCCTTGCCTACTCTCATTTGTTAGTATAATATACTGAAGGTATTGCTATTAATTAGTAGTATGCACAGACTGCAAAATCATGACGAAAATTCTCTAGCTCCCTGTTTCCATTCATGAAGAATATTGTGGAAACAGCTTGTTTAAGATGGTTGATGACAACTTAATACAGTATGTCTTTAAATCACTCTATTTTATGTTTTTAAATGGTCGCTTATTTGGACTCTGGAAACTGGAACCACACCATTGTGTTGTGCTTTGTTTTGATTTTTCCTGTACAGGCGCATCAGTTGTATTGATATTTACAAATCTTTACTAAGCAAGAGAAAAGCCACACACAGGAATCTCCAAACTGAATTTTTTTTTTCAGACCACTTTGGAAAGCTTGAAGACCAAAACCTAAAATAATAATATAGCTGCAGCACACAAGCTATATATATAAATACATATATATAAATACATATATATGTATATATATACACATATATATATATGTGTATATATATGTGTGTATGTGTATATATATATATATATATATATATATATATATTTGGAGTCAACAGCTTCCTTCACACAATACCTTGGCAAAAACAATTAATCAATCAATCAAAAACTGTGTGTTTTAAAAACTGAAGGAGCAAAATGTAGTGCCTATTATCAAAGTATACGGGGAAATATGCTTTTAGTGGTCTAGGTTCTGAGATTCGCTTATCTAATTTTCAAAGAAGATACCAAAAGATGACTACCAATGGATATTAATAGGTTCTTTTAAAGAAGTTTTACATTTGAACAGTTTAGGCAAGGCTAAAAGAATCAATGAGATCAAGTAAGTAGAAAATAATCTATTTCCCATTGTCTAGATAAAGCAGTTTAACTGTTATTGTTTCATTCTGTAACCTGTTAGTATTACATACTACAAAACACAAGATGATTTTACAAGACAGTGAATAGAAGCCTATTTAGAGAATAAGCCAAAACATATGGTTGTGTGTATTAGTGTTTTAACAAATAAATTCTCTTCTTTTTTCCCCCAATTTTATTTCAAACCAGCTAACTCAGTCATAGCAGAATTTTCCTAGAAGAATTATACATGAATACCTCCCAGACATGGGACGGCACCTGCTGCTGTACATAGGGTAAAATGAAAAATACTGCTCAATAAATGAAGCCCAATGTGTTTACCCAAAGATAACAAAAACACTGATTCGAAAAGATATACACCCCCTTATGTGTATTGCAGCATTATTTACAATATCCAGTTTACGGAAGTAACCTAGGTGTCCACTGAAACATGAATAGATGAAGAAGTTGTGGTATTTACAATAGAATATTACTCCGCCATAAAAAGAATATGATCTTGCCACTTGAAACAACATGGATGGACCTAGAGAGAATTATGCTAAGTAAAATAAGTCAGAGAAAGACAAATATTACATGATTTCACTGATACGTAAAATGTAAAAAACAAAACAAATGAACAAACAATTAAAAAACAGAACAGACCCCTAACTATAGAGAACACACTGATGGTTGCCAGAGGGGAGGAGGATGAGCTAAATGAGTAAAGGTGAGTGGGAGGTACAGGCTAGCAGATATGGCAAAATAAGTCATGGGAATAAAAGGTACAACGCGGGGAATATAGTCAACGGTATTGTAACAGCATTGATGGTGACAGGAGATAGTTCTCTTTGTGGTGAGATATATAAGGATGTTGAATCACTATGTTGTACACTTGAAACTCATGTAGCATTGTATGTCAGCTATACTCAAAAAAAAGAGAGAATCCAGGGGAACTTGTGAACACTTACGTTTTATGGTATCTATGTAATTAAAAAGTATTAAGCAAATAATTTGTTCCCTTTGGAGGAAAAAATGGAAGCAAGGAGACAAGGATCTGATTTATTTTTGTGTTTTAATTGTATTTTTAAAATAGGTATCACAATACTGGCTCAAAATCAAAACAATATTACAAGAAAGACATTAAGACATTTCATTTTGTCTCCTGTCTTGACCTGAATCATCCCCATCCACCAAGGCCTATCATTTTAATTGGTTTCTAGTATAGCTTCTTATTTTTTTCAGTGTATAGATAAAGAATATACGAACATATGACTAAATCCTCAATATATAAATATACTTTATCTTTTTTGAATTGAAAAACAGTATATGTTACTTTTTTACTATAAAGATCTATCAATTTTAACAAAGGCATAAATGTGGGGACCCACCTCCAAGTTCAGAATCAGATGAGTTATATTACCCCCAATAACTGCCCCATGCTGCTGCTCCATACTCACACTCTCCCTCCTTTAACAGGACAACCATTGCTCTCGGTGCTCCCTCACTGTAATGTTACCTTTTCAAGAATGTCATAAAAATGGAATTATATAAAATGTAACCTTTTGAGATTGGCTTCTTTCACTCAGCATAATATCTTTGAGATTCACCCAAACTGTTGTATTTCATCAGCAGGATCTGTGAGTGCCTGTCTCTCTGAAGCCTCAGATTATGTCAAATTTGACTGTTTTTGTTTTGTTTTGTTTTTCTGCTTGTTCAGAAAGACCTTTAAGACACTAGGTAAGCAAATGTTCTGGGCAAACAATGCTTCACTTTCCCTTCAAATTTATACAAGTACATGCACATACATACATACATGACTTCTATAGAGAAGGTATATATACATGCATAAATACATACATGCATGCATACATACATGACCTTTATCGAGAAGGTAGAAAGGTGGGAAAGATAGGGCAAGGCAAGAGCTCTGGTGCTTAATCACTAAACTTGGACCACTGTGTCTGGAAAATTACTTTTAAAGACTAAAATATATTCTAAAAGAGTAATTTGAATACGGTTTGTAAAGTGAAATAAATCTCTTTGTATGAATTTATCCCCTTGTTTCATGAATCCATTCCTTTCTGGATGGTTCGTTTTATTTTATTAAATGCAAACATGCTCCTTTTAAACATAAGACAAAAAGCTTTCCTCCTAAATTTTGTGAATATTTCAACATGGCTCTATGTATTAGTTTGTGTGCTTGCTTTTTATTGCATTGCCTTGCTAATTGTCTGCATTTCTCATTTTACTTTGGCTAAATACCGTTAAGTTCCAGGTAGAAAAATTTAAATTCAGGCACTTTTTCCTAGCACAAGGACCCCTAATTCTGGGCCTCGATTTAAGTACTGGGACTCACAGTTGTTGCAAAAAATACACCCAATATTTGAGGTGAAACTTATTATTCACTCTTCAAATTCACCCTTTAATGATCTTAAATATAAGAATGTTTATTGTAGTTGCTGTGATATTTTAATTCATTATTTATGAAACGAGTAATTTCAATTTGCCTTTAAGCACTAATTCTCAATTTATTCAGGATGTTCTGTTTAACTATTGCTTCCATAGTTAAAATGACTCCTACGGGTCACTACTGTATCTTATAAATATATATTTTTGAGTTTTTTGAAACAAATGATGTAGAAATACATTTGTGGGTCTTATATGAGACTTTGAATGATTTGCTTTTGACAAGGCCACTGTGTTTGAAATATACTTTGAAAATGAAATGAGAATAGTGTACCCATTATTAGAAAAATGTTTAATTAAGCAGGCTAATTCCAGGTATAATATTAAAATGTAATCACTATAATAACTCCACATACAAGAATTTTTAAATAGTAGGTATAGACAGGTTGAATTTTCAGGTGCGATTTGAGTAGTTTTATTACTTTGAAGTTAAACCTCTTGGGTTATGTTATTAGTTATTAAATGGTCAAATAAAATTATTTTTACTTGCCCAGAATTGCTTATTTTAAATTTTGGCATAATTTAAAGCAAAAAAAAAAAACTAAAAATACATTTATCTGAATTAGTTTGTCTTTAATTGGCTAGTTTCTGTGTTTCCCAGTGGTTTTAGTTTAATGACAGTTTTTTTTTATGCTATTCTAATATACACTTGTCTTGGATTTAAGTAGATAAGTTGTATAAGCAAAATAGTTTCTGACTAGATTTTCTTTTCTTTTTTAAAAATTTTTTAATGTTTATTTATTTTTGAGAGAGAGAGAGAGAGAGAAAGAGAGCAAGTGGAGGAGGGGCAGAGAGAGAGAGAGAGAGAGAGAGAGAGACCTAGAATCTGAAGCAGGCTCCAGGCTCTGAGCTGTCAGCACAGAGCCTGACATGAGACTTGAACTCAGGAACAGCAAGATCATGACCTGAGCTAAAGTCGGATGCTCAACCAACTGAGCCACCCAGGCACCCCTAGATTTTCTTTTTAATCAAAGTCCATACAGCAGATAAAATCACTTCTTTTACTGATTCTTAGAGAGGTTATACTACACACAGTGCCTCATATGTTAGTGTTGAATGGCAAGTTTTCAGTGGGACTTTGACAAGCTGGAATGTCTTCTAAGAGGGATCTAAAACTAGTCTGAAAACAGTTTTATGAGTTATGGTTTATTTATTCCCGCCTTTATGCAGTACATGTATATAGGTGCATGCCAACTATGTACAGATACTGTTCCCGGTGCTGACAGTACATCTGTGGACAACACTGTCTTAATCCATGCTTCAATGGCTGGAGACGTTTCACCTGCAAGCAGAGATAACACTTGCAGAAACTTATAAGTTTTTGGACACGATCTCTTTCAAAAATCTGAAGCAATATATTCAACAAGTATTTATTTAGCATCTTCTGTGTTACAGTTACTGTACATGTTACTGAAGGTACAGAGACCTAAGTGGGTGAACCCCACTTTGAGAAGCTCTCAGCATGGTGCAATTGCAAGGTAGAACAATGGCTGCATTTAACAAGGAGCCATACTTGGATCAATGTGAAGTAATTATTAACTATTACATCATTTTATCACAAGGAAGCCTTGAAAAGAAATAGGCTGAGTTATACTCTAAGGAGCTCCTTATCACTCAAAAGCTGTTATTATTTTTCTAGGGGTATTTAAGTAGTTCTATAGAAGGCAGAACAGTGCAAAGAATATCACATTTGAAATAGACCTCGTTTCTATTTCCCACTTGGCCACTTCCTGGAGATATTAGAGAGACGAGTGTGTCTAAGATTTGTCATCATCTTGTAAAAGGATAATGGAACTTGTTTTGGGTGGGGCTGTTTTATGAATGAGCTGATATTAAACATACTGAAGAATTCTGTGACCTATAAATATATTCAGTATATATAATATTTTAATATTTTGCTAGTAGGACTACTATGCACTCTTGTGATGTTCAAGGCTGGGTGAACTTTAGGTTTCCTTCTCAAACTAAAGCCTCCCAATTCTAGATCTGGAAGAGGTCTCCCAAATATTTTATTAAGATCTCATTTTGTGAATGTTGAAACTAAAAATATATAAAACCAAAGAAACTATATGCATACTAGCTAATGGTGAAGATTGTAGAAGAAACTTATTTTGTCTTTCTCATCTTCTCTCCTAAAAATAGTTTAATGTCTCAACATTTGTTCACTAAAAGTATTTTAATAGTTTTTTTTTTTTACAATGCTCTTCTGGACTCCTTGTAAACAGAGCAGGTATGCTGTAATAAAAAATATTGATTCTGAAAATTTTCACCTAGTAACATAGCATCTCATAATTATTATTTTGAGCTTTATTCATTATAATGAGATTTTGAAAGATGACCAGTAAAAAAAATATTATCCAGTGCTAGAGCATTTTTCAGGTATAAGAAGATATTTTTATGATTGCCTAATGCAAATAATCATACACGGTTTTAATATTTTATAGTTTTTAACGTATTTTTAGGTGCACTGTGAATAATGACATGTTACTGCTATGTTCAAAATAAAACATTGTTATAAATATTAACTAGAAGATAAATTAAATCTCAGAAAAGTCAGGACACATAAGCTGATAATCTTGTAAAATCAGGAACCAATGTGAATTTCATGTCTCTGAAAAGCCAAAGGAATAACAGTTTCTTATAAAAATACATTTTTCCTGCTACCTTTTTTTTATGACCTTTTATTGGTTTCAGGTGCAGTGGGGACAGTTAAAAATTATATATTCTGACAAATTACAATAAATTTTCATTAACAATTAATTTCAAGGAAACTAACTTTGTATAAGACCATTAATATGCCAACAAACATTACAAGCAATTCAAATATAACTATATAGTTAACTAAGCTAAGAGTGAATAGAATTACAATTTTAATGTAATAAAAATTGTTCTTAAAGGGTAGGAAGGTAATATGATAATGATCTTTTATCTAAAAATAGATTGCAGAGCACATTTACTAGCATTAGGTACGCGCAGTTTTTAGAAATAAATGACATTCTTTGGATACTCCTTCACTGTTTTGAGAAGTTTTGCCAATAAGACCAGTTAACTGACTTCATAATCTCTGGGTTGGCCCTTTGTTGTTTTGAGGACAAGTTTAAAAGCAATTTAACACAAGACATAGAATTCTTCAGTCCCCAAGAACTATCACTAAGTGAAAATCTCATTGAAAGTACTATCATGTAGCCAGAGGTATTTCTTTGCAAATATAATTCTGTCACTGCAACAAAATGCGGTTGGATGATTCATGCAACTGATGGCCTCTCATTAACAAAGACCATTAACTAATAATGATAACTAGGTTCTGATAACTTATTTGTTTGTTTAAAAATATGTAGTCCTGGCAGAATATTCACTATGAGTATCTAGCAGGGTTTAATGTAATTAAAACATCTCTCTCTCTCTCTCCGTCTCTCTCTGTCTCTGTCTCTCTCTCTCTCTCTCTTTTGGTCTTTGGTTTTGTGTGGAGACAAATTCCAAACAGAGGAGAGAATTTAATTACCTAGATAAGACTGAGTAACAAGACATTTCATCAAAACCTTTCAAGGTATTTAGGAAAATAACATTTTTGGAAATCATCCAGATATTAGAAGATTAGTGACTGTGGGCTAAAATCAACTGGGTGATTGCCACAATTTTCCAATTTATTTTCAATTTGTATGGAAAATCTAAATAGTCATTTAAATTTACTAAAAAAATAGCTATAATGCAAAATTTTCTATGTACGAACAAAAAGTATATTGAAGTTATTTTATTAACATTTTAATGGGAAACAAATGGAAATGGTTCTGTTAATTTCTGAATTGTATTTTCTTTTCTAAACTACATTATATTACAAAACTAGTAAAAACAAGCAGAACTGTATGTTAAGCATGTACTTTTAAAAATATACAACCTCATGTTTATTTTAGTCACTTTTCATTTCACAACCAAATGAAACATGCATATAATTTTAGAAATCACATAACTGAAAGAGAAATCAAAATCATGCTCAGATATATCCAAAATAATCATCACTCTGGAAAGCATGCCCAACTTATTTTAAAGGTGCATTATTGCCTGATTTAAAGGCAGGCAGGGGCTGTGGGGCCACATTCCATGACAGAGAGCCTCTAGAGACATCTTTGATCATTCTTTGTGATGCATAAAATATGTCACAGTTGTACTATAAAAGATATCAGCCATCAGGTAAGGCTGTCATTTGCCCTTGTAGTATTATATTGGAAAAATATGGCTTTTCTCTCTTGTATTTGTATGGGATTACTGCTCATGAAAATGCAGCCTATTTAGTCTGTGTGTGACCATTATCATACTCCTGGTTTCTTTCAAAAGAAAGTAGTCATAAATAAACATGCTAAAGAGAATAGATCTGGTTGATATTTTGTTTCAACATTTACCCATTTCATAAGTTGTTATAAGCTGTGAATATGTTAAGTACTGGTCTACATTAAAGTTGGGTTTTACAAAAGGATTGCACATTTCTCCAGAGAGTAGTTGCTTTCATTTGATTTCTGTTATGAATACATCTTAGTTTACTTCAAAATCCGAACCTATGTCACAAATAATATTTATAACAAAGGAACAATAGCAATAAACTGTTCCAAAATGTTATATTCTTATTTCTCAGCTCCTCACATATTTTTTAAATTATACGTGTGTGTGTGTGAGAGGGAGAAAATTGGCTTCGCTACCATATTTAAGATAAAATAAACTATAATTATTCTTGTGTTATAACAGCAGTACTTTTCTATTACGTTTGTCTTTCAGGTATTAATACACACAGAACCTTTTTACCTTATAACTAAAGTCGTGTTTCTTCCCAGTTTTTAAAAATGGCAACGGACTGATTTACTTATTTCTTTGGAAACATAGATTTTAAAGTTGTATAGAAAATTTGGAGGTATTTTAATGAGAGATCCAGTTGAAAAGTGATTTTTGCTTTTAGTAATGCTAAGTAATTACTGAAGTTTTACTGAGTTGAATTAGTTGACTTTATAAATATTGGCAATATTTCCTAGAAAGTTTGTCAAGGATAGTACTCCTGTCTGAAAGCACTTGGGTACTAAACCAAAAATAAACCAAACAAATAAGGTTCATCAACTAGGTCTGAATGTGTGTTAAATCTAACAGCTGAGGAGAGTTTTGCTGAAAGAATACAAATGTAACTTTCAGAGAATTTTAATTTTAATAATTTGTTGCCTTTTTAAAAATAGAGATTCTCAATTTATTATTTCTATGTTACAAAGTCCTGCTTCTTGCACTTAAAAATTTAGCAATTTATTTATAAATTGAGAAGGAGGAACCTCTTTTAATGGAGAAACAGCATACGGTATAACAGACCGGATCGATTAAAGGCCTCCATCTGGCGCGAGTCTAGAAAAGTTGCTGCCATATGTTTTGAACAGCAAGCAAAACTAACTGTTTTATACTGTCACCACCTCTAGATCTGTTTTATAAATTGCAGTGAGTTTTCATATATATGCATATATGTGTATATGTGTATATATAAAAAAAACAGGTATACTTTTATCTCTGCTTCTTTGCTTAATTGGAAAGCAGACACTATATAAAATTTTAAAAAGGTCCTTGGTCTTCATGGTTCAGTGTGAAAGGCAGTTGACAGCTTTAAACAACGAAAGAGAAAGGAGAGAGGCACAATTTGCTGTAATTTGTTTACTTAGTGATGTTTAAATCTTAAGTGAATTTAGATTATTCTACAATGATAGCTCATATTTGGGGATTAGCAAAAAAGAATAATAATAATACCGTAAGGGAGAAAATTTTATAAAATTCATGTGAATGTGAAAGATGGCAATATCAAAAATGTATTCAGTAGTCCTGTTTTTTTAAAGGTAAAATTTCATAAAGATAGATTTAAAAATCCGAATATATATGTTGCTGTTGGAAAAATAACATATCAGGTTCAAATGAAATTTAGGAATGTTAATCTCTTTTGCAGCTGCTATTTTTGTTTTATGGTATTTTTACAGCTGTTTTTAATTTCTTTTAAGAAATACTAAACCTTTAGGAGAATTCCCATGTGAACAACCACAGTACAGATAATTGGTTTCATTGCAATTCAGATTATGAACATCATTTTTCAGTTGTTACTTTCAAACTATATACATAGCTAAATCTGTAAGCCATTTTCTTTATTCAGCTACTATCAAAAGGGGAAAATCAGCTAAAAGCATCACAAAGCCTTACTCTTTACCTGATAGGGTGCAATGTTTAAAAATATTTACCTTCCTCAATAAAACATTAATATATCCTATATAGTATGTGCAGATGTAACCTATATTTTTTATGAAGAAAAGCAGAACAACATAAGTTATGAAAATTCTTTCAGAACTACAATACCTGTAATAGATTTCTGGATTGGCATTTATCAGGCGATCCTATTTCTAGATCTAACATCCTCTTCTTTGATTAATTATTGCCACAGACTGTATATCTTCATTTGGAAGCATCTTTGATTAGCAGCCACACCTATACCATGCAGTTTTTAATAGAAGCCACCCTTCCTATGCAAGCCGCAGGGGAAAGTAATTAAATTTAATAGAAGCCGTCTTTGTTTTATAGCCACCCTCAATTTAAAGCCACAGGGGTAAGTAATTAAATTTAATAGAAGCCATAGCTTCTAAACAAAGATATACAGTATCAGTTAGGTATGCAGAGGTACAGAAATAAGAAATACTCTACCTTGGGAGTTGTGAAGAGTGTGGGTTTATATGAAGCAACGTTAAAAAAATGTACAAGTTCACAGAACACTTTTTCAAAAAGTGATTCAAAATGGGTGGAGAAGGTATAGTTGTCACCCCGCATTTTTCAAGCAGCAATAAGAGAGGTGGGGCTGCTACACGTCCTCACTAACCCACAACAGCTTGGACACTTGCCTGCTGTGAGCTCTGGATGCTTCTTTCCCTCTACTGTCAGTGGGAGAAGTACGGTATTTCCCACTCAAACATATAATACTGAGATCTGTTAGCAGCCATCCATGAGCATGGAAGAAATTGGACGTTCAATGTTCATGTATTCTAGACCTGCACTGATCATTGTTTTGTTTTGTTTTGTTTTGTTTTGTTTTGTTTTGTTTTGTTTTGTTGTTGGTGGTGATCATGGGCCCTCGATTAGTTAACCCTGCCCACAGCCAATGACTTGTAAAACCTGGATCTAGACTAGAAGCACCCTTTGGGTAGTTAATTTCAGTTATGTTCTGGGGAATGTTTTGGCAGGTTGCCTCGCCACACCATCTAACTATGTTGATGGGCATACAAAGAGGATGATGAAGAGGTATTCTAGAATTCACATTAACCACATGAAAACGTCTGAGGCTTTTTTTCCCCACAAAGTAGAATGTGCCAGGTAACCAGTTTTAATTCTTAAATTTTGAGTTTCAATACTGCTTTTAAAATTTCATATTTTCAAGCTCATTAGGAACATATTTAATGCATGTTTGCCATAAACTGTGCTTTAATAATGCAGAAGCCTCAGATAAGGTGAAGCCTAAAGTGGAAACAAAGCAGCTGGTAGCATATCCAGTGATATTCTGACTGCATTGCCTTTAAAAGATTGTTCATAGTCACTTAACAAGAGAGGAGAGGAGAAACTTTGAGATACAGCAGCCCAGCCCAGATGGTAAAAGACATTAAGAGCTGCCTGCAGGCATATGGTACACAGAAGATGTACTGAGAGTGTGTTAATAGGGAAATTAAAATTTGTATTTTAAGTGGCATGTAAGATGGGTTGTGACCAGGAGAGATATGAACGCAGCGCTTAGAAAGTCTATATGTAAGAGAAATATAAACAAAGAAGGTTTTAACATGCAGATATAGTGATTGCATATCTCCAGATACTTACAGCTTATTGATTGTTGGGCCTTTCCTTCATACATGTATATGCTTATGTATTTTGTGATTTATCAGTAGAAAATTAACTTTTGTAACTAACAGATGTTATCTAAGCTACTTCAAAGAACACAAATCCTGTGTGTGTGTAATAAATTCTTTATAGTGAATTGCTTCCAGTTGAGCAGAATGAAAACATATCCAAATTTAGCCAGCAACTACAACATTCTTTTAATTACAGATTCCTAAAGTATCAATGCATATTTATTCCCATATTTGTAGTTGTCTCATGTAAGTATCTATAGATTGTTTTTCAGTATGAAGCTTCAAAATGTTCAATGTTAAAGGTGTGGACCATACCTGACTCCTTTACCATCATTCCAACTCATTTGAGAAAATTTCTCATACTCGCATTTCCCTTTTCCTTTTTATCATTGCGTTAATCAGACTCAGGATTGAGTGAGTCTTCCCACTTTCCTATCAACTTCTTTCAGTCAGGATTATTTTCTGTTTGGATTATTGAGGCAAAGAATATCTTCACAGAATACGCTTCTGCTCTTGAGATAAACCAATAATCCTTTCTCTGGTTTTCTAAGGGTGTACTAATGTTGGCAATTTTTTCAGCATGGATAAAAAAGTTACAAAGTCTCAGTTCCCTGGCTTTGTTGTCAGGAATGCTACCTTTTTCCACCTTAATTTAACCACATGTAGCTCAGGTAAATCATTGTTTCCGCACAAAGGAACGTGTTTAGACAGGCAAAGTTATGTGGAATTGCTTGCATTGAATCACATAACTCTACTGCTGAAGATGTAAAAAACAATTACTGTATTTTTACATTCCCAAGGAGTTAGAAATGGTAGGTTTCCTATTTTATTTCCATATCTATTGATATGCACCTGGAATGATCTTGCAGTTTCTGGTGAGTAGAATCTGAAGAAGGGCTTTCAAGGTCACTCCCAAACCTGCTTTTTTTTTTTTTTTTAACGTTTATTTATTTTTGAGACAGAGATGGACAGAGCATGAGTGGGGGAGGGGTAGAGAGAGAAGGAGACAGAATCTGAAGGAGGCTCCAGGCTCTGAGCTGTCAGCACAGATTCTGACATGGAGCTCGAATTAGGGCTCAACCCACTGAGCCACCCACGAGTCCCCCAAACCTGCTTTAATATGGCAAATGGTAACTACTTCTGATGAAAGCATTGTTTGAGGGGCACCTGGGTGGCTCAGTCGGTTAAGCGTGCGACTTCAGCTCAGGTCATGATCTTGCAGTTTGTGGGTTCAAGCCCTGAGGCGGGCTCTGTGCTGTCAGCTCTGAGACTGGAGCCTGCTTCAGATTCTGTGTCTCCTTCTCTCTCTGCCCCTCCCCCACTTGTGCTGTGTCTCTCTATCAAAAATAAATAAATGTAAAAAAAAAAGTATAATCTGATATGATTGTGCCAAAATGTTCTATTCTTCCAAAATCTATAAATAATTATGTATTCTTTATGTATATATATTTTTTACTGTTTTCGTGAACAGTACGGGAGTTTATTACAAATCCCTAAGAAAAATGAGCGGGATGTTTGGGGATTTGAGAGTAGCATGTCACAGTTTATCAGGACATTCATTACGTGCCAACCCTGTTTCTCCTTTTATGCACAAACACAACACAACACACACACACACAGCCATACACACAACACATTACATTTTGTGTCTTCTACACATTGGAGGAGAAAGATAAGCTGTAACTATGCAAATGGTAATTATGGCAATACCCAAAGTACTAAGCAAAATTAAAGTATATAGTTAAAGTGGCTTTATTCCAAAGAATATGAGACAGCATTAACTGTGTAACTGTTAGAGCAGTAACTGCCAGCTTAGGGGAAGGGACAGAAAAGTGAAATATGGCTGAACGTCAAGATTAGAGAAGTAAGAGTGGAAATGTGGTCAGAAAAGGTATGGATTCACTTTTGGAGACCACTGCCAGGGTGATCATAAGAATCTTTAACATTCCTCTGTGGCACACTGTGGTCAGTGTCAATTTGACTTACAAAGGATGCCCATCCTCTGCATCTACAAACCCTGGCCAAATAGGATACAACCTGAAAAACTGAGTGGGAAAAGGAGCATTATTAACAATTTGATTTCCTTTGCACTCTGGAGTCGGGCTGTTTCTTCATATTTGGTGTGTGTGGATGTTATATCCAGTTTGTAGCTGTAGAGAAATTTTAAAGTCCTAAAGGGTCCTTCTGTCAAGGTTAAGTTAGAAACTGTGCCTCTTTTTCAGTTGTTTCTTTGTTTAAATAAAATGTTATCAGTTCCCAGAAAAAAAAAAAAAAAAGAAAGAGAAGCTATGGATTCACCATATGGATTCATCAGTGGTGGTGACAACAAGCCCAGAGTCTCTCTTACCATCTTTCTGGGAAGATGGAGGAATGGAGAGAAGAGGTAAGAGTCACGCAGGAGAAGCTACAGTGGTAAGAGAAAAGGTATTCCCTTGGCCATCTGGTCACCTGACTGGGGGCAGCAGTTCTCGTGTGCTAACTTGATTCTACTTTAATAGAGAATGAATACACTGAAACCAACCAGGACCAGGACTGTCAACATCAATAGGCTGAAGTTCTATTCCACAAAAAGTAACTTATACATGGTCTCTGTTAAAATGAGTCAGTGTTGGTACATTTCTTTTGAAGGTTGTGTATTTGGTTCCACACTAGACATGCATCATGCCAATCTCCTTTTTTGAAAGAATAGTATAGGAGCTAAAATGTTTTCTTTTTTAAAGTAATGATGTTCAATCCAGTGATAGATACAATGTTCCAATTCTTTATATATATTCATTTTGAACAGTATTCTATTTAGATCGATGAACAGTGATACTGGAATGAAACGTGAAGAATTTTGAACAACAAGGATTTGCAAATACAATGAAGAGATTGATTTGTGTTTAGCATAGTTATGGTATTTTGTATAATTTATTTCCTTCTAATTATTTTTTATTGCCCATTTTGAGATGATTATTGAAAATCCTCTCCCTTAGATTTCCTCATCACCCATCTTTCGATCTAATTTTTTCCAATACCGTGACCAACAAATAACATGTTCTCTGCCGACTACAAATTAATGTACATCTTTAAAATTGTGGTAAAAATACATAATATAAGATCTATCTCCTGAACAAAATTTTAAGTGAACAGTACGGTCTTGTTAACCATAAGCTCTAAGTTACACAACAGTACTCTAGAATTTTTTGTCTTGCATGGCTGAAACTTTGTTCCCATTGAACTTCAATCTTCTATTTCCACAAGCCTCCAAACCCTGGCAACTACCATTCTACTTTCTGCTTTGATGAGTTTAAGTATTTTAGATACCTCATATCAGTAGAATCCTTCAATATTGGTCCTTTTGTGACTGTCTTATTTCACTTAGCATAATGTCTTCAAGGTCCATTTTTATGTTGTGGTGACAAAATTTTCTTCTTTTTTAAGAAAGAATGTGTATACCATGATATAATACATTTTCTTTATCCATTCATCCACAGATGAACATTTAGCCTGTTTTTACATGTTGGCTATTGTAAGCAGTGACAAAATGAACATTACAGTACACATATCTCTTCAAGATCCTAATTTCATTTTTGTTTTTTTTTTTGGGTGGGTGTGGTGAATACCTAGGAGAAGGATTGCTGAGATCATATGGGGATTCTATTTTAATGTTTTAGAAACTTCCGTATTATTTACCATAGCAACTGCATCATTTTACATTCCCATCAGCAGTGCACAATGGTTTCAATTTCTTAACATCCTCATCAACACTTGTTATTTTTAGTTTCTTTTGATAATGGCTATCTGGACAAAAGTGAGGTGATATCTCATTGTGATTTTGATTTACATTTCTCTGATGATTAGTAATATCGAGTACATTTTCATATACCTGTTGGCCATTTGACTTCTTTTAAGAAATTTCTTTGCCCATTTTTAAATCGGGTTATTTTTTTGTTTTGTTTTGCTACTGAGTTGTATGAGTTCCTTATAGATTTTGGATTTAACTCCTTATCAGATACATGGCTTGCAAATCTTTTCTTCCATTCTGTAGTTTGCCTTTTTACTCTGTTGATTGTCTAACTTACTGTGCATAAACTTCTAATTTGATTTAACCTTAACTTATATATTTTTGCTTTTATTGCCTGTGCTTTTGGTGACATGTCCAAGAAATAATTGCCAAGACCAACATCATGAAGTTTTAACTGAGTGTTCTTCTAGGAGTTTTACAGTTTCAAGTCTTAAATTTATATACTTAATCCTTTTTAAAAGAGTTTTGATGTACGGCATAAGATGTCAGTTCAATTTAATTCTTTTACACATTGATATCCAGTTTTCCCAATACTATTTGTTGAACAAACTATTCTCTTCTCATTGTGTATTTTTTGGCACCCTGTGGAAAATCAATGCACTGCATGTGCATGAGTTTATTTTTGGCATTTTATAGTGTTCTGTTAGTCTCTATATCTGTCTTTATTTCAATACCGTACTATTTTTGTTACTATATCTTTGCAATGTGTTTTTAAAATTTAGAAATGTGATGCCTCTACTGTGTTATTCTTTCTCAAGATTATTTGGCCATTTAGGATCCTTTGTGCTTCCATATGAATTTTAGGACTGCTTTTTCTAATTCTGCAAAAATGCTATTGGAATGGGAGTTTGATTTGAGATTACATTAGATCTGTAGATGGCTTGGGTAATATGGACGTTAAAAAAGTTATTGATTCTTCAGATCCATGAATGTAGGGTATCTTTCCATTTATTTCAGTCTTCTCCAATTTTTAAATTGTTTTGTAGTTTTCAGTGTACAAATATTTCACCTCCTTGGTTTAGTTTATTCTTAAGTATTTTATTCTTTTTGAAGCTATTATAAATGGTATTTTTTAAATATACTTTTCAGATTATTTATTGTTAGTGTTAAGAATGCCACTGGCTTTTGTGTCTTGGTTTGTATCCTGAAATTTTACTGAATTTATCTTAGTTCTAATAGTTCTCTCTCTGTCTCTGTCTCTCTCTGTGTGTGTGTGTGTGTGTGTGTGTGTGTGTGTGTGCAAGAGAGAGAGAGAGAGAGTCATCTTTAGGATTTTCTGTATAAAAGATCATGTCATCTGCAAACAGAAATAATTTTACTTTTTCTTTTCTGATTTGAATGTGTTTATTTCTTTTATTTGCCTAGGACTTCCAGTACTATGTTGAGTAGAAGTGGATGGAGAGTATCCTTGCTTTGTTCCTCATATTAGAGGAAAAATTTTCAGTTTCTCACCGTTGAGTATGATGTTAACTGTTGGCTTTTCATATATGGCCTTTGTTATGTTGAAGCAATTTTCATTTATTCTTAGTTGTTGAGTGTTTTTTGAAAGGGTGTTGAGTCTGTCAAATGCTTTCTCTGCATCTATTGAGATGATTACGTAAGTTTTTATTTTTTTTATTATTTTTTTGTTTATTTATTTTTGAGAGAAAGATAGACAGAGTGAGAGTGGGGAGTGCCAGAGGAAAAGGGAGACACAGAATCTGGAGCAGGCTCCAGCCTCTGATATATCAGGACAGAGTCCGATGCGGGGCTTGAATTCATGAACTGCAAGATCATGACCTGAGCTGAAGTTGGACGCTTAACCGACTGAGCCACCCAGGTGCCCCAGTCATGCAGTTTTAATCATTTGTTCTGTTAATGAAGTATATCACACTGATTGATGTTGAACCATCCTTGCATCCCGAAGATAAATTCCACCTGCACAAATCCTACAGGGTATATGATCCTTTCGATATGCTGTTGAGTTTGGTTTGCTATTATTTTGGTAAGAATTTTTGCATCCACTTTATGGATATTGATCTGTAGCTTCCTTTTTTCTAGTGCTTTTTTTCTGGCCATGGTATCAGTGTAGTGCTGGCTTCACAAAAATATTTGGAAAGGTTCCCTCCAGTTAAATGTTTTTGGAAGAATTTTAAAAAGAATGGCATGAGTTCTTCTCTAAATGTTCAGTTGAGTTCATCAATGAACCTCTGTGGTCCCCGCCTTTTTTGGGTGGTAGGGGATGTTAATTATTGATTCAACCGAATCAGTAGTTATAGGTCTGCTCAGATTTCCTTCTTCACGATATGGTCTTGCTCAGTTGGATGTCTCTATGGAGTTATCTATTTCTTCTAGTTATGCAATTTGTTGGTGTATAATTGTTCATCATGGTCTTTTGATTTCTGTAGCATCACTCGTAATATATTTTATTTCTGGTTTTGTTTATTTGATTCTTCTCTCTTTTTTATCTTTGTCTAGCTAAAAGTTTGTCAATTTTGTTCAACTTTGTGAAAACTCAATGGTTAGTATTGTTCACTATTGTTTTTCTATTCTGTTTTGTTTATTTCTTCGGTAATCTTTATTATTTCTGTCCTGCTAACTCTGGGCTTGCCTGTTCTTTTTAGTTTCTTGTGGCATATATTTGGGTTATTTATTTGAGACCTTTCTTTTTTATTAATGTAAATTATCACTATCAACTTCCCTTCTAATACTGTGTTTGCTGCATCCCGTAAGTTTTGCTATGCTATGTTTTCATTTTCATTTGTCCCAAGATACTTATAATTACACTTCTGATTTTTTGTCCCATTGATTATTTAAAAGCATATTGTCTTATTTTCACATATTTGTGAATTTTACAGTTTTTTTCTACTATTGGTTTCAAGTTTCTTTCCATTGTG
The DNA here is from genome assembly GCF_016509475.1 of Prionailurus bengalensis. Taxonomy (NCBI): domain Eukaryota; kingdom Metazoa; phylum Chordata; class Mammalia; order Carnivora; family Felidae; genus Prionailurus; species Prionailurus bengalensis. The sequence continues at coordinate 26,684,628 of NC_057353.1, read as the reverse complement.
GTTGAGAAGATACTTGGCATAATTTCAATATTCTTAAATTTGTTAACACTTGTTTTGTGACCTCACATGTGATCCACACTGAAGAATGGTCTGTATGTGTTGGAGAATATTTAACCTGCTGATGTTGGGCAGAATGTTATGTATTTGTCAGTTATGAACATATAGTATTGTTCAAGTCTTCTCTTTCCTTTGTAATCTTCTGTCTGGATAGTCTATCCATTATTGGAAGTGGAGTATTGAAAGCTCCTACTATTACTGTGTTGTATATTTTAATTAGTTCTATCAATGTTTCCTTCATAGACTTGAGGCCTCTGGTGTTGGGTGCATATATACTTATAATTATTTTATCTTGCTGGTGAATTGACCCTTTTGTCATTATATAAGGTCCTTCTTATGACAGTTTGTTGAGTTAAAGTCTATTTGTCTGATAGAAGCATGGACATTCCTGCTCTTTTATGATTGATATTTACATGGAATATCCTTTCAATTTCAACCCACGCCTGTCTTTGTAACAAAAGTGAGTCCCTTATAGACAGCATGTAGTTGGATCTTATTTGTTATTATTTTAACCCATTCAACTACTCTGTCATTTGATTGTGGAGTTTAATCCATTTACTTTTAAAGTAATTATTGACTTAGAGTAATTATAATAGTGATTTACTATAGACATTTCTTCAGTTGTTTTTCATCTTTCTTGTGGTTATTTTTCCCTGCTTTTCCTCTCTTGTTATTTTCCTGTTTCATTGATTTTTTTATAGCAACATGCTTTGGTTTCTTATCTGTTTGTTTGTTTATGTGTGTATATATTATACGTGTTTTCTTTGTTATTACAATGGGGCTTACATAAAACATCATTTGTTATACCAATCTATTTTAAGATGGTACCAACTTAGGTTTAGTCACGTACAAAAAGTCTACACTTTACCTCTCCTTGCCCCACTTTATATTATTAATGTATCCACAGACATATTTTTATAGTCATAGTTATTTTTATACTCTTGTCATTTAACTTCTATACTATATTAAAAGTGATTTACATACTGCTGTAACAGTATTACAGTATTCTGTATTTGTTTATATATTTACTTTTATCAGGAAGCTTTATATTTTTGTAGGCTTTTTTGTTGCTGTTTAACATGTTTGTTTGTTTGTTTGTTTATTTACTTACTTAATTATAATGTGTATTTATTTTGAAGGAGAGTCAGAGCACGAGTGAGGAAGGGACAGAAAGAGAAGGAGACAGAGGATCTGAAGTGGGCTCTGCACTGACAGGCAACCCTGACGCAGGGCTCGGACACATGAACCTCGAGATCATGGCTTGGGCCAAGTCGGTCGCGTAACCAACTGAGCCACCCAAGTGCCCCTTGTTTTTGTATCAGTGTAGAGGACTCTCTTTAACATTCCTTATCATGCAGATTTAGTGATGATAAACTTCATCCCTTGCTTATCTGGAAAATCTTTATCTCTCCTTAATTTTGGAAGGACAGTTGCTGGATGTAGTATCCTCGGTTGGCATTTTTTTTTTTCTTTCAGAGGTTTGAATATATTATCTAACTCCCTTCTGGCAAGGTTTCTGCTAAGAATTCCATTGACAATCTTATGGGGGGTTCCCTTGTATATGATGAGTTACTTTTCTATTGTTACTTTTAAAATTCTCTCTTTGTGTTAGATTTTTGAAAATTTGATTATAGGTAGCTCACTGCAGAATTCTTTTAAGTTTAGTTTCATTTTATGTGTAGTTATGAGACTTCTTGAATCTGGATATCCTTTTCTTTCACTATAATTGGAAAGTCTTTGCCATTATTGTTTTTTAAATAGGCTTTCTTCTCCTTTATCTCTCTCTCTTCTCCTTCTGTGAGTCTCATAATGCATATATTGTTGGTATCCCATAAGTCCCTTAGACTTTATTCCCTCTTTTTCATTCTTTCTTCTTTTTCCTCCTCCGATTGGATAATTTCAAATGACTGTCTTTAAATTTGCCAATTCGTTCTTTTGCTTCATAATGTGGGCTGAGGAACCCTCAAGTGTTTTTGTTTTTTTGTTTGTTTGTTTTTTTTAGTTCAGTTATTGCATTCTTCGGCCCCAAAATTTCTGTTTGGTTCTTTTCATATTGTCTATCTCTTTTTGAAATTATTTCTTAGTTTATGCATTGATTTTCTGAACTTATTGAGCATCGTTTTGACTATTATTTAAATTCTTTGTCAGGTAATGCATATACCTCTGTTTCTTTTGAATCAGTGTTTGAGATTTAGTTTGTTCCATTAATAGGGTCATTTTTTTCTTGTTTTTGTATTTTTTGTAACTTTTGATGATATTCACACATTTGAAAAAACAGCCACCTCTTCCAGTCCTTATAAATTGGTTTTATACAGGAAGGACCCTAAAAAATCAGCCCTGCTAGAGATTCTGAGGGCTCTTCAAGCCATTTCTATGGTTATATCTTCTCTGTAAGTTTCTTTTTTAATGTTTTTTCTTATTTAGTTTTGAGAGAGAGAGAGAGCACAAGCAGGGGAGGGACGGGGGGTGGAGGGGTGGAGGGGACAGAAGATCCAAAACACGTTCTGTGCGAGAGCAGCAAGCCAGATGTGGGTCTTGAACTCACAAACTGTGAGCCTAAGTCAGATTCTCAACCGACTGAGCCACTCTGTAAATTTCTAATTGGAGGTGTATGCCATTCCCCCTCTCGGTAAATTTCTAACTGGAGGTGTATGCCATTTTGTTGTTTTCCAGGAATGTGTAATCTCTTGTTCTCTTGATAACTGTCTTCTGTACATAAATTCTCTGAAGCAACACCATGCCACTCAGCTCATTTTCGTTCTTAGCATTTTGTTCTTTGGGTTTTTTAATTTTTTTTTTTTTTTTTACTGTTTATTTTTTTGGAGAGAGAGAGATAGCATGAGCAGGGGAGGGACAGAGAGAGAGAGGGAGACACAGAATCTGAAACAGGCTCCAGGCTCTGAGCTGTCAGCACAGAACTCGACGCGGGGCTTGAACTTGGAACAGTGAGATCATGACCTAGGCAGAAGTTGGACGCTTAACTGACTGAGCCACCCAGGCACCCCAGCATTTTGTTCTTTGTTTAGTTCGTTCAGGCTGCTATGACAGAAGTACCAGAGACTGGGCGGCTTAAACAACAAACTTTATCTCTCACAGTTCTGGAGACTGGGAAGTCTATAAGATCAAGACAGATTGAACAATTGCTGAAGACCTTCTTCCTGGTTCACTGATGGCCACCTTCCTGGTGGGTCCTTGTAAGAAGAAAAGGGTAAAAGATCTCTTTGGCACCTCTTTGTAAGGGCAGTAATGCCATTCATATGGTCTCCATCTCATTACCTAACCATAACCCAAAGCCCCACCTCCAAATACCATCACACTGGGGATTAAGTTTGAACATAAGAATTTGGGGGATCACATACATTCAGTCTATAGCACTGGCTGCCAAGCATCTACAGCATGCAGCATTCCCTTTGGGCTCTGAGACAAGTAAGACAGAAGCCAGTGCCTCTAGCAGAATTCTGAAAATCTGGAATGTTGGACGTCTACTCCACTCTTCTTCTCTCTAAGGGAGAGGCTACTAAGCCATATGCATCTCTATCTGCTGTACTACATATCTCTGGAGCTCGGGCACATTTTCAGATTCTTGTTTTCAGCAGCCCTCAGGCATCTAGAGTATGCTGGATCCCATCAGCACTCTGAGAGAGGCATGACAAGCCAGCCCCTTGGCCCCCGTGAAAAGTCAGAATGTTGGACATATGGTCCAATCTCCTCTTTCTGTCCCCTAGGGGGAAACCAGGAGCTGGGAGTTTCCTCCCAATTGATCTTGTGAGCTGTGCCAGTGGGAGGGACTATAGTGAGAAGGTGCCATGCATTTTCCTGTCACCTTTTGGATGTAGTTGTTTTTGTGCTTGCCTTGGGTACAAAAGCCTCTTAACTGGCATCTAGATTTCTCAAAAAGAAATTGTTTCATGTATTATTGTTGATTTGGTGTTTCCGTAGGAAAGAGCACTCTCTTGCTCTCCTTCTAATTATCTTAATGTGAGCAAAACATGATCTGTTTTTGGTAAACTTTACTAAATTTAAATTGTTATGAGCAAATATTATTAAGGAAAATCCCCAGAAATGTGATAGGAGTACAATGCTTTAATAAGATTCTATTTAATTTTAATAAAGAGATTACAGTATTTTGCTTATATCAAGTCTAGAAATTTAGATAATCTCATTTACAACATATATACACTGGGAGCTCCTTATCCATTGAGAATACGTTCCAAGACCCTCAGTGATGCCCCAAACTGTGGATAGTAACAACCCCATATATAGTATGTTTTTTTCCTATGCATACCTGTGATAAAGTTTAATTTATAAAGTAGGCACAGTAAGAGATTGACAACAGCAACTAGTAACAAAGGGAACAGTTTTAACAATACACTGTAATAAAAGTTGTGTGACCATGGTCTCTTTCTCAAAATATCTTATTGTACTATACTCACCCTTCTTCTTCTTGTGATGATGCAAAATGACAAAATGCCCACAGGATGAGACGAAGTGAGGGAATGATGCAGGCCTTATGACATAGCGTTAAGCTACTACTGACCTTCTGATACATCAGAAGGAGGATCATCTGTTTCCAGATTGTGGCTGACCAAGGGTAACTGAAACTGTGGAAAACAAAACCCACAGATAAGGGGACTACTGCATACTTCGATGTGTATCTGTCTGTGTTTATGTGTGCATCTAAATTGAATTTTAAATACCACAGTATAGGTATAATACCTAGCAATAAAAAAATTAGCCATGTAGTTATATAACTTACACCATTAAAAACTATTATAACTGATATTAATTTGCATGTTGTGATTTGGTTTTATTTTTATAGTAATTTTAAAAAGGATGTTTAAACTAATGGCTATATAAAATGTTACAATGTGAACCATGAACCATAAACTTTGAATTTTCATAGAGAATTTTGTTTTCAAATTTGACACTCTGGGGGAGCCTGGCTGGCTCACCTGGCTGGCTCAGTCAGTTAAGCGTCTGATTTCGGCTCAGGTCCTGATCTCACGGTTCGTGGGTTCGAGCCCCGCGTCGGGCTGTGTGCTGACAGCTCAGAGCCTGGAGCCTGCTTCAGATTCTGTCTCCCTCGCTCTCTGCCCCTCCCCAGCTTGTGCTCTGTCTTTCTCTCTCAAAGAATAAATATTAAAAAAAAAATTTTAAAAAATTTGACACTCTATCATATAACTTTAAGTAGTATTTGAGCCATAATACTATCCAAACAAGGTAAAATTAAAGGACGTTATTAAATATAAAAAGACCTGGGGAAAAATACCTGCTTTTCCAATTCTGTAAACCATTAACCATAAAACTATTGGAGGGGGGTTGGTTGCATAAACTATAAAAATTGACAGATGAACTGTATGAAAAACGATGAAAAAATGGGAGGGAGAATACATGAAAAAATACTGAAAACCAACAATATTTCTAAGTTGAATATAGATTTAAAATACCGTAGAGAAAACTAGCTCAAGCTGATGAGTGAAAAAATCAAGAAGAAATTCTTGCCTCTCTGGTTCTGTTGCTAAAATATTAGAGCAGACTTTGCCAAAAATATATAATACGGGTCATTAATGAGCTTAGGTGGATTTGGCGTCCCTGGAACTCATCTATACCCACTTGCAAATATCACCATTGAAGCAAGCAAAACTTTAACATTTACTGCTGTAGAATAAAAATCAGAATTATTTTAATTATTAGGGAAAAGTTTTGGTCATATGTAATCAGATTAGAAGTACAAGACAACAAAAGCCGGCATGATTATTATTTACCAAGAAGGAAAAATAAAAATCAACAGCAGCAGCATTTTAGGTAAGAAGGAAAGAGAGGAAAAAGAGAAACCAATGTTACATTCACATGTATAAACTAAGATTTGTGATGTAAATTTATTTTATAAACTAAATAAACAAAAAACAACAGCCTTGCAGCAGGTAGAAAAAAGTAGTATGGTATCATTTGCCTCAATTAAATATATAATTTAGGTGAAGTTACATAATTTTGATCAAAACATCCTACGTTGCATGTTTTATTTTCCATTTTACCTTTTTGTGTTGGAAATGTTTCATGTACTACATATATTATTAGGGATAATTACAGCCACCAGTACTGAATCAAGACAATCCAGTGAAACTAATGAAGGTGGTAATCCATAGAAACAAATGAAAAATTTAAATAATAATGTCTCCTATGATTATTCAATCAAATTTGCAGAAATTGTGGTGAAGCTAAGGTTGATTTTTATCCTCCTTTCTATTTAATTTTGTTAACCAACATGTTTGACTGTCAAATAAAGATAAAATTAAATTTGAATTAAGTTTTGCATACATTTTAAGAAATGTTTCATAGATCTATTAGAAATAAAGATTTAACCTACAGATTTGATTTTTGGTTTATTATAATATTCTAAGTCCATAGAGTATTTAAAAGATAATGATACTTGTAAGAAAGACAAATATGATTTCTGGCAACATTTCATCTTATTTTAGGAGATGAAATATGGAAAATATAGAGATATTTCTATTATGATTTAGTGGTCAACAATGTCTTTCTTGTTTAACAAATAAGGCATGTTTAATTTAGTTATAGTGGAAGCTATACATGTAAATAAATATGGAACAAAATTTTAGTGAGAGAATTATAGATTTCATTCACATGGAGACTAGAAAATTATGTTAAACCTGACAGCAACAAGGTAGAGGACCCAATGGTGTCAATTAAATATGTGGAAATAAAATTCTGCACTATAATAAAAATAGGTTACTTGAGATAAAAATGAACTTTATCCTCCATAGTGGCAGCTATTACATGATACCTATTTTTTTAAAGTATATTTATGTACATTCAACAAGTGGTATTGGGAAAGCGGGAAAGCTACATGCAACAGAATGAAAGTGGACTTTTTTACACCATACACAAAAATAAACTCAAAACGGATTAAAGGCCTAAGTGTGAGGTCTGAAGCCATTAAAATCCTAGAAGAGAGCATAGGCAGCAATTTCTCTGACATCAGCCATAGCAACATTTTTCTACATCTTATCTTCTGAGGTAAGGGAAACAAAAGCAAAAATAAACTATTGGTACTTCACCAAAATAAAAAGCTTCTGCACAAAGAAGGAAACAGTCAAACAAACTATGCACAAATAGACAATCTATGGAATGGGAAAAGATGTTTGCAAATGATATATCCCATAAAGGGTTAGTATCTAAAATATATAAAGAACTTATACCTAGGCATAAACATAAACAAAGAGGTAAAAGATATTTACTCTGAAAATGTATAAGATTATGAAAGAAATTAAAGATAACACAAAGAAATGGAAAAACATCCCATGCTTGTGGATTGGAAGAGCAAATATTGGTAAACTGTCTATACTCCCCAAAGCGATCCACACATTTTTTAAGTTTATTTCTTTATTTTGAGAGAAAGTGAAACTTGCATGAGTGAGGGAGGAGCAGAAAGAGAGAGAGACAGAGAGAGAGAGAGAGAGAGAGGGAATTCCAAGCAGGCTCCATGTTGTCAGCACACAAAGCCCAACATGGGGCTCAATCTCATGAACCATGAAATCATGACCTGTGCTGAAATCAAGAGTCAGATCCTTAACCAACTAATCCACCTAGGTGCCCTGCAATTGACACATTTAATGCAATCCCTATCAAAATACCAACAGCATTTTTCACAGCACTAGAGCAAACAATCCTACAATTTGTATGGAACCACAAAAGACCCCACAGCCAAAGCAATCTTGAAAAAGAATTGCAAAGCTGTAGGTGTCACAATAATTCTGGACTTCACGTTATATTACAAAGCTGTAGTCACCAAGATAGTATGGTACTGGCACAAAAACAGACGCATAGATCAATGGAACAGAATAGAAAACCCAGAAATGTACCCACAACTATATGGTCATCTAATCTTCGACAAAACAGGAAATAATATCCAATGGTAAAAAGACAGTCTCTTCAACAAATGGTGTTGGGAAAACTGGATAGCAACATGCAAAAGAATGAAACTGGATCAATTTGTTACACCATATACAAACATAAATTCAAAATGGATGAAAGACCTAAATGTGAGACAAGAAACCTTCAAAATACTAGAAGAAAACACAGGCAGCAACCTCTTTGACATTGGCTGTGGCAACTTCCTAATAAACACATCTCCAGAGGTAAGGGAAACAAAAACAAACATGAACTATTGGGACTTCATCAAGATAAAAAACTTCTGCACAGCAAAGGAAAGAATCGACAAAACTAAAAGGAAACCTTCAGCATGGGAGATGATATTTGCAAATGACATATCTGCTAAAGGATTAGTATCCAAAATCTATGAAGAACTTATCAAACTTAACACCTCAAAAAACAAATAACCCAGTTAAGCAATGGGCAGAACACATCAATAGACACTTTTCCAAAGAAGACAGACAGATGGCTAATAGACACATGAAAAGTTGCTCAACATAACTTCTCATCAGGGAGCTACAAATCAAACCCACAATGAGATATCACCTCATAACTGTCAGAATGTCTAAAATTAACAACACAGGAAACAACAAATGTTTGACAAGGATGCAGAGAAAGTGGAACCCTCTTACACTGTTGGTGGGAATGCAAGTTGGTGCAGCCACTCTGGAAAATAGTACAGAGGTTTTCCTCAAAAAGTTAAAAATAGAACTACCCTACGACCCAGCAATTGCACTACTAGATATTTATCCAAAGGAGACAAAACTACTTATTCGAAGGGATATATGCACCCCAATGTTTATAGAAACACTATCAACAATAGTCAAATTATGGAAAGGACTCAAGTGTCCATTGACTGATTAATGGATTAAGAAGTTGTGGTATATATACACAATAGAATTTTACTCAACCATCAAAAAGAATGAAATCTTGCCATTTGCAACAATATGGATGGAGCTAAAGTATATTATGCTAAGCAAAATAATTTAGTCAGTCAGAGAAAGAAAAATACCATATGATTTCCACTGATATGTGGAATTCAAGAAATTAAATAGATGAACATAGGGGAAAAATAGAAAGAGACAAACTATAAAACAGACTCTTAACTATAGAGAACAAACTGAGGGGGTTGCTGGAAGGGAAGTGCACAGGGGAATGGGTTAAATGGGTGATAGGTATTAAGGAGGACACTTGTTGGGATGAGCACTGGGTGTTATATGTAAGTAATAAATCACTAAATTCTACTCCTGAAACTAATATTATACTACATGCTAACTAATTGGAATTTATTTTTGTGTGTGTGTATTTATTTATTTTAGAGAGAAAGAGAGAGATAGAAACGGAGAGGGAGAGAATCCCAAGCAGGCTCTGCACTGTCAACATGGAGCCCGAAGCAGGGCTGGAACTCATGAACCATGAGATAATGACCTGAGCCGAAGTCAAAGGCTAAACTGATTGAGCTACCCAGGCACCCCACTAATTGGAATTTAAATAAAAAACTTCAATCTATAAAAAATCGGGGTGCCTGGGTGGCTCAGTCAGTTGAGCATCTGAGTCTTGATTTTGGCTCAAGTCATGATTCCAAGGTCATGGGATGAGCCCCACGTTAGGTGGGCTGTGAGCTGAGTGTGGAGTCTACTTAAGATTCTCTCTCAGGGCGCCTGGATGTCTCAGTCGGTTAAGCATCCAACTTCGGCTCGGGTCATGATCTCATGGTCTGTGAGTTCAAGCTCCGTGTCGGGTTCTGTGCTGACAGCTCGGAGCCTGGAGCCTGCTTCAGATTCTGTGTCTCCCTCTCTCTCTCTCTGCCCCTTCCCAGATTGCGATCTGTCTCTTTCTCTCAAAAATAAATAAATGTTAAAAAAAAAAAGATTATCTCTCTCTGTCTCTCAGCCCCACTTTCCCACTTGTGCTCTCTCTCTAAAAAATAATAAATAAAATAAATAAAAAATAGAAATAAGTAAATAAATAAAAACATGAAAAATAAAAAAATAACTTATACAAATCAACACACAAACACACACTAAAACAAGTAATCCAGTTTTTTTTAAAAATGGACAGAGGATGTAAACAGACATTTCTCCAGTGAAGACATCCAGATGGCCAACAGACAATGAAAAGATGCTCAACCTCGGTCATCATAAGGGAAATACAAATCAAAACCACAATCAGCTATTACCTTACACCTGTCAGAATGGTTAAAATCAAAAACACAAGAAACAAGAGGTGTCAGCAAGGATGTGGAGAAAAAAACCCTTGTGCACTGTTGATGGGAATACAAATTAGTGCAACCAATGAGGAAAACAGTATGAAGGCTCCTCAAAAAGTTAAAAATGTAATTACCATATGATCCAACAAGTCATCTACTGGGTTTCCAAAGAGTACAAAAACACTAATTCAAAAAGACATAAGCACCCCTATGTTTATTACAGCATTACTTACAATAGCGAAATTATGAAAACAACCCAAGCGTCCATCGATAGATGAAAGGATAATGGTGATGTGGCATAGATAATACAATGGAATATTACTCAGCCATAAAAAGAATGAAATCATGTCATTGTGGATAGGTCTAGAGGGTATAATGCTAAGTGAAATAAATCAGTGATAGAAAGACAAATACCATGTGATTTCACTCATACGTGGACTTTATGAAACAAAACAAAGAAAAAAAGAGAAACCCCCCCAAACAAACCCTTAACTCTAGAGAATAAACTGATGGTTACCAGAGGGAAGGTGGGTGGAAGGATGGGCGAAACAGGTGAAGGAGTTTTAAGAGTACACTTATCACAATGAGACCTAAGTAAACTGTAAGAATTGTTGACCACTGTATTACACACCTGAAACTAATATAACATGGTATGTTAGCCATACTAGCTTAAAATAAATAAGTAAACAAACAAACAAACAAACGTACAAGGCAAAACTATTCAAAAACATAAATTTAAAAGAAATTCCAAATAGCACAAAGGTTAAATCTTCCTAAAATAAAATTTCTGTAGAATATTAACTCTTAAGCTCTAAAGGGCTCTACGAAAGGAGGTTTGCTTACATGTTTTAGGAAGCATAGAAATCTATACTTCTTTGTAAACAACTTTAAAAGTGTAATAGCCATTGAATGAGCAGTCAATATCGGATGAGACCTGCTGAGCCCAGCCAAAATAAAACTTACTCCAAGCAAAATATACATTAGTAAAAATATGTACCTAAGTAAACTTCTGTTTTATCATTTTTCTCTTCTTAGTGCTTCAATATGATTTTGAAAATGCTGCCAAATTCTCTCAACTTCTGACACGTAAGCATTTTGTCTATATTACTTTAGTCTTGAAAAGCATACTGGGCAATGTCTACTGAGCTGCTTTCAAAGTAAAAGATTGTTCTTTAGTTTACAGTGTGCTTGTGGTTTGTAATTTTTAATACTTATGTTTTCCAGAAAAAATATATCCCGCCTGTGCCTCAAAATGATAGCCATCATTCAGCATTAAATGTTGTGTCTCGTGCAACAACCTTCAGTTGAGCAATCCGGGCATAAATGGAATCATGTCATATATACAAACACAAATGCACACATGCAGCCCAATCCATGGTGTCTCTCAGTGAGCGTCACTGAGTGATAAAAGGAAATGCACTGACCAATTTGACATGAACCCATGGAAATTCCCAAATACCCTTCATTAATTATTTTTCTTCCAAGGGCCTGGAGTTTTCTTTGACCCATTTAATTTCTGCCTTGGGTGAAATCTATCAGTTCCCATTTTTTCTTTTATGTGTAAATTTGGCTGTGGGAGTGAAGGCAGAGACATTACAGTGGTCAGGATGACATATGAAGAGCAATTTATTTCTGAGTCACATGCAGGCAGGGGAAAAGTGGAATATGAAGCTTACTTTTACCAATTTTACTTAAATTTATGTATTTATTTAATTTCAGACTTAATGAAATTGAAAAACTAGTTTAAATTAGTCCCAGATGCACTTTATCTAGATCCAAAGCTAGTATTTTATCAATACTTTTATCTCTGTCACTGTCTCTTCCTCTGTCTCTCTCCACTCTCCACCCTGACACTACTTTTCCCGGACTATTTGAGAGTAAGTTATATATACTGAAATTTGCCCTTGAGTACTTCAATGTGCATTTATAAAAACTGTGAGATTCTCTTACAGAACCACATCATAATTATTAAAATAAAAAAAACTGGGGCGCCTGGGTGGCTCAGTCAGTTAAGCGGCTAACTTCAGCTCAGGTCATGATCTCACAGTTTGTGGGTTCAGGACCCGCATGGGACTCTGTGCTGATAGCTCAGAGCCTGGAGCCTGTTTCAGATTCTGTGTCTCCCTCTCTCTCTCTGACTCTCCCCCGTTCATGCTCTCTCTCTGTCTCAAAAATAAATAAACGTTAAAAAAATTTAAATAAAATATAAAATAAAATAAAATAACATTGACATGTCATTGTCTAAACAACATACTTTATTCAAATATAACTATTTCTCTCACTAAGAAAAGAAAAAAAAATTCTTGTCTGTGCCCCAATCCAGAGTAACTTGATACATTTAGCTGTCATGTCTCTCTAATATTCTTTAATTTAGGACAATTTCTCAGTTTGTCTATTAACTTGTATTTTTTTTTATCTTTTATGACCTTGACATTTTTGAAGAGTAAAGGCCATGTATTCTCTAGCATGTCCTTCAATTTAGGTCTGTCTGATATTTTCTCATTATTAGATTCAGGTCATGTATTTTTGGCAGAAAAACCACAACAGTGACTTTGGGTCCTTTTAAGAGGCACATGACCGCCATCAATAGTTATCAAGCAAGATTGCACTTGCCGTCTGCAAAGCATAACTTTCTTTCTGTATTCCAAAAGCATAATTATTTATTTTCACTTAAAAAACATATTTATAGAGCCCTTACTATGTTCTAGGCAGTTTGTATGTATTAAAGTGTTATAAGATTCCAGAATAGGTGGTCAAATATTAGCATAATTGAGGGAAATGCCTCAAAACTAGTGGAACTTTAATAGGACCCTGGGTTATAGAAGGATGACGAGTAGGATAATGAAGGAAATTCCAGACAAGAAAACCTAGAAAGATGGAATTCATCACCTTGCAATGTTGGTTAACTAAGCCTGGTCCATTCTGAAAGCTTATGAAGTGGCTGTGGTACATGTGAAATCAATTTTTCATCACCCATATTATAAACCACAATTAATAAAACTATTCTCAGCAGGAATTAATTTTCAGAAATCCAGGATGTCTTTTGATGTTTGTAATAGTGCACACAGTCTGCAGAATATATTTTTCGTTGGTCCGTGTATCCAAAATAGACTACAGTTTTGTTTCCATGTACTTAAATATGCTTGACTATGTTTAGTTGCTGTGCATTGTTGCTGGTGTTGTGGTTTATTTATTTCTTTCCTAATTAGTTGAAACGCCTCAACTCTGAATTACCTGCTGAATGAGCTTATCTGATCCTTCTTATTTCTGATGCAAGATGCCACTCTTTCCTTGAGAACAGCCTTCATATAAGTCAAAACACATATAAAGAGCAAGTAACTGCTTTATTATTCCATTAATTTAAATATTCAAGGACTTGAAGGTATAGATCTGGATAGGAAACATATTGTATGTTCAAAATTTTAATAATATTGTTAACAGAGAATGTCTCCTTTTTTATGGTATAATTATCTCTGATTATTCCTGAAGCTTGAAACGAAAGAGCAGCACAATCCTGCAATTAGGGTACAATTGTACCTGAAATCTTAGAAGTTCAAAGTCAGAGCACTGCAACTTGCAACTTAGAACTACCAGAATGGGTGCATTCCATATGCATTTGGTTAGTCTATAGCACATTCCTCTATTCCTTAACAGATATGTGGGCTGCAGCTGATATGTATCGTTCAGTAACTAAGTTTAAACTTTAAAAAAAAAGTTACTCTCTTCTAAAGCATAAGTTACAAAATCACAAAGGTGAAAGGTTTTGAGGTATTTAATTTCCTTTTCTGCCGTAAAAAAGTAGGAAATAGAGCAAACACTAGATGCATTTTATAAATCACATAGTCCAAGGCAATGCACTTTATACATAGGAATGTGAAATGTCAGATTCAATTAAATAAGTGCTTGTAAAATAAAGCATTTCACCACATGAGCATATTTAAATCATAACACAGATAAATGCACTAAACATTCAAATAAGCATATGTAGCTACTTGACTCTTTAATTATTGAAATAGAGACGTTGACTCCCATGTGCGACGATGAAAACCGACCATGCCTTCTCTTAAATGCTTACTTCTGGATTTTGACTTGTGCTATATTTATTTTTAAGTGGTATTTTACAGTGAAGACTAATATGTGCTCTTCATATACTCTCCACACTGCATTTTTTCAGATTCCTCCATTGGTTAGAGATGTTGAATCAGTAGTTAGCATACATTCTGAAACAGCATATACTTAAATACTTCAGGGAATAAAAAATTAACTCTTTAGCTCAAGACTGGGGACATCTCATGGAGGTCTTCTAATCTATTATTATTGTAAATATACACATGTATATCACATGTATAAAGAGTAACTTTTGTCATGACCTACTAGTAATAGGCAACAGTAATGTCAGCTCCGTACTACACAATGTAACCAGTCTTTTACAAGCAACTCTGATCCTCCCCCAATTTCTTCATGGTCAACATGAATGTTCCCATTTTATAGGTGAAGAATCTTTCTTAGGCTAAGCTACTTGTTTAATACTATTTAATTAAAATATGGCTCAATAAGGCCTTCATAGTAGGTATGTTGAATTTTCTAGCCACTGTGATTTCTTGTAACATTAAACATGAGAATCGGTTCAGTGGCATTGCAGATATTTTCTTAACATACCTACTTATTTACACACCTACCTTTTCTTGCGTTTGCCTTATAAGATAATTTGTTGTAAGTTAGATTTATAATTTTATTTATATTTTAAAATATTTATTCTGATGATAAAGATACATCCATTGACAAAAACATCCTTAAAAATTGGGGGAAAAAAAAGCTAATACCCACAATCCCGTAAATCAGATATAAACACTGATAAAAACATGTTTGCATTTTTCCTACCAGTCTGCCTGGAGAGTGCTTATTTTCAGGTAACACATAATTGCATACGCATTAATTTAGCAACTCAGATACTTAGTAAGTGCCTCCTATGTACCACCACCTAAGGATAAAGAGGTAAATGTCATAGAAAAAAAGCTTGGTTTCTTACTGCACATACATATACACACGAATACTATTCACCTATCTTGAAAAATGAGGTATATAATTCTTTGTTCATTTTTTTTCCCCATGATATCAATAAGCATTTCTCTAAGTCTAACCATCATGAGATGCAACTTTTAATAAATTTTATAAGGTAGCTAAGTGGATAGATCATGATGTTTTTAAAATTTGGATTCAAATTTTAGCTTTGCCACATTGTGTAATCCCTTGAGCTAGTGCCCTAACCTCTTTGTTATTTGTGTCTTCATCTTTCCAATGCAAATAAAAATTAGTACGTATCTATAGGACTTGTTGAGTAGTTCCTGTTCATACTTCTTGTGATAACACTATTTTTAGGTTATACTTTTATTATTATATTTTCATTTTATGGTATCATGGCACCTCATATTCGACATAATGCCTGAGAACCTATCAGCATCAATTCCAGTTATTTTGTTCCGACAGCCTTCACAAACTTCCAGTAAAATATCAAAGAATTAATGGGCTTATTTGTGCAAAGGCTTAGCACCTGTTCTGAAGCACCACAGAAGGAGAATCTTATCAGATACTTTGTATTGCTTCTGAGAACTGGTGGGCACAGTCCTGTATGGTGTTGCCCGTTGCTCCAGCAGTTCCCTATTGTGCCTTTCCCCCACCCAATCTGAAAGCATGCTCCACATCGGAGATCCCATCCTTCGGTCCTCCTTACACATACAGCCATAGTTCCCATCCACGCGTCTGCACAGAGGGGGCTTCGAACGTCAGCTGCACTGAGCTAAAATCAGTGTTTCCCCAATACCATCTAAGCCTTGGATTTTTACTCAGACCACCCAAACTGTCCCTATTCCTTCATGGTGAATTTTCATGTAAAGGGAACTCTGTGTTATTTCTTGTCCCTGTAACATAGTAGAGCTCATCTTAGGCTGCCACAGATATTCCGAGAAGGCAGACCTACTCAGAGGCAGGGGCATTTCTCCTCTCAGGCTTCTCCTTGGATTCAGTGCAAGTGTGAAAATCCAGACATTGCCTACTTCCCAGCTTGGGCTGAAATTTTCCTCTCTCCCACCTTGCTCTATTTCTTTTCCCTCTCCTCCCACTCCAGGCGTGTAGCATACAATTCTCAATAAAGGTGGGTTTTAACAGACAGGAATAGAGATTGTTTTTTAAGCAGCTTTTGCTTTTAATCTGGTTTCCTTTGAAGCAAAGGAAAACAAAGGAAAGCAAAGGTTTGACTTCTTGTGGAGGGGAAAAAACAATAAAAGTTCTGAGATTGAAATGTGCATTTATATTTTAATAGATTATCTGATTTTATTAGATATACAGATTTTAATAGATATACTGACTTTATTAGACCTCAGTCTTCTGATGTAATGTATACCTATCTGATGTAATGTATATCTAGTAAGAAGAAAAATTTCATATCCTTTGTATACATTAATTTATTAAGAAGTAGCTGTTTTATGGGAAAGTGCTAGTGTAATCTCTGATGTGCTATTTTACAATAGTGTCTGGAGGTCTTAAAAAAGTCTTCATAATTCTTCTATTTATAGTTACCCATCTAAAAAAGTTTAGTGGTTGAATTTAATACTTAGCAATTATGCTAGCCAAGCAATATGTAGGCAAGTATTTTAAGCAGCTATGTCTCTGCCAATTCCATGTGGCAATTTTCAACCCTACTATTCTTGATATTACATGAAATGTAGAGGGAATCCATTATGTAAACACACTTTTTGAGGGCTGAAAATGAAAACTTTTGATACACTTAAATCTAACTTGTCCAGACTATTCTCCGAAATCAGTGCATTCTATAAATCTGCATCACATTAAAATAGTGTGGAGATTAATGGGGATTGCACATTTTGTTTTTATAATAACTTCCATTTATTGAAATGAACAACATGACTGCTAATGTGTTTAATGTTGTATATACATCATCTCATTTAATTCCTACAATAACATTGCAAAAGAAAGATTAACCTTAGACTCTTTTGCAACTGGGAATTCTGAAGGACAGACTTGTAATACACCCAAGACTACTCAACTAACAAATGATTGAAGCGTATGAACCTATTTCTTAACAAAGTGTGATAAATGTTATGCAAAGATGGCTGCCCCAAACCTGTGCCATCCTGGTACACATATGCTGCTCTTCCCCTGAAAAAGTGAACTCTGTTTCTCCTTCCCTTGGACCTTGCTGGCCCTTATGATTTGTTTTGACCAATAGAATACACCAGAGTCATGTTTTGCCAGTGCCAGGCTTAGACCTAAGAGAGGTCTGCCAGCTTATACCAGAGGCCTGGATAACAGCTGTCATGTAAATGAGTCCAACCACCTTGCTGGCGAGAGATGTGCAGAGAAAAATACTCTGGAGAATGAGACTCTACCAAGGGAGAGAGAAGGAGGTTCAGCCAATCCTTGGCCATTATAGTTAGCTTCTCTGAGACACCAGATATTTGAATGAAGACATGTAGACAGATCCTGTATCCCTAGTTGAGCTGACACAACAAAGCTTAGAAGAGAGGCTCAGACAGCCTCTGCCAAATCGCAAGATGATAAGCAAATAAATAGTAGTTGGTGTTTTAAGCACTAAGTTTGGGGAGCTCTGCGAGGCAGCAAGAGAGAACTGAAATATCAATATAAGTTACAACCTTTTTGCTAGCAAACTCTTTTACTGGATTAATGATTTGTTGTAAAACAAATCTCCTAACGTTTATTTAATTTAAACAAATTATTGGGTACTAGTATTTCATAGCCAGAGAAAGTCATAATAAAAATGTGAGCGGGCGCCTGGGTGGCTCGGTTGAGTGTCCGACTTCGGCTCAGGTCACGAACTCACAGTTTGTGGCTTCCAGCCCCGCATCGGGCTCTGTGCTGACAGCTCAGAGCCTGGAGGCTGCCTCGGATTCTGTGTCTCCCTCTCTCTGCCCCTCCCCTGCTTGTGCTCTGTCTCTCTCTCTCTCAAGAATAAACATTAAAAAATTTTTTTAAAAAGCAAGCAAAAAACAAATGAAGAGTAAAATTCTTTGTTCATAGCTATATATTTTTGCAACTAAAATTCCCCTCAACACTCTAAGTATTTAAAAACTCAGTCATCAGAGAGAAGGCTCGAAACAAAATCATCTTTAAGTAATATAACTGTTAAAAGCATCTTCTTAATTGACTCCATGTTCTAATGAAACTATTCCCATTTATTGAAACCTACAATGCGGCTAGTAATTTGTTTTAGGTTGTATATACTTCAGTCATGTTCTTAATGAAAATATTGGGGATAGTCAAAAAATGCTTAAAATATGATATGAGCTTAAATTATCTTATATACTTGAATATATCACTATAAAATATACAGCTTTGCTCTTTTATATTAAGAAATTATTTTCATCAATTTCTATTAATTTACATTTAAAGGTTTTCTTCCTATAAGTAATTTGTATACAAATCTTAACTGCATCTAATATATAACAGGCATTTACAAATTCTTTCCAACAGAGCTGGTATTTTTTAAAAAGATTTCCACACCAAACATTTGAAGATGGAAAAAAAAAGATGTTAGTTTCCTTTCTGTTGCTAATATTACTTGGAAGCAAGTATGAAAAATTTGAAAACCAGTTTATGAACATGGTGATTATTAAATAAATTATGATACACTGCAAAATGAAATACTACAAAACCATTTAAAACTTTACCCACATTGCTAAGTGAAAAAGTATATTGTAAAGCAATATGTAATAAAACCTCACGTTGTGAAAATAGCATTGATTGCATATATAAATATATAATTCTAAATCTTTACAACTGACATATTTGGAAATTACACAGTAAAGTGTTGTTTTATTTTATAAGCATGAGAAAGCCCTGATGGGCAGAGAGGGGCAGGGAAAGAGAAAGAACCTGGACACATGAGTCAGTAGACCCTGTAAGATTTGGTGCAAATCCTGATTCTACCACTTAGTAATTGTGATTTCAGGCAATAACATTGCATGTCTCAATCTGTTTCCTCATGTGTAAGATGGGAAGAACAATATCTACCTTAAAAATCATAACTGAATTCAGAGAGTACTCAACTGTGCTCAGTAAATGGCTATTATTCAAATTATTATAAACTAAGACCAAATCAAGCCCTGAAAACTCATCTCCCTGTAACAGCACTGCACTGCTCCCCCTGAGGAGAGGTTTTCAAATGCCATTCCAGTGGGCCTGTGTTTGCACGGGGATGTCCTTGGCATTCCCTAAATGTCTGAATCAAGTTTTAGTAAACATGTAATTTAATTTAAAAAATCTATAGCCCATATGCTTGTAAGTCAATTAAATGAGACCAAAATTGAAGGGTGCCTTCTCTATGTTTTCCTCAGGGTTAGGATTGCTCAATAACAAAATCTGAGACGTGATATATTGCAATATGGTTACGTTAGCATTTATTGCAAGAATTTTGTTTGTCTTTTATACTTCGTAAATGTTACTGTCTTTTCTGGAGGCGAAATTCCCTTAAAACTAAGAAAGAGTAATTGACTATAGAAAACAGAAAGACTGGGTGGTATGGATGTGACAAGAACGATCAGATTTAAGAAGAAAAGGCAGATCACTGTAAACAACACCAAATCGTCCACATTGATCGAACCGATGAGGAAATATAAAAGGAGAACAACTAGGCCAAAATATTCACATCCGGTCATTCAATGAGAGAAAATAGAACAAGACCAAAGAGTGATTCTAATTATTAACTTTGGGAGTTTATATGTTACAAGTTCATAGTGGATTTCATGCAGTAAAACGTTGCAGAATAGTTCTACAGCACAGGCCCATTGCTAATGTTATTTGAAAGAACATAAAATGCAGGGAAAGGATGTTTCTCCGATTTTGACAATATGAAGAGTTTAGTCTTATTTTCAAAATTAGGCAAAGTTTGAACATGCAAATGAATTGTCTTCTTCAAAGTAAGAGTATTTGTATTTGATGGGGAAATTGAATATATTTGATGGGAAAAGCATATTAAACCCAGTACTTTTGGCATTTACATCATTGTATTTGATAGCTACATCTGCCTTGTTCTGTGTCTTACAATCAGATGATATTTGTACACTGTTTTTAATAGATATCTGCTCATGTTGACATACGGATTGAAAGATTTTCTTATGCAAAGTCTTTGGGCTTTTCTAGGTTTTTATGCGTATGTTGCTGTTGTTAACGCTTGACACAAGCAAATGTGAAGAAGATATACAACTTTATAAACACGTTTGTCATATACACACTAAAACTTGGAAGACCAATTATGTACTTGTTATTTTTATACAGGATTTATTCCTTTGTTCTCAATATTCCTAAATAAACATTTAGCAAGTGTTTACCATGTGCTAAGTACATGGTATGGTTATACAGATAAATTAGTTAGCAGGAGAAATGTGAACTCTGAACAAAATATGAAAGCAATGTCAAAATTCCAAAGGTCCTGGATTTATTAAAAAGCAGTTTCTGAAATGTTTCCACATAGTCACTGTATGTTACATAAACTACATTTAGCTATTAAGGAGAATTTGGCATCCTATAAAACAAGTTGAATAATGTTATTTATAGTAAATACCAATAAGGTTCTATTTAAAATTTCCAACTTTTTACTGAAATTATATAGACAGCAAGTACAAAACTACAAGTCTGTTATAAGAACTGGGTATCTCAAGAACAGGGGTTATATTGAATATTTAAATGGGAAAAACGATAGGTGATAGGTAGGTAGATAGATAAATAGGCTTTTGATATTGATATTTTGATATTGATATATCAATAAGGAAATTTCATTAGCTAAATCGATCTCTCTCTCTTTTCCTCAAGAACATGATAAAGCACTTGAGATCTTGCTGTTGTTGTATGTCCAACTCTGGCAATATTTGATGATATACATGTCACATGCTTACCAATGTAGAAATGACATAATTTAAGTCCAGTTCTTTTTTTTTAATGTTTTTATTTATTTTAGAAAGAGAGAGAGAGAGACAGAGCATGAGTGGGGGAGGAACAGAGAGAGAGGGAAACAGAATCCAAAGCAGGCTCCAGGCTCTGAGCTGTCAGCACAGAGCCCAATGTGGGGCTCGAACCCACAAACTGTGAGATCATGATCTGAGCTGAAGTCAGACGTTCAACTGACTGAGCCACCCAGGCGTCCCTAAGTCCAGTTCTTAAAACAAAACTTGGAAATAGGAAGTCAGTACTCAGCAGGAATAACCTTGGGTTTTCTGGGGAAAAAGATATGGTCTAGTTCATTAATTTATAATACTACAGAGTATTTCTAAAACATTTTTCTATCAAAAAATTAAGATAAACTAGCTGAGACAATTATCTCTACCCTCTATATTAAATATTTACCATGAACAAACGTAAGGATTTTGCTTACATTAAAGTTTTTTAATCCCATTACTTCTTTTTAGTTTCTGGATCAGTTTAATTGAAGATTAAACAGAAAATAGAAGGTAAGTTATTAAAAAAATAATAAGTTCACATACACAACCAACTACTTGGATGAATCACAATGATTGTTAATGAGTGTACCACACACACACACACATACACACACACAGAAATTAAATGGACACTGAGCCAGAAAAAAGAATCACAATCATTTTACAATAAGCCCTGATTTCAACTTAGTAGCCATAAAGCCTCCTCTTTGTTATTATTATCAATTGATTTGTTAATAAATAAATGCTCTAAAGTTACTGACGAATGAGTGCAGTGATATTTGCAAAGAAAGCGTGGATAAGTGCTCGGTGCAATATTCCATGTGTGCAAACACAAATATATCTCTGCAGAGAAATCAAACTTTGCAAACAACTGCTACACTTCTCACCTTCAGAACAATCATGGTATTCGGTAATTATTAGGGCCAAAACCCACATTTTTGTTTTCTGAGCCCTGTTCTATGCACTATCAAAAGCAAGTAAATATCACATTCCTAAATGGCACTTTAAGATTTACATATTTTTTATTTAAATCTATCTATTTATGATATATCCTAAATGCGATGTAACTCTAGAAACATGTCGAAAATGTGCATCCTAGAAAACAGTTCTAAATGGGATACAGTATAAACAAGGCATCATCGTATTATCTCTCATTGTAATTAGCACAGGAAGGCCTCCATCAGCTTTATCTACCGTCTCCAGACTTGACAGTGCTGTGGTCCTGAGTCATAAAGCACTGGGATCCAGGAAATTTGGTAGACATCAAAAATGAAAAGGACTGCATAATTTTTATTTCTTAAATAAAATGAAGTCTGATTTAGAATACAGATGTTTCTGTCTTTGATGTTTGAATGTTCTGGGTAAGCATATTAATGAGATTCAGATGTATTAGTTTAGCTCAGGTAGATTGGAGTTTTATGATCTTGTGAAGTTGAAAGAATAATTGTGCTTTTTAAAAAATATATATAAATACTTTTTGAGGATCATCTCAAAACACGCAAAAAAAGTTAAAGTGGAGGTTTACCTTTTTCAGATGGCATGCTCTTTTAAACTCAAGTAATAAGAATGTTGACAATATTTATTGTAAACCCGCATCAATGAGGACTTTCTTGTTGAGGAGTTTGATGGCAACACTTAAGTGACTCAGAATTTTAAAAGTAGAATAGTAGACATATTTTCCATGGTTGGCCATTTTCCATGCAATGGGGTGTGTTTTTTAAAACACATTCTTGGCCTTTATCGAAAAAACCACAGATAGCTATAATTTGGGTAGCTTTTACAGATAATTTATGACTTTTGCACTCAACTTAATGGTCCATAAAAAACTCAAACCAGCAGTGTTAGGACATTGCTTTAGCAGTCAAAAGGATTTTGGAGACTGAGAAGGTTTTTAGAAAGGGACTTTCATGTCAAATGGAAATTTTGAAGTGTACTTAGGATATCTGTTGCTTGATACAAACATTATCAGTTTCAAGGTTATACCCTGGCTACTTTCATTCTTGCCAGTGTAGCTGAGAATCCCACGAAAGAAAATGATTAGTGTTTTGGGGTTACCTCCTCTTTTTAATATGTTAATATTGGATAATGTAAATTATCAAGTTAGAAAACTAATATAAATCTGTTTACGACAATTCACTTCACCTAAAATGACTGTGTATATTTTAACTATGGCAACAGATGCGTTATGATTTCCTTTTTCCGCATGGCTTTTAAACAGTTAACATCACCTGCTGCTGTTTGTGATGAAACCCCACAGGAAATGAATGCCAAAGGTACAAGATGAAAGAGAAAGTAATTTTCTGGGAGGGGAGTAAGAGTAATTTTGCACTGTGAGGTGAAGGGGTGAGAAACCAAAAGACGTGTGAGGAATTACTTATGAAACTGGAAATGAGGGTAAAAGTGGAGGCAAAGGGAGCAAACACAGGAAAGAGAAACAGAAGAAAATACCTAGAGCCCTAGAAAAGATTAAAGGAGTATAGATTGAAATACACATCCAGAAGATGCTATTCAGAAAGTAAGTCATTGTTACATACACTGAAAAATCGCAAACCTAATAAAATAGTGTAATAAACTCAATATATGCTTGTTGGGCAAAAATATTAACACACACATATTTCAGGCCTTTCCTCTCTCACTCTCTACCATTATGAATCGTTCTGTGTTTGTTTGTTTTTTCTTTTTCTGGTCTCTCTTGTGAAGAGTCAAGGAAATGTGCAGTGGGGAAAATCAGGAGATGCAAGGAAACCTATCAGAAAGCAGAAAAGGCTACAAGAACCAGGTCGTTTTGAGAAAACTACCAAACCGGTGGTGGGCGGAGTAGAGGAGTAGAAAGAGAGTGATTTGCAGGGCGGTCAAATGATAGTAGATGGGCAAAGAAAGGGGATGAAATGGGGAAACTTGCTCTGTATGGTCAACAGAGACATCAGAAGACAGTTAAACATGTTTCAGTAAGCTGGTTGTTGTTGAAACTATGTTTATTGTGAAATAGCACTGTTTTAGAACTGGAGCAGATATGCTTATATGAGATAATGTACACGGATAAAATATCAGAGTCTTTGTCCTAACTTGAAATCATTGTTAACAAACTTATTTATCACTGGTGATTAACAAACATATTAGTCATTGTCAGCATGACCTGCCTGAGTCAGACTCTTTCTTCTTCTGGCTACTATTGAAAAAGCAAAAAGGGTAAAGGAGAGAAATCTCTGGTGACTCCAATTTGCACTAATTTAGGATTCAGGTATATTCTTTAAAATTATTTTTTTTAATTTAATTTATGTATTTTTGCGAGAGAGAGAGACAGACAGACAGAGTATGAGTTCGGGAGGGGCAGAGAAAGAGGGAGACACAGAATCCGAAGCAGGCTCCAGGCTCTGAGCTGTCAGCACAGTGACCGACACGGGGCTCGAACCCATGAACCGTGGGGCCATGACCTGAGCCAAAGTCAGATGCTTAACCAGCTGAGCCACCCAGGCACCCCCAGGTATATTTTTTAAGGACAACTCGGGTTAGTCAAAATTAGTAGAGATGAGAAGACAGCTGAAGAAGATGAGATGAAGAAATGAAGGTAGAGTGGGCAATATGGTTCACTAGTGGTTGCTCTAACAGTATGACAACGCTTTTACACTATGGAAAAAGACTACCCCTTGAGGTGTAAAAAGTTAGGAATGCTGATTGATAATGTGTGCAATCCTTGGAGTGAAAATGGTTGTAGGTAATACCAGATGGTCGTAGGTGTTCTGAAGCCAGTTTTGTTCATAGAAGCAGAAGATTCAAGACTATACAAGAGATGATTGAGGTGAGCCATATGTGTAGAGAGCAGGACAATTCCATGTTATCTCAAAAAGAAGAAAGGCCTTCAGAAAGACCTTAGAAATACAGTCCAGAAAAATGAAGTACGTTGCATAATGAGTAACATATATGGAACAAGCATGCCATTTGTATTAGTTTTCTGTTTCTGCATAACAAATTTCCACAAATTTAGCTTAGAAGAATACAAATTTATTATGTCACAGTTTCCATTGATCAGGAGTGTGGGCTTGCATTAGCTATGTCACACCAGTCTGAAACCAGGGGTCAGCTGAGGATACAATCTCATTTGAGGCTTGGGGTCCTTTTCTAAGAACATTCAGGTTTTGCAGAATTCATTCTCGGCAAACTGCAGTCTTTAGTTCCCCATTATCTTGCTGGCTGTAGTCTATGAATTACTCTCAACTCCTCTAGGCTGGAGTCATGTCTTAGGGAGCTCTCCCACAAGTGCACAGCATACTTCCTCAACGTCAGAAGGAGAATGTCTGTCTCCAAGAAGAGCCCAGTCTACTCATGAAAGACTTAAGTGATGAGGTCAGGTGATCCCCAGGTTAATCTCACTTTTAACCCCCGAATCAACTGATTAGAAACTCTAATTATATCTGCAAAATCCCTTCACCTTTGCCAGTATTATTGGCTAGTGGTATGACAGTTTCCATCTGCATTTCCGAGGAGAAGTTTCACAAGGCCATGGGTCATTGACGGCCTTTTTAGAGTTCCATCTTCTACACCACTTATACAAAGATACTGTAATAAAAAGTAAAGATAAACAAAAAGCAATAAAATACAAGAACATAAAATTTGCACCAGAAAAATTTCTTATCCTGAAGCAGATTTTGTAGTGAATGTTTAAGAAATTTAATGCAGCAATCATGTCAAAGGATAAGATCCATGAAAGGGCTAAGAGATGGAACACGAACTACCCTGAACTTCATCTACAGCAGCAGGAAAATACTTTTTACAGACAGGAAGATAAAGGAGAAAGGGTTCATGGGAAAATAGATATTGTGAAAATCAAGGGGAAGGAATTTTGCAGATATAATGGAAAAAATTACACAAATGAAAGCAAAAATGATGAAAAAGAAAAAGAAAACAATGGTGGTAGAGCAAAGAGGATTCAACATTTATGTCATGGAGTACTACCATGTTAGAAAAAATTAAAATCTAATTAAAGAACAGAATAAATATTTGAAAATATGATTATATTATTAAAAAAGACTTGAATATACATGTTAAAAGTGAACATAATATATTAGGGCAAATTCACATGGAATAGTTCATACCATGTTTTATCCTAAGGACGTATTTAGAGTTTGAAGCTAAAAACAGAATATTTTGTGTATCTCAATGAAAAGATCAGATCACTTTTGTGTGTGTGTGTGGAGAAAAAATATCCAGATTATCTCAGATTTATTCATAAAAAAATTCAGTGTTGGAAGACAATTGAGGATTATCCACAAGAGCCTTAAGCATGAAAAGGGTGATCCACAGGTTTTCAGTGAAGCTGTCCATCAGGTTTACAGGTTAAAGTTAGCTTTTCACATGAAAGAAGGCAAGAAGTTTCCATTTACCCATTCTCGACAAAGTAATTGCAGAATACATTTTGACCATTAATAAGAAAACAGATGAGCAAGTTACTAACAAAAACTGGTCCCAAGAGTTGTATTTATCAAAGAGGAGAAAAGGAAAGAGGAGAGAGGACAGAGAGAAACAAAGGGAAGGATGGATGGAGGAATTAGGAAGGAAGGATGGAAGGAAGGAAGGAAGGAAGGAAGGAAGGAAGGAAGGAAGGAAGGAAAAAGAAAAGAAATAAGAAAAAAGGGAGAAAAAGAAAAAAGGGAGAGAGAGTAAGAAAGAATGAAAAATAAATATAATGATTAGGATAAGAGAGCAGAACAAAAGCAATTTCTGATTATTTTTGTTTTGTTTTAAAGTGAATTCTTTGAAAATCAATGTATGAGAGTTTTAGAAAAACACAAAAAACATCAAATACTATTGTAATTGATGAATAAATAATCAAAATTATAAGAAATATAATCTTTCAAGTTACAATTTAAAATACAAATGACATGAATAATTTCCTAGGAAAAAATAATAAATTATAAAATAAATTATAAAAACTGTGTAGGGGCACCTGGTTGGCTCAGTGGTGGAGCGTTTGACTTTGGCTCAGGTCATGATTTCATAGTTCATGAGTTTGAGCCCCACATCAGCTCGTGATGTCAGGACAGAGCCCTGTCCCCCTCTCTCTCTGCCCCATCCCCACTTATGTGCACGTGCTATCTCTCTCTCTCTCTCTCTCTCAAAAATAAACTGTAAAAAAAAGCTGTGTAAACTCAGAAATTTTCGTATAAAATATAAAAAACTCTTTATAAAATAAAAAGTTACTATGGAGCAATTTCACCTGAAAAATCAAGATTATTTATTCCAAAGAATTGCCATTAAGCCATTAAATAAAATATTATTGTAATGCTATTAAACTAATTTCAGAACCAACATGTATGGAACCTGACAAGTTGTTTTCTATAAAGTGATACATTTAAAAAACCTCACAAAGGGGATGTGGTATGAAAAGTATATGCCCATCCCTTTAGATATGAAAGCAGTTGATAAAATTCAACAACCATACATGAAAGGGAAAATACCTACTAAAACAATAATAGGTTTATCAGTCCTTAATATGATAAAAAATATAATTGCATCAATCCCAAGCCCAACTTGAAATTTAATGGGGTTATACTAAAGGCATCCCACTAATATTGGAAAAATACAAGAATGTCTACTATTCTCATGATTTTTAAAGATTAACAAAATCCAGATATTATACATGATTATACATTTTACAATACTGTACATGCTAAAAAGATAAATAACTGAAACAACAAAAGCAAAGTCAAAAGACAATTGAAAATCTAAAAGAAAATACAATTCACTTTATAAACAAATTCTCTTAATACATAAAGAACTCTTACTAATATGAAAAAGACCAACAATTGGGGTCCCTGGGTGGTTCAGTCGTTAAGCATCTGACTTTGGCTCAGGTCGTGATCTCACAGTTCGTGAGTTCGAGCCCCGTATCAGGCTCTGCGCTGACAGCTCAGAGCCTGGAGCCTGCTTCAGATTCTGTGTCTCCCTCTCTCTCTGCCCCACCCTGGCTCATGCTCTGTCTCTCCCTGCCTCTCAAAAATAAAGAAACATAATAAAAAAAAAATTTAAGAAAAAGACCAACCAAAGAGAGAAATACAAATAAAGAATATCAACAAAGAGTTTGCAAAAGAGGAAATACAAACAACTTTTGAAACCTATGAAATAGAATCAAATGTTTATGGTGAGTAAGCAGTTTTCACCAAACAGATTAACAAAAGTCCAAGATTTAATAGCACGAATGCTCTTCTCCATTGGAGAATTAGGCTCAAAACATTTCTAATTACAATATTATCTGATATGATACTAATGGAAGACAATTTATCAGTATACCAAATTATAAAGTTATATGATTTTTGATATAACAAATCTACTATTATGTATATATCTTACATACATAAAATTATGCATACACAAGATATTCATTGAAATATTCTATTACCAAATATTGGAAACAACCTAAGTGTCTAGAACAGGGGACTGATTAAATAAATTATAGTATATCCATACAATATTCCACACATTCTTTTTTAAAAAAAATTTTTTTTTGGCATTTATTTATTTTTTGAGAGACATAGAGCACAAGTTGGGGAGGGGCAGAGAGAAGAAGACACAGAATCTGAAGCAGGCTTCAGGCTCCCAGCTGTCAGCACAGAGCCCGATGTAGGGCTCCAACTCACGAACTGTGAGATCATGACCTGAGCAGAAGTCGGACACCCAACCGACTGAGCCACCCAGGCCCCCCTAAATTCCACACATTCTTAAAACAGAATGAAGAAGCTCTCTGGAAATACATGATAAAATCTGAAAGACATAACTTTAAGTATAAAAAGGGATAGAATTGTATATACTATACTCTAACCATTTGTGAATGTAGTTCAGATACTCTTCCCTTTTTTAGTATATGCATAAAGGCTAATAACGTGTGCAGGTCAGATTAGGACAAGGTTTGAATAAGACCTTTCAATATGTTCAATACGTGTTTTTTAAATTTTATTTTTTTAGTTTCAAACTATATAAATATACACATATCTTTTTTTTTTAATTTTTTAAAATGTTTATTTTTTTGAGAGAGAGACAGATAGACAGAGCATGAGTGGGGGAGGGGCAGAGAGAGAGAGGGAGACACAGAATCCGAAGGAGGCTCCAGGCTCTGAGCTGTCAGCACAGAGCTTGACGTGGGGCTCCAACTCACGAACAGCAAGATCATGACCTGAGCTGATGTTGGACGCTTAACCGACAGAGCCACCCAGGCGCCCCGACACGTATCTTTTTTAAGTCATAAATGAATTTATTTAAAATATAAAACTATTTAGAACATGTTTGCTTAAAGATGAGTAATAATTTCTTTAGATTTAGAATCAGTAGGATAGTGTCACTCAATGTTTATAAATTAAGTTAGAGTTAGCATTTACAATAGACTATACTATATACTATAGAGGAAAATAATTTACAAAACAATATTATGCAAAGATGATAACTTACTTTAAGTGTTGGTGGAAGTGTGCCTGAGTTGGATAAACATGAAAAAGTATAACTTGTTTTTATTTTGTTTTTCCCCCCTCTGTTTTCTTTCAAGATATTGTTCTTTATCTTTAATTTTCTCAAGCTATGAGGTGCCTATAATATTAAGGACTGATAAACCTATTATTGTTTTGTATATGAGGTGCCTAGTGTAGTTTTGGAGGTATCTCCTCTGCTTGGTGTTCTGTGAGATTCTTGGATCTCTGGTTTCGGCGCCTGACATTAATTTGGGGAAATTCTCAATCATTATTGCTTCAAATACTGCTTCTGGTTTTTGTTTTTGTTTTTCTCATTCTGGTAGGCTCATTACGTGTATGTTACACCTTTTGTAATTATCTCACAATCCTTAGATATTTTGAGGGTTTTTTTTTTTTTCATTTTTTTCTCTGCTTTTCAGTTTTGGAAGTTTCTTTGGAAACTTCATTGGAAGTTTGGAAGTTTCCAACATCTCCTCTAGCTCAGAGATTCTTTGCTTAGTCATGTCCAGTCTACTAGTGAGCCCATCAAGGCATTCTTCATTTCTGTTACAGGATTTTTGTTCTATAGCATTTCTTTTTTATTCTTTCTTAAAAATTACATCTCTGTGCTTACATTACTCATCTGTTCTTATGTGTTGTTTACTTTTTTCACTACAATTCTTAGCACATTATTAATAGTTTTTTAAAAAAATCCTGGTCTGATAATTCCAACATTACTGCCATATCTGTCTCTGATTCTGATACACGTTCAGTCTTTTCAAACTGTTTGGGTTTTTTTTTTTTTGCCTTTTTTTAGTGCCTGTTAATTTTTTTTTTTTTTAATGTCCACGTGATGTACTATATAAAAGGAAAACTGGCAGACAGGTCTTTAGTAATGTAGTGGTAAAGTGTGGGGAGAGGGGAAACATTTTACAGTCTTGATTGGATCGTAGTCTTTAGTAAGCCTGTGCTTTTGGACTTGAACTTAACTGGTGCTTCTCAGTCACCCTCTCCCTCCGTTTCATGGAACAGAAAGGCTCGAATTGGGTTTTTCCCTTCCCCTAGGTTGGTTAGGCTCAGTTAAGATCCCAGCACATTAGGCTACACTAAAACAATTTCCCCTGAGGGTAGGACTCCTAATCTGGAACAGAATGCCTTCCAGCATTTCAAATTGCTTCCTCTCTCCTTCTCTTGCTGGAAACACCAGGGAATTTTTCTTCGATATTCAACGTGAGATCCAAGTTGAACTGCTGGAAGTAAAACTCACAATAGTGCCCACGCATTTCACTTCCCTCCACAACTGGGTCCTGTGGACTTGTTGAACTCACAGACTGATCCCCATCGAGCTTCCAGCAGTTTGCCAATTACAATTCAGGTTTTCCCACCCAGGCAGGCCCTGGTTCCCTTGGAGGTTTTTGCTTGTGAGTTTCTACTCCAGTGAGTTGTGATTCTCTGTATCTGCCTGTATCTCCAGTCTCACAGGGCAGTGATTTGCCCTGTGACCTCATTTTTGTGATAAACCAAAGAGGAGTTGTCTATTTTTCAGCTTGTTCAGCTTTTACTTGTTGTTAGGAGGAAGTGGAAATTTCTAAGCTCCTTACATGCTGGATCAGAAACCACAAGTGCATCCCATTGTGATTTATTTGTTTCTTTAGACTTTCTTTTCCTATTCAGAAAAATTAAAGATACAGTTTTTATTTCTTGAAAATACACACAAAATAAATGCAAGAGTATATCTTAAGGACTTTTTCCCCAATCTGCAAGCCTTCTTAATATAAAAATTAATGGTATTTTAAAATACTCAATTTTAAAAATCTTTTGTCAAAAGTTTATCATTGATAGTTGGGATGTATAAAATATGAAATATCACATGAAAATATATTTGTGATTTGTCATACCGCTGCAGGTTTGAAGTCTTAATAGGAAATTTGAAAAATTCTATTTACATGTGATTCCCTCAGTAAATATTTCATCAATAAAGTGTGTGATGTATTGTATTTATACTTGTATAGGTGGTTTAAGCATGTGTGCTTTTGACAGGAAATTACCTCCATATTGATTGGGTTTGCATGAAAATCAAATCTTCCACTTAAAATATGACATGTCTGATGAGTAGAAGAAATTTTTTCAGACTAACTTCTGTCTATGTACATTTCTCCATCATTGCCAACACACTTTTGGTAGAAGACCCCCAAAAACACATTTACATTGCCATATGGTTCTTTTCTTGTCTATTTGGGCTATGACACCAGACGGTTTACACAGTGAGTAGGGAAGTATTCCTATACTGGGACTATTATTGATAGCTATTGGAAGTGACTACAAACCACATACACATTGCCCACTAAACCAGCAAAATACGTCCCCAAATAAAATCGGCTAGATCTCAAAAACATCACTCCCTTGACGATCAAAGTTCACCTGATAGAAAGAAACGTATAATGAAGAACAATTTGCAAGTGGGGGTCCCAAAGCATAAGCTTCATTAGTTTTGCTGCGAATCAACACAGCAGGAAATACTTGAATACCACCCTCAATGGGCCTATACTCACAAGAAAGGTTTCGTGAAGATTGACTTCCAGAAATCTGATAACTTTTTTTCTGCCAAGCACAAAAGATATTTGAAGCTTCTGGGACAAGGAAGCCCTGAATAAGGAATGTAAAGATGACTTTCCCAGGAGATAAAGAGAGAAAGTCCTGAGAGGCAGAAAAACACTGAACATTTTCTTCAGTTATAAAGCTTTTTTATTGACTGAGAATAAGAGAGATCAATATATTAATACATTTTTCACTCAAATTACCAGGAACATTCCATAGATTAAAAAGACAGGTCTGAAGTTCAGAGACATTAAATGCAATTATGTGAGATTGGACAATTATTCTACATCACAACGCAAAGCAGAACTCAGTTCCTTGCCAGAAGTCTCGATGTTTTGATTTACTAAACCTCACCGACATGTTACCATTTTTTAAAGCCACCTCCTCATGTCCCATAGATGTGTGTACAAGAGCATATGACCTGAAGCAACTTGGAAAATACATCTGCTCCTTATTCCTACTCAAAAAGTCTCTCAGTGTTTACACTGTGTTAAACCCTATGAAACTGCAACATTATTGGACCAAAAATGGTCAAGTGTTGACATTTTCACACAGTGCAACTAATTTTCACCACATAATGATTTTTGGGTTCTGTCACTTATTTGTATACATTTGAGGTCCCTACCTCTTAATTCTACTCAGAAACACTTTCTACCACACCCATCAATTAAACTAGCAAATTGGCTTATTTGTATGTCCCCCAAATGATAAGGTAGAGCCAATTTCATATTATTCAAACATTTCAGATGTTTAGAATTGTACAGCATGATCTCTCCTTTATTATAAGTTTGGCATTTTCCAACTTGAAGATTCATAACCCATGTATGAAGTAAATTTTAAGATTTTTTTCTGAGATCCAACACAGCAATTTAAAAATATTAAATGAGGGGCACCTGGGTGGCTCAGTCGGTTAAGCGTCCGACTTCGGCTCAGGTCACCATCTCACAGTCTGTGAGCTTGAGCCCCGTGTTGAACTCTGTGCTGACAGCTCAGAGCCTGGAGCCTGCTTCGGATTCTGTGTCTCTCTCTCTCTCTGTTCCTCCTCTACTCATGCTCTGTCTCTCTGTCTCCCAAAACAAAATAAAACAAAACAAAATGTAAAAAACAAAATAAATAAAAACATTAAATGAGCATTAGTTTATACACATGGAGAAAAATAAACTATTTTCTCTTATTTGGAAATGCTTCACTTGGAGGAACCCTAATAATTTATTGCTTTAAACAATTTTCTAAGTCCACTTAGCTTATATTTTGATTTTAGTACATTGAAATGTGTCAGAATATTCATTGCCAAAAAATAATTGTCAGTATATTATTAGCTCTATTGTATAAAACTGTACGAATTAATTTTTAATACAGTATAATATCCATTTATCAAACTAAGAAAGACATGATTATGCTTTCTTTTGTAAAAGTAGAAATCAGGTTTTCTTTAAATAATAAACCTACAATATGTCCACTTAGACTGAAATACAACTTCTTTTGACTTACAAAGATGAGAGCTTCACATGTTTCAACCTAGTATGCATTTTTTATTAATTGTCCTAATAATATATTTATTTTTACACACGTACATACATATATATGCACATACATATTATAATATACTATGAGTCTCTTTAATTGTGTAATACAAGTGGACAAATTTATACATTTTTTTAAAAACTTAGTTTCTTTTCACTCAGATAATATGGCCAAGGTTTATCTGCATTGTTATTTATTTATTAATATTTTTGCATTCATCACTACAAAGGATGAACCACAAAGCATTCAATTTCTCACAGATAGTTCACTACATTCTTGTATATGTTAACATGTTAATTTAGGCAATGTTCTTTCTCACACAACATACATCTAAAACACTCAATTGAAACATAAGATTTTCATTTAGGTCACACATATTTGAAGTAACATCACATGCATGCAATTAGCTAATACTTTAGTTAGTATTACTAGCTGGTTCATAAAGGTGACAAATCCTAGGGGCTATTTCTTCTAGGGGCCAGTCTTTTATTTATGCATGACATTTCAACTTAAAGAAAAATATAAGTGCTGTGCCTGTGTGGCTCAGTTAAGCGTCTGAATCTTCTGACTCATGTCATGATCTCGTAGTTCGGGAGAAAGAGCCTGGCATTGGCTCCTGTGTTGACCATAAGGAGCCTGCTTGGGATTCTCTCTCAGCCCTTCCCCTGAGCTCGCTCTCTCTCTCTCTCTCTCTCTCAAAATAAATAAACTAATTTTTTAAAATAAAAAAAAATATATGTAACTAAATATGCCTGTCCGTTGCATAAAGTTTGTACTGTGCAAATTATCACAAAGAAGAAGGAAATTACCTACAATCATGCCAACAAAGAGTGCAGCTAACTTTAAGTCTATTTATTTCTAGGGTTTTTACCACAGGATTTACTTTTGCTACCTGCTCTTAAGTTCCAACCCCAGGCGTCATCCAGGGTCTGACGGGGCCAGAACTTTGGACCCATTAGCCACCTTGCAGGCCATGAGAAGAGCCCAGCTGATTGCTAAACAAGTTAGATTCTTCAAAATGTAATGGATTATATGTTGATTAAGCTTTGTTGAAGAAAAGGGGGCAATATAATTTTCAGCAACACAGTGTGGTCCTCTGCTGTGTATGTGTATTTTTCTATCCACTTTAAAAAATAATAATTAAGGGGAACCAGTTATTTCTGGACCCTATATCTTTGAAAATCTTCTTTTCTCAGTCTGAAAAGTTCCTGTTCCATACTACTCCAATCCTATATGGGGCCAGCTGTACTCAAATTCTCAGCTTTCTGCTTCATGATTACTTTCTTGCACACCATCCTTGAGGTGCATAATATTTGCTTTTGTTTATCTTTTTTTCCCAATAGCTTTTTTTCTGATACAGTCCTTATCCTGACAAAGGAATCCTGCATGTTCTTTAAAATGTTTGTTTTCTACGTTTGATTATTCTCCTTTTGATATAATTGTAAGAAATGTGTGACCCAATGGTCCTACGGAAGCATTCAGAAGACCCTTAAAAATAATGTGTACTAGGGGCGCCTGGGTGGCGCAGTCGGTTAAGCGTCCGACTTCAGCCAGGTCACGATCTCGCGGTCCGTGAGTTCCAGCCCCGTGTCGGGCTCTGGGCTGATGGCTCAGAGCCTGGAGCCTGTTTCCGATTCTGTGTCTCCCTCTCTCTCTCTGCCCCTCCCCCGTTCATGCTCTGTCTCTCTCTGTCCCAAAAATAAATAAAAAACGTTGAAAAAAAATTAAAAAAAAAATGTGTACTAGTGTGTTAGAAAAGGAGTGGGGAAAATTCACAAAGGAAGAAACATCCACTTAGAATACGTTGTGTCAATATTCTAGGGTCAAAGGAAAGATACATAGAAAAGAAAGGTGATTTCATACACCCTCGCATTCAAAACTATTTTCCTTTGGGTTCAAAATGGGAAGTAATATCTTCATCAAACGTTCTGAAGCTGTGACCTTTAAATCAAAGTGTGTGCAAGGCAATAATTTTCCACTGTAAAATTTCACTTTTTAACAGCAAGTGGTATGCAGTATCTTCATATTTATAGTGTTAAGGTAAGTAGGTGATTTGTAAAATGCATTTGAAGATACTAGAGCTACGAGTCAGACACCCTCTAGCAGCTCATCTGATCCTGCTAATCAAACTCCCCGGCTTCAAAGGGCTAATGCAACATTACCACATAGTCCAGAAGAGCAGCGGTTCCAGGCATCAAGGTGATATAATGATCACAGACACAAGAGAAAGATTTCAATTAAGGGTAGCATAGCAGCACGCTACTAAAGGCACACGGCATCATGTTAATTAAAGTGCAATAAGCCAACAAAAGCCATCGAACATTGTATGACCGGACGCAAAATAGGAAGCTGATGAACCAAAGCAATTGTTTTGTTTTTAAAATCAAAGTGCCAATACATTACTGACCAGTGAAATAAGAATGCCTATGGGTCTCTACGGAATGAAATGGCACCAAATATTGAAATCTTAAATCAATTCTTTAACCAGATGATAAAAAGGGGAAGTGCGAAGCTCTAAATGTGCCCCGGAATCGTAGTAGGTAAATATAACTACACAATTTTACTGCATTAAAATGAATGGTTAACATTCCTGAACAAATATCTTTATGGAACATCTAATGTAAGAAAAACAGTGAGTTAACTAAATTATCATGCATTCTTATTCTCTGTCAGTGAAATAGTCCCCTTGAAATTAAAACATGTTTATGCTGTAACATTTTTCTTTGTGCATAAAACAACATTGTCTCTGCAGGAAATGTGGCATTATATCAATGGCTGTTAGACTGAAAGCAATAGTCGAGTCAAATAAGGAAGCATAATAGTACACAATTGTAGAAGTCAATTAAATAAGTCAATTTAATGCTTAGGAGTATACTTTTCTCTAGAGCTGAAATTGAAAACAAATTTTTTTCAGCAGAAGCTATAATCACTGAATAGATATAAACACGTGAAGAAAATTATTTTATAGATACAATAATCAAAACCATTTTAACTTTGTGGTGATGTAATTTGGGTTTATAGTGGGTGGTTTTAAGGCACTATGCACATCAAAGCATGTAAGACAGGTCCAAAACATTCTGAAGAGATATAAAGAGTATAATTAAAAATATCATGATGGGTGCTCAAAGGAATTCTTTGAAAGATCTCAAATAAACAGGGCATTAATGAGAATGTTGTAATAAAGCTGTGGACTGGGCTATGATTCTCAGTTGTATAATGTGAATTACAACATATAATTATAGCATTTACAATCCAAGTTATGAAATCAGCCAGTATTTATGGCCAATGTCCACACATGCTGTTGTTAATGGCTGGCGAAAACACACAGCAATCACTGTGGTATAATAGAACTCCAATTCTCATCTTTTATCTTTGAAAGCCAATTTATTGAAATCCAGCATTTGAGCTAGTCCTTTCACCAAATGTTTAAACAAGCAAAGTTGAGACATCCCCACAATATTTTTAAATAAAATTAAAAAAAAAAAGAAGGCACATATTGTCTCAATAAAGAATTTCCAGGCAATTAAGTCAATGTATAATAACTTTGTCACTATTGGGTAATGAAGCATAATTGCTCCCAATTCTGTCAAATATCAAAAGTTATAAATTATTTCAGCCAATGTTGAGAGACACATATTCACAGGTCATAGGGATATCTTAGATTTGCAGACTCTTTTGTGGATTGGAAAGCACTGAGGATTTTACAAAATATAAAACAACAAAAAGAAGTTGTCTATCTCCAGTGTTTCCATCTGCAAGGGTACATATTACTTTTAATTGGGCGAAACTTCTTCACCAGATAGTAGAAACATTATAAATTGGTGTACGTTTCAAAAAATGGATTATATATCTATATGTTTGCTTTAAAAAATAGGGCTTGAAAGGCAGGATTCAAAGGAACCTGCTATTCTGAACATGTACAAAGGGAGTGGTTTCCTTAGCAACAGGAAATAGGTGAAAGCTCTCAGGAGTGATCCTTCCACCCAAGCTCCTTTTGAGTTTGGTAATGTTTCCAAGCTCATGTAGGAAAGATAGAGTGAATTTATCATGAAGAAACAATAATGCTAGTTAGGGAGCTTTTGCAGCATTTATGAGTTGGCAAACGCCTTGTTGTTTGCTCTTGTTGGCACATTAGGGGTCTTCCTAGAGACTCGGCTTCTTTTTTCCCCTTTCATATATTTCCTAGATGTTTAAACCCTTAAAACTCTGTTGTTAATTCTTAATGTCTTATAAGGCCCATCCTGATAAAATAGCCACACATAGAAACAGAATTTTAGGGTTTTGTACAAATCATGTAGTTATTTCATCAGTTTCTGAATTCATCCAAAATTATGTCACATTTTAAAATTTAATTAATTAATTAATTAGTTTGTTTTTACAGGATATGGCAACACCTCTATATAGGAAATATTTTTAAACATTTTAGGAAGAATATTTTATTAATTAACAAATTAAGTGATTAGCTAATGCCATGGACCCTTTGATGGCAAGGCTAAAACTGAGGCAATTAGGGTTTTTGGTTTTGTTTTTATTTATGTTCCTTAGTACTACCTTTAACTTTAGCACAATAAAAATACACGAGAAATGGAATAAATGAATTGCTTCACTTTTGATGTTTTTTCTTTGTATCATCAAGTTTTATTTTACTGTAAGGAACCATAGAAATGAGAACTTTCTTGGCAAATTCTATTCAAGTACTTAATTTGTCATGCTCTATACTAGAGACTGAGAATATAAAGATGAATAATGAACAGCCCTGGCCCCAAAAAGGGCTGCAATCATTTTTACTATATAACTTCAAGTATTCAAAATAACTTAATAATTAGGTCCATTTCTCCTGTAATAATTCATAATTACATATATGAATACTCTTGTTTGAGGTATGGATTTTATAATTGTTATGTTTAGCAATAATAAAGAACAAAAGAGAAAAATGATCCCATAGAATCTGCATCTTTACTGATAACGGTCTTCAAGAGAAATTTGATGAATTTAGATATATATATATATATATATATTTTAATTTTTAAATGATGGGGTGCCTGGGTGGCTCAGCCGAGCATCTGACGTTGGCTCGGGTCATGATCTCGCTGCTCCTGTGTTTGAGTCCCACGTCCAGGCTCTGTGCTGACAGCTCAGCTTTTGGAGCCTGGAGCCTCTCTCTCCTTCTCTCTGAAAAATAAACATTAAAAAAAATTTTTAATGATAACTCAATGAAGCAAAGGAGTCTGGGATAAACAAATTTTAGAAAAAGGCTTAACTGTTCAGAGTAGCAGTAAAGGCTGAAGAAAAAGTGACTTGATTCGAGTGAAATAGTATAATTTTGCAAAATTCATGAGCGTTCTCTAAAATATAGTTATTTATCTCAAAATTAAAATAGCTTAATGTCTGATTATGGAGTAATCCATGTGTAGTTAGACAATGCAGAATAGCACATGAAAGTATTTAGAAGTTTCTGATAATCCCATCATCTGCCAGATCTTATTCTCTGAAACAAATAGGCAATAATTCTAGAGTAGTTGATATTTATTAAGCTCTTATTCTGTGCCATCTCTTGTGAAATGTAGTTTATGTGTATTGACTTCATCTCCTTTAATAAACTTACCAACAATGGGAAATACATAATATTAATATTCTGATATTATAGGCAATGAGACTGTGGCAATATAGAAACTAAATAACATTCTCAATGTCAGACAACCAGAAATAGAATAAGGATATCTTAAATTGTATGAATATATTGTTATCTTTCTTTCCTTTCAAAGAAAGGGATTTCATACAAGTAATATTATTTCATTACACAATATTATTCCTACCAATTTATTTCAAATGCGAAATGTAATATCAAAGATAAATCGGCACATGGTACTGTCTGAACAATCTAGTTTACATCTTTTGCAACAACTAAGGAAGATTAAAAGAAGAGAAATAGATTATAATGGGAAAACAATGGCCGTTTACTAAAATATGAACATGATCTTTCTGAACTGCTGTGCAAACCCACGTTTGCATATGTCCTTTGATCTCCAATAGTGACTGCAAAGCATTAGGATGGAAGACATTGGCTTCAGTACCATAACTAAATTTAATCAGGCATTTGTTCAAAAACATTAATTGAGTTTTATGCTAGTTTTTTTTTATCTAACTTCATAGGTTCTGCATATACACCAATGAGTAAAATAAGTACCTTGTATTCACGGATCATACATGCTAGATGGTCCCTGTAATCTGTTAGAAGATGAAAGCAAGAGTCATAGTGTTAGATGAATGCAGAGAGCACAGGAAGCAAAGGAAAGGTGTTATAACCTCTAGTGAACATTTTGTTAATGAGAATCCCAATTTTCCCAGCTTTTGCCTCCTTTGTTTTCTCTTATACAAGAATCAAGGGTGATCTTTCTTTTCTAAAGAATTCTTTACTTCTTTTCAATGTTTCTTTCATGTTTTGAAGTCTTATCAGGGTTCCAAAGCTCGATGGGGTGCTATTCCAAGACAGATTTAAGAAGAATGCATATTTAGAGTTTGCATTATTGTGCACATTTACCGAGTTAGAAATTCTATTTTACTGTATTTTCCAAGGTTAAATATGTGAACAACCACAGTTCCTTGCTTTATGTAGTTTTTCATGTATTTCAATGTATTGTTATCCCTCATACTACTGGTCATAGCATCATTTGAATGAAGAGGGTCTTAATAATAATAATGAATATATATAAAGCAATTTATGTATTATAGTCAAAGACTCCCAAGTATAGAGTTAATGTTGACACAGCAGAGAAAGAAATCTCAATTTCTATACTCAATCTCTACTTGCTACTTAGGTAGTCTTTTGGTTTAGGTCCTGATAAACAAATTCACTATAAACATGCAAATCCATCTCCCTACTAAAGCTGAAAATCAGTGATTGATTGGCCACACTAAACATATTTAAGGGAAACTTCAATATGGGTCATGTACATTTCTTTTCAGATGAGCTATTTCAACACGTTTTCTCCCCAGAGAGTTGCTTGGTAAATAGAGTCAGTTCATGAGAACTGAGAATTTCGATGGGGGTGATTCTATCAAACATGGTAGTCTAATGAATTATATACTAAATTTGGGGTTACTTCAGATTATTTAGAATTAGAGCATACTCCTCCTAGGCACTGTGCTGGAGAAATACTAATAAGTTCTTCCTCAACTTCTGGTTCTCCCCACCCCCAGGCTCTTTGATGATCATCATCATTGAGTTTGTACCTGTTATTATATCATTTTTTCTCATTTTGACATACTCCCTTTTCATATTAAAATTTTAAAAATTTCCATCTTCATTTACATTTATTAATGACTTCTGGGAGGCACCTTAATCATATCAGTAATGAGTTGTTAGCTTCAATTAAAGAAGATGGCCCTTCTCTAACCTGGTTGTCCTTTTCCTGATCTTTATCTTTCAAATTTTACAGGTTATACTCAAAGTCTGGCTGCCCATTGATTATATAAACCAGTTTTCCAAAGCACTGTAACTGTGTCATTGACGTCTTCCTTTCTCTTCCTGGAACTGTAAATGAAATAAAAAATATGGTGTAGGTTGTGTTGATGTAGAACTACAGCATAGAGAAAGACAATGTAGTACATAAAAAACAAATCAATGACTCCTGACACAGGAAACACGTAGGTTTCTTGTGGCAGTTTTTCTTATAAAATATAGGTATTGAACATTAATGTGAGAGAGGGTAAAAGAGAATCATCATCTCATTTTCAGTTAGACCTTTAAGGCTTGATGGAATACATGTGGCATCAGAGTGTCCTTAAGGAGGAGAAAGCAGGGAGGGGTAGGCAGAAAGTGAAGGGAGAAGGAAAAGTGACAGGCAATCTATTCTTAAGAAAGTGTGTGAGTTGGTAGATTTGAAACTTTTCAAATCCTGCTCTTTGTTATACCATCAATCACCAATGGCCTTGTATGTGGAAGACTTTGATAAAACTCTACAGAATGCTGAATAACCAAATATCTGCCTTAAGATTTAGACAATATAAATCTATGAAGCTGTGTGATAGATTTATTGCTGTTGAAGTGAATGATGGGAATCACTCACACACAGTATATCAAAACCTGCTATTATTTAATAGCACACTTATGAAAACATAAGGAAATGGATAATTCAAATTAAGTTAAGTATGTCCGTTTTCTACACAACACGCTCACTCTGCATTTTTAATATCCCCAACATTCCACGTGGTGCTAAAGTGTCTGATGGGGCAACCTTCCTTCCATCTTTTAGAAGAGTCTATCTGGATAAGGCATTTCTATAAGGATTGAGTCTCTACCAACCACTACAATAATCCAAAACTTTGAAGGAAACTTCACCTCTCCAGCTCACCTTATATCCAAAATCATATATCTGCAGGAAGATGTAATTACATCTTGGTTGGCAAAATACTTTGTGTTTTTAAATGTGGGGAAGAAGTCTAAATATCCTTTGCAGAAGAAAAGACACTAAAAAGATGATCTGGATAAAATAAGGCAACAACACAAAATGTACTAAATATGACAATTTGGAGAGACAACTGTGGAAAAAATATATACAAAGTAAGATGATTATGATAAATTAAGACTATTTGAGAAAAGTCAAAATACTAAAATATATGAATATCATACAGAGAAGAACTAAGTTGAATATGAGACAAAACAGGTGAAATATATTTAAATTATAGAGACAGTAAAAATATTCAGCTATAATTGAAGTGTGTTAGAATAGTTACAGGGCTGGAAATGTATTGACCAATACGAAAAAACAGGATATTGAAAGACATTAAAGATCAATTTCTATCATGTAAATTAACAAATGCAAAGAACTACTTTTGCCTTGATTAAGGCACTTTAGAAGATGTCTTACATCATCACCTCTACCTCTTTCATCCTTTTTGGACTTAGATTTTATTGTTATTTTACTATCCAAGAAAAAGGAAATAATGGTTTTGAGCTTTAAGATTGGGTTAGGTGGCAAGATTTAAGAATTTCGATAGTGTAAGAAATTGAGGAATAATGTTGTAATCTGCATTTAAAAGGTACAGATTCAGTTGAACTCTTTCTACTGAAACAAATGTATGTATAATTAAGTGTTTTGAGGGACAATTACATAAAAAAGAAAGCACAGAATGGAGAACATAGACAAAGCATTTTTAGGAAATCACACACTTCCTCAATCACAAATTTTGTTATTCTAAATACCTTATAAAATGTGTATGGAAACACTGTTTTAAGCTAACTCACAAAAAATGAAGGTAAACGTAATGAGAAAGATGAATGTCCATGAAGCCCTTAGTCATAACTTCATAGATAATATAATGATATTAGAGCATATCATTTTAAGTTAACCTTGGCCCTTATATTAGTCCACTTGAACTATTGAACAATCAATGTGAACAATTTACATCTAGAGAGACTGGATCTACTGTACAACTTTGTATCTATAGTGAAGGATACGGTATTATATACGGTATATATATATATATATATATATATATATATATATACTATATATAAGAGAGTAGATGTTACCTGTTCTTTCCATATACACACAGCAAGGAAATTATGTGAGGTGATGTCCTACTTAACTAACCTTATTGTAATCACTTTGCTATATATACAAGTACCAAATCATTATGTTGTATACCTTAAACTTATGCGATGTTATAGATCAAATATATCTCAATAAAGTTGGAGGGGGAAAAAAAAGGACCTGTTCTTTATTTTCAAAGTATATACAAGCAGTAGAAGAAGAAAGGAAAAAGACTCAGAAAAAGTAAGCCAAGTGAAACTCATTCTCATTAAGCAAACGGAAGTATTTCTAGACATTTGTGAGCAGCCATCAGGCCAAATGAAAAGATTAAATTTTAGTACATTCTACACTGACTAAATATATGATGACTGAAGTACAAGAATATACAGAACACAGTTTAAGTAAAAGAACAGATGTCTGAAATACTAGGAAAAAAATCTTGAAGAAAGGAAAAGACAGCTGTCAAATTAGAGTTTAGTGAAATGCTCATAGATTGTTTTCTTTTATTAGGAGGCTTAAAAAAAACACCAATCCCATACTCTTTACCAACATAAAACTCTCCCTAAAGCAACTGTTTTCTCTTTAGCATTTCTAAGTGTTTGCTTCACCGTTAACTTAATAAGTTAAAAAACTTATTTGAGCATTTACTATACATTTTTATTTCTTTCTAAACTTTTGTCACATAGCACTTGTCACAGCTTTAAAAAATGAATATATTCTGAAATTTGAGGAAAGTAATTTGTATATGCATTTTATATAAATTGAATGTGTGACTGCTGTTGGAATGATTTCAAGTAAGATCATTAGACTTACAGATTATCCAAAGAGTTTTTTTTATAGATTTCCTGGACAACACATCATCTAGAGAAAGAGAGAATTATTCTATGAATGAGAGGTATTCCAAAATGCCAAATAATCTGACAATTTTTCTCTCACATTATAATTTGTTAATCTGACAGAAGAGAGAGAAGAAAAAGAGAGAGAGAAAGAAAAAGAGGGAGATTGAGACAGAGACAGAAATTTTTATTAATATAACTACCACCTAAATGTAGTTGGTCTGAAAGCCTCAGAAGGAAGACAATATGAATTTCTTATGAATCTCTCTTCTTATCTTCAGAACCTGAACTCAGTTTCAACATCTCAAGTTCACACTTTATGTATGATGAAGAATTGCTCTATCAATTTATGCACAATCCCTACTCTTACTCCCCTGGACATGTTCCAAAACTTGAATCCACATTCAATGGATAAATGTAAGCTATAATATATAGTAGCTACTCAAGAGCCATTGGAGACCAATCTGGGCACTTGTGGCAAGAAATGCTTCATTCTTCATAGGAAACAGGGTGCTTCATTCCCTCATGACAATGAATTATCAATCATAGAACTTTACAGCTACATTTC
This sequence comes from Prionailurus bengalensis, assembly GCF_016509475.1. Classification (NCBI taxonomy): domain Eukaryota; kingdom Metazoa; phylum Chordata; class Mammalia; order Carnivora; family Felidae; genus Prionailurus; species Prionailurus bengalensis. The sequence goes on along the minus strand of NC_057353.1, from coordinate 26,639,942 downwards.
ACATATGCAGTAATTTGATGACCAGCCTCCAAGTAAGGATCACTAATGGCAAGTTTTTTAATAGATTCTAGGTGGTTTTCATTCAGTTTTATTTTTCTACCAACAAAATGTTTTCCACCTTTATTAGCGTTATCTTGTAAAGTTAGGAGAAAGCTCATGTAAAATTATGTACATAATTCACGTCTGACATAAACTGTCTCGGTTTTGGAGTACTGGTTTAATTTTTTTAAATTTTAATAATTTATATCACTGTTCTTGTTGTTTGGCCATAGCAGTATACCTTTGGTTGAGATTGAGTTATCATATGTATTTTTAGGTATGAAGTACAGAACAAATGAATAATTCATAACCTGTAATGTAATTTTAGCTAAAAAAAAATCATTAATGGTTGTATAAATGGGCTTCATCAAACACCAATAATTACCAAACTCTACTTCCTACGGTGATATATAGATGCAGTATTGGATATTATAACATGGACTTTGGGGTCAAATGTAAATATTGTACTCTATGCATAGCTTTATAGGATTCTTCATTAACACACTGGCTATTGGTTTTGCAAAACTGAGAAAAGAGAATGTTTTCTTTTCCTGCACCATCTATTATTGTATATGGCTGGCCAATTTCAAATATGGAGAGCTGACTAATTTTTGTGGCTGTAGAGGTTGTATTGGTTATGTTTCATTTTTCATGTGAATTGCTGACATCATCATGATGCTGCTACACAAGCTGCTACCCTAATTTCAAGCTCCATTAGCAGCATAGGAAATATTATATTGCTTACATTTATAGAATTGAGGAAATACGGACCTTCAAATAATATAAAACAAAATAAAGGATAATACTCTTCAGTTTTGGAATATAAGGATTACAGACATCTAATACAATGTACCTTTTAATTTTTATATTTAAATTCCTCAGAATTAAGTAAATGTTTGCTCCCAATAAAATTTATCTTTGAAATTTTTTTAGTGATCATTAAATTTAGAATCCCAAGATTCCAAGTAATAATCCTGTGCCTTAGTACATAAAAACAATTTAAAATAAAATTTCAGTTGGAGCTCACTAATGCATTGTTTATGCGGATGTGTCTCAGGCCAAATAATATATTACACAGTGGGAAGAAGCATTGAAAAAAAAAATGAAAATTACAATCCCATTTAAGACACTTTCACAAAAGTATGTTTATTCTTGAGTTGATGTGTTCCAAATTCTCATCTTCAAAACTCCAACCTTTATATCTCATCTGAAGACTAGATTTTAGTAACAAACTGGCAACTTATTATCACTACATATATGTCTGTTAGGTACATCCGATTCAATGTGTCTAAACAGAATTCTTGATGTCCCCATGCTACTCATTTTAAGTAATATCATATGTTACTCAAGTTTGAAATCCAGGTTTCTTCATTCCTTCTCAGAAAGAGTTAACAGGGGCATTTCTAATCTTTTTTTTTTAATAACTATCTCAGAAAAATAACAGTGCCACCTACTTACACTCTTATCTCTGCCCATTCTTTATGATGTATTTATTCATCTGTTTCCTAAATCTCAGGAGCAACAGGAAAGCCAATAAATGGGGGAGAGCAATTGGAGATTGTATTTAAACACATATATGCAAAATACACACACAAACACATCTGCATATGCATATACTCAATGGCAGAACTAGAAATTTGGTCACTTTGTCAACGGCTTCAAACCAAATCTCCGTTTTTGGATTTATCACCACCTTCTGCTGTTTATTAAAAAGATGTAGGGCATCTGAGTGGCTCAATGGGTTGAGCTTCCAACTTTGGCTCAGGTCATGATCTCATGGTCCCTGAGTTTGTGCCCTGCATCTGGCTCTGTGCTGACAGCTCAGAGCCTGAAGCCTGCTTCAAATCTGTGTCTCCTCTCTCTGCCCCTCCCCAGCTCATTCTCTCTCTCTCTCTCTCTCTCTCTCTCTCTGTCAAAAATAAATAAACATAAAAAAAAATCCAAGCTTCCACTTGGAAGATTTTCTTCATCAGGTCTTTCCATATATCCAATAACTTACTACTGTCTCTACCATTGACTACCCAAATTCAAACCAATACCATTTTTCAAATTGGACTAAGGACATGTTTCCTGAGACTTTCACTCTTGTGACACCCATCCCCAAGAGCATTTGCCACATTCTTTTTCTACAGAGCAGCCAGAGGGTTATTCTCAAAACCTAAATGATACTATTTCTCCCTTCTGCTTAAAATTCTGCAATGACTTCTCATGCAATGAGAATAAAACTTGAATTATCCATTATGGATTAGCTTTAAGAGAATCCATGTGCTGGTCCATGTTTATTTTCCTGATGCCATATGATAAGATTTTCCTTTTATGAACTACCTTCTTCTTTCTATCTGACTTGATCTTCTTTCTATCCTTTTAACACTGAGTGAATCTTGCTACAGGGTCTTGGCGTTTCCTGCTTTCTTTGCCTGGAATTCTTTTTCCCAAGTCTTTTTATTATTTGTTCTTCACAGTTCTTAATTCAAATATCACATCTCAAAGAGGCTTTCTTTGAACATCCAAATGAAGTAACTACAGCCTAACCTTTCCCATTCCTTCACCTTGTTTGGGTTTCTTCAAAATTACAATTTGAAATCGCGTTGCTTCTGTCATTATTGTCATCGCCTACTTCCTACTCACACAAGCCAACTTCGCTAGAATACGAGTTCTGAGAAGGCTTGAAGTGAAATTTGCCCTGTCACATTCCCTTTGTATCCACAGCATTTAGTGCAGAGGTTATAATAGTATAATAAGTATAATATAATAATATATAATAAGTACTCAAAAAGCATATTTCATTAATTGTAACTAATATACTTCCTTCTTCTTCCATCAGGTCTAGCCTCCCATACCCATGGTATACTTATTTGATTCAAATGATAAAACTTGAGTTTTACCTTTTTGAGGTAGTTAAAGTAAAAAGTATGTTCAGATCAGTGAAGAATTCTGTTCCATTTGACTGCTGGCAATATTGCCTCTCCGTTTTGCTGCTGAGAGTAGGTGGTTTGGCTACGCTGGTGTGTGGTTTTTGTTTTTGTTTTCATTGTTCAGTGATATTAAATCATGGAAGAATGCATAGTAGCTGAATCATAGAAAATTACTGCCTGTACCTAACATAGAGTATATGTCAGTATTTAAATCACGGTGCAAGCATTCGTTCAACTTAATGATTCAGGCCCAAGGATAGGGAAGCACAGAAGAGGAAGCAACCCTTCCTTCCAGTTTTCATCAGCCCATATTCCTTAGGCATAAATTCCCAATGTAATGGATCGGAGTTTAAGTCAGTTCAGAAACTTGTGTCTCAGGGCAGCACCATGTGTAATTAAAAGTAGCTTAAGCAATAAATAACATTTACTATAGCACCTGATATGAAGACTGTAGGTTTAACAGTTTGACAATATCTTCAAGGAGACAAAGCTTTTTCTATTTACTGCTATTCTTGCTCAGAATGGATTGGTTCTTTGGCTTGCTCTAAACACGTTGTTAAAGATGGCTATAGCAGTTTCAGGCTTCATATGTAAGCAAATTACATCCGGTGAGAATTGAGCACATTTGCCTCTCGTGTGTCTTTTTTATAGGAAGAAAGTCCTTTTGTGAAGCCCTCTGACAAACTTTCTTTTAGATTATATTGGTCAAAAGTGGATCGCATGTTTGTGTCCTAATTTAAAATGAGTTATGGAAAAATTAGTTTCTGGCATGTTCATTCTTTATAGTGTCAAAAAATTATTCTAGCCTTAAGCTAGAAGACAACTTTGTCTGTCTCAAAACTTTGTCGCTCGCGATTCACATGAGGCCATTTCCCCAAAGTTATGGCTAAGGACCAGAATGACTCAGCAAGAGGGATTTCCTGTCTTAAACACGAGGTATTCCCTGACCAACTCTTTTTGTGTGTCAGTCAGAGTTCCTGGGCCCAATTGATTTCTACCCTCTGAAAAATTGACTTGTCTCTTAGTAGAAAGCCCCACGTAGATACAGCTAAAATAGAGATAAGACAAACATTCAGGGAGAATATCAAAAATGTACCACGTGCCTCCAACCTGGAGGGGTCAGGGGATATTTCACCAATAAAGGGTGTGTGCAGGTGAAAACCAGAAGTCTCGAGACATTTTATTCAGAAAGAATAGACTATGCAAAGGTGTAGAGGAGTTTTTACATTAATACACCCGACTGGAAGCATAAAATACATGAATACTAGGATTGCGATCTTAACATAATCATGGACATACTATTTGAACACAAAGTGCTTTAACACTCTGAAAAAGAGAAGTGGATAGGTAAGTGTCAGACCAAGGAGTGCATTGTTTGACAGTTAAAGTGTTTAGAAATGATCCTGGCAGGGGCAAGGTGAGCAAAACTGAGCACAAAAGTGGTATGATCATGCCCATATTAACTAAACTTTTCTTTGGCCTTTCTTAATTCTTGTCTGGACTACTAAGTTTCCTATAACTGGTGTCTTTTCTGATATTTCCTCCTATTAATCTTAATAAGTCAAATGCCTTCTATGAAACAGCCCATAATCACCCTGTCATAGAACATTCTTGTTCTTCTGGCTGTCATATCCCTCTTCTTGGAGGAGGCCCTAAGATATCAATAGTGTCTGCAATGTAAAATTCACAGGTCAAAAATAGTCATGTCAGTTTTTGAGAAAATAATTTAGGTGCAAAATATATTAAAAATATATAATTAACAGGAGTTAGCATGCTATTGATGCTATACTTGGAGAAATGATGAAATCATTCATGTTCCAAATTTTGCATATTGGAAAATGCTGGTATCATTAAGCACTATTGAGAAGCACTGAACTAGTTTCAGGAAAAAGTATGAAACAAGATTCTAAATTACTAAGGATTTCATAATAAATTAAAATAATGATACAGACTATTCTCGAAAGAATTGTTTGAAAATGGAAAGAAAATTAATAAGAGGGTGATTTTGAATTCCTAAAAGATCATTGATCTTAGAATACATGGGGGAGTATGAAATCAAGAGAATGAGAAAAGGAAAAATATTTTTTTTTAGGGATCAGCCTTTGACAGATGGAAAAATACTTCTTTTGCTGAAGATGTTTAATTTGTGAAATCAGCAGGAAAAAGATCGAGGGAGATTGAATTGAAATAAGTTGCATACATGTTTTGCAACTCAGCCTAAGACGGATCCTCATAGAATGGGCCTTGAAAATGAAGTAAATTGTTTAGGATAGCATTCAAACAAAAGTGTAAAATGATTGCTAGACGGAAGAGGGTCCATGGTCCATCCCGGTCCATGGCTGGTATGCAACTGTAGGAAAGGTAGCAGTGCTATTTTCCAACTTTTCCAACTAAACAGCGATTAGCACCCAGGAAGAGAAACAGGGGAGGCTAATGCTATCAGAACCCTGATTTGAGATTGGCAAGGTAGGAATTGTGGAAGAACAGTGGAACCAAAAACGGCAAGGAAAGCATTATTGGAAGGGTTGAAACTGGAGCCCAAGAAAGTGACATAAAGTCAGACGGAGCTGGTGAAGGAGGTAATTCCCAGGGAAATGGGAGCAAGTACATTAAGGGTGAGAAATTTGGCAAGGTATAAAGATAGTAGGTTGTGTTTACAGACTAAATATTTAGAATACAAAATCTTATATACAGAGCTCTTCTATGGATAAACAAAAAAAAAGTGGCCATTTCACACATAGATGAGGTCTAAGGGGGAAAAAGTTTAAGAATGAAAATATGAAGGAACTGTGAGGTTTACATTTTCCTCTTCAATTTTTGTCTACTCATCACACATTTCTTCTGCTTTTAGTAAGAGTAACCTAATTTTCCTGAAGGAAGCATTCCTCCTATTTTTCAAATCCAAATCATTCAGGTTGAATCTGTTGACTATACTCCTACCCCAGGGGTGGTCGATTATGACCCCATGTTGGCCAGTCAAAGCAACATACGAATATGGCCACTGTAGTTAGTTTAGAACTGGCTGAATACATCATACAAACAGGTCCAACAAATATAAAAAATATTCTAAAAAATATTTGTAGTCACTGTAAGTTTCAAATGCACACTTGAAGGTATTCTTAGGCATAATGGTACCTCAAGGGGGTCATCTGCCTTAGAATGAAGCCAGATTTAGAGAAAAAGCATAGAAGAAATAGAGACGTTAAGACCGGATGGTGCAAGACGGTGATATAGCCATGCCCATGCTATAATACCTAGATTCTTCATATAAAAGTTCTCCATTAATGTTTTCAGTTGATGTCTATTTGAATTGAGCTTCTGTTATTTGCAACCACAAAAGTTTCTGATTATAGATAACTGCCACCAGGCTTTTCATCTCTTGATAAACAAAAAATAAAAGCCAAAAATATAACAGAAACTGAGCAGCAAATTATTCCCGGTAAATATTTTCATGTTGTTCATTGTTCCTTTTTATCCCCATTTGTTTTACGCAAATCTTAATTGCTCTAATTAGGGCTTAAATTAATAATATCTGATCACACTCAATGTGACTTTTTTTTCAGCGGATATGACTAAATTTAAAACAAAAGCAATAATGGCAGTCTTTTATGTGCTTAGGAAAAAATTACGGAGTAGTGGTGAACCAAGGATAACTTCTAGTCTGTATAATTTTCATTGTCTTTGTGGAAATATGTGTTATTTAGAAAATAGTTCTCTCTCCTATAGGGTCATCCCCGGAAAAGGTTGGGAGCACTATCACCTAAGTAAATAATATAATAAGCACAACTGGAAATAAATTAATATTTAGTGTAGAAATAGATGTTTTATTTCAGTGACTTGGGTAGAAAAGCTACAATTATGGAGCTTTCAAAGATGATAGCATAATGATACAGTCCTTTATCTGATTTACAGAGAATGCTGCCATTTGAAACAAAGGAAAAAGAGTAACTAGGACAGAACGAGCTCAAATTAAATGACCACAATACTCAGATTTTTTTTTTCCCTCTTAGATAAGAAGATATCATTTGGCTGAAAGAATGAAGAAAAAAAGAGGTGGGCTCGATGGCTTAGATGACTGCAAATGGAATACCTTTCACCTCTAATTGACTGACTGAAATGGCGGCAGTCTCCATAGAGACTGAAATTCCTCCACGAGAGATGGCAGTTCCGCAGGGAGGCTGCGGATGAAGGACTGTGTGTCCATTTATGAGAGATAAGGAGCATGACATTAGGACTGGATTCACTGCTTTCCATAGCTAATCTTTGCCGTTATCAGTCTTTCATGTTTTAAAATACAGCGTTCTACACAAAGATTCAATTTAAAGAATTATAACTTGTTTATGATAATACATTGAGGCTTGGGGGAAATTTTTGAATCAATCTAGTTCTTAAACTACCGCTCACACTATTAAGCTTCATGTTATATCCATCAATATGTATCGGGTTTTGCTTCTTCTGTACGATTATGCTCTGAAATCCTGTGATTATATTGTCACACATAAGTGCTATGATTTAAGATTTAAATCATCCTGCCTCTCATATATAGGTTTTAATAATAAATTTTAATAATAAAATAAAACATTTTAGTAATAAAATAAAATAGAAAGGGAGGCCTTCCAACCACCAGTGATGCATTTCTTCCTCGCCCGTGTCCTCCACCCATGCTCTTCTGGCTTAACGCCGAATTCACTGGTGGCTTTTCGGTTTTGAATACTATTTCATCTGACTTCTCTTGCTTTATATGGCATGTAAATGTTGGGTTTCCTCAGAACTGCATCTAGACCAGTAGCATTATCTGCAGTCAAAGTCCTCCTAACCTTCCCTCCTCTTCCTTCAGACTCTCGCTCATGGTCTCTCTGCTCCAGTCAGGGCAAAGGATTTTTCTTTAAATATAAATGGAGTTATGTTAGTGTTCTGCTTATCCTTTTCACGGATTTCTGTTGCAGAAACAGTAAAATTCAAAACTCATTGCAAGTCTCTTCATTAAGTGTTCCTGATAATTGCCTGCGTTTCTTCAGTACACTGCAGGGATGTTTTTTTCTCAATTCCTCAAAAATGCTAAATTTGCATCTTAAAAAACAAAGTTTCTTTATTTTGAGAGAGAGAAGAGAGAGTGAGCCTGAGCAGTAGGGGAGGGTCAGAGAGAGAGAGAGAGAGAGAGAGAGAAAATCGCAAGCCGGCTCCTCACCAGCAGAACCTGAGGGCAGGGAGCAAGGGGGTCTGCCTGAGACTCAGTACAGAGCCCAAGAGGGACGGGGAGAGGGGGATCTCAACTTGAGGCTCCATCTCACAACCTTGAGATCAGGTGAGATCAAGTGAGATCAAGGAATCACGAGTCCAGCGCTCTTAACTGACTGAACCACCCGGAGGCCCCTTAAATGCATCTTAAAGCATTCTTTCCACAACTCTTCAGGTGACTGGCTCTCTTTCCCTTTCTTGGTTCTCAATTTACATGCAGTTGAGTCAACGATGTTTTTCCTGATAATCTATTCAAAATGTGCCCAAATATTATTCTCAGTATTAATCTTTATTATGCCTCCTTCAAAAGTATACTAGAATAGGGCGCCTGGGTGGCTCAGTGGGTTAAGCATCCGACTTCCGCTCAGGTCATGATCTCACGGTTTGTGGAGCCTCGCATCAGGCTCTGTGCTGAGAGCTTAGAGCCTGGAGCTTGCTTCAGATTCCGTGTCTGCCTCTTTCTCTGCATCTCCCCTGCTCACGCTGTGTGTATCTCTCTCTCTCTCTCAAAAATAAACATTTTTTAAAAAAACATACTAGAATATGTTCTAATTTTCTAGATTGGCCTATTTGGTTGTATATATGTTTTTTCTTCTCCACTAGAGCATAAGCTTCATGAAGCCCTGGTTCTTTTGAGTAATTCCACACAAAATCACCAGTGCAAACACCGCCCTGGATGAATGTTCACTGGATTATAATTCAGCACAACGGTATTTTTACAAATTTTTTTTCTAAATTTTGGTACTAAACACAGGAGCTCCACCAGATCTTAGATATCAAATGGACTTGTTCCCTCATACTCTCATGTCTTTGCTTAATCAGCAGCTTCTCACTGAGACAGCCCTCTCTCAGCATTCCAATTCCGTGGCTCCTTTCTATTATCCTCCTAAGCATGTTTCCTATTCTAATGTAGAATATGTTTAAATTAATTTTGTGTAAAATCCATGAATCCCTTTATGACTTTGTTTTATTCTTGTTGCTGTTGCTATTTGTTTTCTACTGAGATACCTTAGGGCTTGATACATTTTGGTGGAATATATGATTGATGTTCCAGGCTGAGTGTAGAGAAGGGTTTCTTGGGAAACAAGCATTGTCTTAAACATCCCATTGGCTTGGGCATTCACAATGTTCACAGGAATAAAGTTCTTGGGAAATGTTGCAGTAATAAAATATTGTAACTTTTTTAAGACTTTGTCTTATCTTTTATTAATATCTAGTAGTACCAATGACCTACAGATCATAATTTGGTGAAAGAAAAAGCTTTGAACATAGAATCTTAATACTGGTTGTGGCTTTAGGGGTCCCCTGGTCCAACACTCTTTACAAGTGGGGAAGCTGAAACCAGGGATCCATTAGTGTGACTTATCCAAAGACACAGAAATCATTAGAGGCAGAGCCAGGATTAGATTAGATCCCAGGTCTCAATGCCCAAGAAGATGCTCCTGGGAGACCATTCTAAGCTGTTACTTATAGCTAACATTGTTCATCATTAAAAACAAATGTTTGTGGATGCAAAGCACTCTTACCACTGCATATATACTCAGTGCCTAGAACATAACAGAAGTTCAATAAATATTATTGTATTAACAAATGCCCAAATACCTTTTTAATCACCATGATGTGTTCTGTTAGGTTAGAAAAAGTGACATGAAGTTCAAGAGTTGGGAGTGAATGGAGCAATAAGTTACTGTAAAATACGAACGTTGTCTGAAATGTCTCTAACGGTTCTGTGTTGTTGAGTCATCTCGGAAGGAGACCCACACTACGAAACCATCTGTACCCTGGGCATCACGTGATCTACTCTGTGCTAACAATTACATTGGAGAAAACTCTCACTGGTCTAGTTTAAGAATTTTGTTTAAAACAACTAATATTTGTGGTTTAAATAAGTAAAGAGATAAAAACACACTGAAGATCACATTGGCGTGTTCTTACGGCTGTAGCTCAGTCTGTGTTAGGATTATTAGGGTAACGTTTGGAAATAAGATAAACTCTTCTTCAGTGTAAAAGAGTTTGTATCATAAGAGAAGTCTGACACATGCTGGTGGGCATCCACCTCTAAAAATCTGTTTTAGCACATTTTAAAGTGCTCAAAAACATGTTCTTGCTTTTTTATTGCTTTGAGAAAATATACTGGTGATTATTAATAGAGGAAAAGAAATTTAGACACTTTTGGGAATACGGAAAAAAGGAACTCTAGTCATTTCCATAAATATTGGCATCTGTTTAAATTCACAGCAAAAATAACCAACCAAAGTGTATACTAAGATAAAAATAGTTCACCTGGCATTGTTTTGAAAAGAGTCAGACACCATGAAAACAATTCTTTTTTTTTTTTTAACCTGGAACATTCCTGCACAGCCACTCCTTCAACAAATAAATATTAAGCCTTTTCCATATACAATGTACTATGTTCGGTAGAAGCTCAACTAAGGCTAAGGTAATTTTCTAAGGCACGTAACTGTCCTATATATTTGGAATATTTTCTGCCTCAGAATAAAGCCCATGAGTCAATAAGAAAATTATACCCTGTGGGCATTTACCATTTAAGATTGTGTCTCACTTTGTGAAATGTCCCTTTGACACATACCAAAGTAGATATTTCAAATCTAGAATCTACCAGATGTACATCTGCTCTCACCCTACAATCCCCCTCATCCTCCTGGAGACACTTACATTGACTGGAGCCACTTACATTGACTGGAGCCACTTACATTTTTGTCTTTTTCTCCTGTTCAACTCTGACTTGCATTCCCCTTCAACCTCTTGGTTTTTTCTTTAGGTCAAGGTGACAGCCATTCACTTAATCCTCCATTACCAGGCCACACAGATCAATTTCCAGCTCCATGCTAGCATTCTATCTCCTCAGGTAGCTCATTAGTTTCCTGGCATTTTGCCTCATGATATAATTCCTTTATTCTCTCTTAAGAACACTCCCCCAAAACTTCTGTGGTTCTAGCTTCATATCTCCTGAATTCATTTTCTTCTTGGTACATGACAAGAAACAGTCATTTGTTCCTCAGACTCACTTGACGTTGTACATGAAGTCATTATTCTCTCACAGTTATATGATAGGTAACTGATGTAAAGTTGGTCAAAGTCAAGCCCTTAGAAAGATGTAGAATGAAAAGAACAAGACGTTGACTCACTTCAGAATCCAGAAGATGGTCCTGCTCGTTTAAAATTTTTTTAACGTTTTATTTTTGAGACAGAGAGAGACAGAGCATGAACAGGGGAGGGTCAGAGAGAGGGAGACACAGAATCTGAAACAGGCTCCAGGCTCTGAGCTGTCAGCACAGAGCCCGACGCGGGGCTCGAACTCACGGACCGCGAGATCATGACTTGAGCTGAAGTCGGCCGCTTAACCGACTGAGCCAGCCAGGCGCCCCATGGTCCTGCTCGTTTAGAATATGCCTGTTGTCCACGCAGACTCAGCCATGGTCATCGGGGGTACTGGAAACACCCTCTACCTGTTGCAGTGACTCCATTCGTGTTCCAATAAAAACCATTGTTTACACTTGCAGCAGTGATCTTCCTAGGAAACAATTAAAATTATGTCATCTTTTTACTATGTGTCAATGGCCCTTTCTTCTTCCCTTCATTATTTTTGGAATCATTTTAAATTTGTATAATAATATACAAACCCATGTTACTTGCAGTTCACATCCTCAACCTCTCCTGATTGACTAAACAAAGGATGCTCTTTTAAAAATCAGAATTTTGGGGCGCCTGGGTGGCGCAGTCGGTTAGGCGTCCGACTTCAGCCAGGTCACGATCTCGCGGTCCGTGAGTTCGAGCCCCGCGTCAGGCTCTGGGCTGATGGCTCGGAGCCTGGAGCCTGTTTCCGATTCTGTGTCTCCCTCTCTCTCTGCCCCTCCCCTGTTCATGCTCTGTCTCTCTCTGTCCCAAAAATAAATAAACGTTGAAAAAAAAAATTAAAAAAAAATAAATAAAAATCAGAATTTTATGTTCCCTCCACCCCAAACACCTCTTGCTGCCAACCCTTGCATTCAAAACCACACATATACGCTGGCAATCCTAATCCTTTCTGATTGGCTCACACCTACTCACAATTCAGGTTTCAATTCAGCCATCCCTGCCAGCATCCTGTTGGGTTTTCTTACTTACCCTGTAAGCATGGTTTACTTCTCTTTGTCATAAGCAGCCATTCTCATCAACTATAAGCTCTTGGAAGCTGATGAAAATAATACCTTTTAAAAAACATATTGTGCCTCCAGTGTCTATTCCAATACCTGACACATAGTAGGCAGTCAAAAAATCATTGAGGGATAATGAAAGGTGGCCCATCTATCTTTGACTAGGTGACCCTGTTTAAATGCATATGCACACTCACTGATACTTTTCTTGAGAGATTTAAGTATATACTTAGTCTTCTTTTTAACATTTTTTTAATTTTTGAGAGAGAGAGACAGAGACAGAGCACGAGTGGGAGAGCGTAGAAAGAGAGAGAGAGAGAGAGAGAGAGAGAGACAGAATCTGAAGCAGGCTCCAGGCTCTAGGCTCTAGGCTGTCACCACAGAGCCTGATGTGGGACTCGAACTCACAAACCGCAAGATCATGACCTGAGCCGAAGTCGGACACTTCACAGACTGAGCCACCCAGGAGTCTCTCAATCTGATGCTCTTATTGTTAATTCTCCTCTGAATGGAATCCCATCAAGTATCAGAAGATCAACTTGAAAGTGACCCTCAATTTTAATCTCTTTAACTTTCTAGGTTGAATCAGAAGGAATTGCCTATTTTGCAGGTCAAATGCAGTTGAATATCAGCAATCATTTATACTTCATGCTTACAAATGAGAAAACCGAGACCTAAAGAACTTAAGTGACTTGTCCAAAAATCATATCTTAGGGTATAAGCCTGGAGTCAAGATCAGAAACCAGATTTTCCATATAGATTACCTTCTATGTACATTCATGTTAGGTGCCTTGTTCTATGTACATTCATGTTACTCCCAAAGGTCAGTAAGGTGGGGGTCCAGGCAGGCAGCTACTTACTCCACCCACTCAAAACACTTGTCAAGTTCATGTTGTAGGGATGAAAAACAGACTTCTTAACCTTTTTGTACTGCAGAAGATACAGTTAAAGTACCTACATGTCCCTTAGTCCCAGTGGGCAAGGCAGTGATGAGCTGTTACTTCCCAGTACCTCCTTCCCTCAAATATCATCCGCAAGAGGTAAATTTCAAACATGGTGACTCTGACAGTCACCTTTGTATCTCCCACAGTATAGTATTTCACAAAGGTTTGTTGAATTGAATATAATGGAATTGAGTGAAATGTGAAACCCCCAGTTCCTATGGATTTTTGTCAAACACATGCTCCCTGGTTGTATTTCTCTGTTCTCAAGGTCTCAAGTTTCTACCCTCACTATTCTTGTATGTTATTTCACCGATGCCACACATTTAGTGCTAAAACTGTGTTTGGTTCATAAGGTCACAGCTTAAAATTAAATTTAAGTTGGAAGTTACCTATTTTGTAAGGCTTCTTTCTTTCTGTAATAAAAAAAAAAACATTAAACTAAATATGTATGTTAAGCAAATTAATTTTATTCCTGCCTACACATTTGGAAATCTTATTCTCTGATTATAAGAAGGGTCATTAAATATCTATTGGCTTGCCTCATTCAAATCAATTGCTTCCAGTGAATTCAAATAAAGGAAGTCACTGAAATAAACCATCAACTCGAATACGCAAGACTAAAGTGCTATTTATTAGCTAATAACCTGGATTCCCCAAATCAATGTCCGTAATATGGTAAGAAGTAATCATTTTTGGTAAATTAATTAATATTGAATTGTCTCATAATGTCCTTGCTGAAAAACTCAGTGTTAGGCATTTCCCCCCTTTGTTTCTAAATGTTTCTCCTAACAGGTTTGTTTTGTACCTAGAAGGTGCTCCTGTGTCAAAATATAAAATATTTGCACCAAATCTTTCAAAATCTTTCAAATAAAATTCATCAAAAGATCAATATATTTAAGGATTGGTTTTAACTTTTTATTGCAATTGAAAGTGTGTGTTATACATACTAATGTCTATTATAACTGTGCACCTGAAATGTTAACCTATCCAATATGTTCTGTGTACTAGATAATTAGGACATTTCCCCCAAAGCAATGATATTAACTAAGGCTGACAGTAAGGGACTAATGAGATAGGAGAAATGAAAACGTAGCGAAAATTGTAGGAGAAAATCTTTTAATGTAAAGGTCAGCAATAGAAATATAGCGCATAACTACTTGACCTAACCCAAAACAGGTCATAGGAATTACAAAACTCTTTCTAATTATATGCAATACTGATTGAAAGCAAATATGAATATAATCACCAACTGAAATCCTATGTGTTAAGTAACCAGTTGCAAGCATTCAAGTCTGCAAATTGAAAACTGCAAACATCTGTGTGGTTCCCCCGAGTTTTCTTTCCTTCAACACTTTCAGTAAATTTAATGACACAAGAGAAACCTTGTGGCAGTCACAAAACTACACAGCTTAAAGATGAACTTTGGATATTTTATGTGCCTTTCAGGATACGTCAAACATCTCACGTGCACGCACGCGCACACACACACACACACACACACACAAACAAATCCTCGGTCAATGCATCCATCAATCAGTAACAGTTCTCAGTTTGATGGTGGTATTTTTATTTATTCAACTTTTCTCTTTCTTTTCTTTTCTTTTCTTTTTTTTTCCAGCCAGGGTCAAATGCTGTCCTTCTGATCTGCTACAATCAGGTGCTCTCTGTAGAGCTCTCTCTTTGTTCTTCAGGAGGGGATGCATTCACTACCCTGATGTGTGCCTTTTGATGATCTGAAAAATGTGGGTGTTCCTCAAGGGCTACTGATCTAGATGCCTTCGTTGCTAGAAATAGATCAAGGGAGGCTTTCTCCAAAAATCCAGAGTCATATCACAAAGAAAACCAAGAAGATTAAAAGTTTTGCTATCAAATTATACTCTCACCACTAAGCAAAACCTTTGTCTCCTTTTATTTTTGGGTAAAATTACCAGCGAAAGTAGCTGTATTAACATGCTATACTCAAGAACCCATTTTTCTGAAAAATGAATAAGTGGCACAATTCTTTAGACAAAATAATAAAGCTATGTCTACCAGAATCAATGACACATTTCAGAATTAACGTCTATCTTGCTAGGAGGTATTGTGACATTTGAGTCTGTTGAGGCATCAGGAATTTAGAAGAGAAAGCGAAAATACTTATCTGTTTGGATTGTGGTTGCATCAACTTACAAAAGGATAAAGAACTGAATTGACAAGTGATCATGAGGGAATTGTGCAAATATGCATCTTAAGGCTAAACACTGCAAATTTATGATAAATGCACTTTGGCCAAAAAATGGTGTATATAGAAAACAGTTTTAATAAATGTAATAACTTGACACCCTTATTTATTGTGATAACGATGATGATGGCAAAACCCAAAATAATCCAACACACCAACACCATAAATTAATGGCACTTTTGAAAAAAGGCGATTGGAAGTTTAACGTAGTAACCTAATTTTTACAAAACGTCTTCACCAATAGTCTAGCCTAAAGCAGAAATGCATTCCACCAGAAAGCAGAAGTGAATGGCTTTTTGATTCTTAGAACCCATTCTCACATTCTCTGATATCCAGTTACTTATTTTTGCCATATGCACAACCAAGATAAAATTACTCAACATTCTACCTAGGGGTCAAAAGCCACCCCCTACCCTTATTCTTCTGAGATGGAAACAGATATTCAACTCTTATTTTGACATTGGATTATCAGTGAATGATAGAGATAGAAATGAAGAGAATCAAATTTGTACAATAAAAAACAAAACCAGAGGATTGGGGAAAGGCTAACATTTAAAAAAAAATACTTGGTGACATTTGGACAAAAGTCCAAAAGTAAACGCAAGTTATGATTATTAATAACAAAAAAAGCACACTGTGTGGAGTTTGAAGAATTGGGAATTATTTGGTGGATCACGGATCAAGTCACCTGCCAGATGTAAAAGCTGTTGCAAATTAACTGAAGGGGAGAAAGGAATTGAAGAGGAGACAGGAACATCACAAAGAGCTTTTAGCCACAGCTTAATATTTATAGTTCTTTTAGGCAGGGTGAGATTAGTCAAACTTGTCTAAATTGGATTCAAAGTGATACCATGTGGCCTGGATTCTGGATCCACAAAGCCTTGACACAGTTTTACTGAAATAATTGTCTTTAAAGTAAGCAACATATTGCCTTTTTATGTGCTGTTGAAATTTATACAAGGTGAAGGTAATCTTTGAAAGGGGACGGATAAAGGTGAAATTAAAGACCAACCCTAAAAATCAATTAACTGATCAAATCACATATCCTTTTTTAATGTTTCATACTAATAATTATCTATTACTGACAAAGAAACCCAAAGAAGCAAAGACTTTGAATTTAAAGTTCATAAGCAAGTGTAGGGGTCTTTGATAATAATGCCTAAATTCCCTTATCCTTTGAAATTGCTTCTGCGGAAAATTTGTTCTCTTTTCATTGTTTTTAACACTCAATTTAAGGACACATTCTTATGAAAACCCAACAATAGAACTGAAAACAGTGAAAATAACGTGAAGAGTATGTGTTATTTATTTCAAAAGTACTTTTAAAAGTCTATCTCATTGAATGTGTGTATATATTGAATACACGTGTGTATATACATAGTATATTACCAGCACTTATAGCCACCAAATTTGGATGAGAACAGTTTTAGAAAATACAGTATTAAAATACTACTCTCTATACTACTCTCACAAAATTCCAATTTTTGGCTCTTTTATGGTTTGGATCAAGCTATGTTACTCTAAGGAAACATTTTTTTTAAGTTTATTTATTTCTTTTGAGAGAAAGGGCAAGTGCAAGAGAGAGAAAGAGAGAGGATCCCAAGCAGACTCTGCACTGTCAGCGTGGAGCCCTATGTGAGGCTTGAACTCACACACTGTGAGATCATGACCTGAGCTGAAATCAGGAGTCAGACGCTTAAATGACCGAGCCACCCAGGTTCCCCTAAGCCAACTTTGTAAACAAAGAGTAGCCACAGTAGCAAATAAAAGATGTTTAAATAAAAAGTAAAGCAAACATCATGCATGTGATATGAAAGATTACAAATTCTTAAGCAAATGAGTACACATGAATTGATTTCAAACTGAGGTGGTTTGATATCCTTGAAAATCAGATTAACTTCATGGAGGGTTATTAGGACATTTGGATGTTTCACCTGTGTGCATTGAATGTCCTTTTTAGTATCAGAACTGGATGATATCTGTTGTATTGAATATTTCATACCCACAAAAGGAAAAAATACAAACTGACATTCAGCAGGAAGTAGGCTTTATGTTAACTAGTCACTAAATGACTCTTGATCAGAATGGAGCTTTGCTAAGAGGCTCTCAAGAGAGAGGTCATTGCTTTCTCTCTAAGAGGGCCGGGCTGCATAGCTATTCTACAGTCTATTTTAGGAGAACTCTAAAGAAAGCCAAGCTATGAATATAATAAATGTCCAGTGTAGCTGGCCAGTTCACTGAGGTGTCAAATCGTAAAACTTTAAAGCCAGTTAAGATACTTCCAAGGTATATCTTGTGAAGGAATTATTTTTCCTTAAGAGTATTAGCATTCTATATTACAAGGATATTATGTAAATGAGTCACAATCAGTCATGGGACTGGATGCTATGGAGTTATGAAAAAGCGTATTAAATTTCGTCATAGTGTTCAACACAAAAGCCCAAATGGAAATGTATTTCATTAGAATCCAACTTACTATGTAAAATACAAAATAGCGACCAAGACATTATGTATGATATGAAATATGATTGGTTGGTTTTTATTTTCTCTTTCTCCTTCTTCCTCTTCCCTATGTTGTCACCTTCATTTAAAATCTGTTGTCTTTTGTGTAAATTTATTTTAGAACCCGACCACTTTGCCCCAAAATTAACTCCCTTTTCTTAGGGTATTCTGAATGATTCATTGGAAAGTTTCTGTTACACTATGAAATATTTATTTTCCTCTCTATTCTGTACAAATACTGTTTCTCCCAGAAAATGTTTCCTTTTTGTTTACCCCAGTGGTTCTCAAAGGGGGCTGATTATCAGAGTTCAAACTGCCTTTTTGTGAGCCCCAGACTTTACTTCATTATTTCATTGCTGTGGGGTGAGTCTTAGGGAATCTTTTATTAAGTTCGCTAATTGATTCTAATATTCAGCTAGAGTTACAAACCACCGAGCAATCAAATCCTACACACTTTTGGAGATCCAGAACAATAACACCTCCACGTTATTTTGCCTTCCGTGATTACATCCCCTGGCCTGGGGGAATCCTGCCTTTTTTCCCAAAGAATAGCGCATATGCGCCATCCTACTTATATTGTTTTTAATACACATTATTTAGACTTTTGTTATTTGTAGGCATATTGTGTTGTCTTATTTTTCCTGCTTTCTTGTAAAGTTCTTGTGGTCAGAGATTAGGTTTTATACATCTTTGGTTGGTGTTATGCCTTGTATGTTTAAATGTAAATAAAGTTTTGTTATGTTAGTGTAATTAACCAATGCATTATCCACAAATAAATATTTCCTAGGTCCCATAAAAGTAAATATACTTGTTCTATTATCTCCAAAAGTAATTTGTAATGAATTATTGATCAAATAAGGAGTGTACTCCTAAATACATATGTAAAACAAATATTTAGAAATGTGTGAGTATAACATGAAATATGCATTAACAGTAATAAAACATTTTTTTAAAAATCTCCACAGTGATGTATCTTTTCATTTTATGAAAGAAACAAAATAAAAAGTCTGTACCAGATTCATATTTTTACAGGTGTATATACTAATTTTGTTTTTCTTTGAATTCTCTATTCCTTGAATAGTACTTGGGACAAAGCAAACACTCAATAACATTTTATAGATTTAAAGAATTAGAGAATGAATCTATTTTTATAAGTCTTAGAAAACAAGTATATTAAAGATACTGAATCATGAATTCAGACTAGAGGCAAATTGAATTTTCTATCGTAAGAATTAGGGAATGGTAAGATAAAACACAACCATATAGATTATGACAACTTCTTCCCTGAATAGCAGTACCAGCAACCTGTGGAATTATGTGTGTAGAGTGGTTTAGTTGTATTCTTTTCAGTTAGACTACATGACCATTGGACTATATTTTCAAGATCATAAATTTCAACAGACTAGCCATGATTTATGGAACAAAATTCTTGGAAAAGTAAAATAAAAATTCAATTTCAAACTGTAATATGCCACATACTTTGTTAAAGTGGCTTTCTTTGCTGGGGTAAAATAAATTTTATACCATGCTTATGTTGAGTTGTTGCTATGGTAACTATGGATGTCTTGTAAAACTGTAAACAATTGTGTAAAATGGTTAAATAGAGCACATGTTTATAGCTGAACTAGCTCAGTTCAATGTATACACACTTCATTTTCAATATTATCTTTACAAAGAAATATTTATTCATTTCAGATGGATGTTCAGAACCTTCCTCCAGAAGATTGTGGCTATTTGTGTGTGGGTACATGGTGTGTAATTGGGGGAAAGTGACTTTTCTTTCCATTTTCCAAAACATAAAATGAGGTGATTATAATACAGACAACTAGAATCCACGGTTCATCCATATAATTATTATGAGTAGTCTATGAAAACATGCCAAAAGCTTCTCTAAGAATTAGGCCCTCAGGTATAAAGATTAGCATGGTTAAATTGACTGCTGGCGATTTGAACAATCTCTAAAGGCTCTGCATAAAATCCATTGATAATGAAAATTTTCATTAAAAAAAAATGTGCTGCCATGGGCAATCCATGCTAACCAATTTATAGTCTCTATTTTTATAAGAGTTTGGAAGAAAATGCTTTTAAATCAGCCAAACAAAACTCCCTGAATTTGTTATAGATTAATACATGATGACTTTGCTACTAAAAAAAAAAAGGCAGAAATTATAGGATGTCAGAGGGCATACATCCACTACATGCTTGTAGCTCTGTTTACAATTTGAATTGGGAAGTGATGTTTTTGTGGTCTCCTATATGCTAAAACCTGAATGAGATAGTGAAATGTGGGACTAAGGTTCTTGCTAAGAACATTTAGTCCCAAGGCAAATTTAATTTTAAAAAAGCCCTTGTAAGATTGATGTTAATTGTTCATAGAACATTATAGTCATCTTAGATAGTCACGTGTTCAAAATAACATACAGAAATAGTAACTACATATAGAGTCACTCATTCATCTAACAAGCATCGTTTCTAATCAGAAACATATAAGCATTGCCACATTTGGGGTCCCTTTGGAACCTGGAAAGTTCTGTTCACCGAGAAATGTCCTAAATTTGGTGATACAATTTTGTTTGAAAATTTACCTTTCACTTACCTTTTTTGTTGTTTTTTATTTTCCCATTTTCTGTGCAACTTTTTCCATTCATCTTATTTGACAGAATGTATAAACTAATTGAGAGTAATGGATAAAAATCAAAAGTTAAGGATGTACATGAAACAAAAGTCTAGACAACAGATTTTTCTAAGGAGAGTGAGAAAAGCGAGATGTCAAGAAACTATGTATTGTGCTGTTTCTTCAGGGAAAGGCGCTCTCCTCAATGTGGCCATATGCTTTAAATATCTACGATATTTGCTCATTGCTATCATATGAAACATGCCATTTTATTATTCTCAGAAAATATTTTCTTTGTTTCAGCTATCATTCAAATACCAGAACGGAACAAAATTTACAGAAATGAGTAAGTAAACTTAACATAAAACTGCTCTTGTAAAGTTATAACTGTATCATCTAGCTGCTTAAAATCTCAAAGAACGCCTTCAAAACTTTTCCAAATCAGAAACCAAGGGTTTGCAATTACCTTAAGCAGTATAATAATGTAAGAAATGGAGAAAGATGATCTCTCTCTATATATATATATTATTTTAACAAACCATTTAATATTACATTACATAAAATTTTACCTGTGGTATTAATTTTAAAAGTAGCTGTCAATATGAATGTGTTCAACACACAAAAAAACTTCTTATAGACAATAATTTTTCTTCTGCTCGGGAGTTACCTGCCATTTAAGAAACAGAAAAAAATTAATTTCTGTCATATGACTTTATGTGAGTTAGCCATGTACTAAATGTAACCTCAAGGAAATTAAGAGAAAATAAAAAAGCATCAAGAAAGTATGACACCAAATATGAGGACATCCAGCTGTAGATCCCTCGTTTTCCCATAGCCTCTTTTACATACAAGATATCGTCTGCATGCTAGAACTAGAAGGAGCATACACCCAGCAAATCAAAAGGAAACTAGTAACATATAGACTATCAGTGTTTCTCAATTCTATTGTTATAATAGGCTGGATATATTTAACCAATAACAACTGAGCTAAAATCACGCACCAGGTCTCGTTCAAGACACTGGAGGTGAAGCCATATGTAAGACACACTATCCCTTCTGCTTGTGGAGCTTAGAGTCTAGAAAAGCAAGAACTAAAGGTAAACTCTAAATCGATGGGCTAATCGCCAGATACTGGATAGGTTGTGTGACATTACATTTCAAAAGGAAACTACGAACTATTCACTCAACAGCATATGTACTAACACTGCATAATTCCTCAATCATTTCTTTACATTGAAACTCAGGCAAATTTGGCATCAATTGTCCACAATAAAATAAACATAGAGGAAGGATATGGGACTTTGAAAATGACAATAACAACAGGTATATTAAGTTTTGGTTCAACAAGCATGTTTATGTGTGTGTATTAGACATTGGGCTAAGAACTAGCTTTGAAGACTAATTATTTTTACATAGTTTTTTTTTTCTCTCAAGGACTATAGGCAATGGGTAAATTGATAATTTAAAATAATATGATGAGGTGCACCTGGATGGCTCAGTCGGTTAAGTGTCTGACTCTTGATTCTGGTTCAGGTCATGATCTCACGAGTTCATGAAATGGAGCCCTAGTAGGACTCCAAACTGATAGTGTGGGGCTTCCTTGGGATTTTCTCTCTTCCTCTGTCTCTACTCCTCCACTCCCTCTCTCTCAAAATAAATAACCATTAAAAAGTAACAAAAAATAAAATAATATGATGAGTGTTAAGAAAGACAAGGAGTGATGGATTATAGAGTAGGGGAAATAGGCCCAATATAAGGATGAGGGGAAGCAAAGGTAACTTTTACTGAGTGGTAACTAAGCCAAAGGTACTGAACCAGAATTCTATATATTGGAGGCAATATAAATTAAGGCACAGAATAATAGTACCTGTGAAGAGGTCAAGAGCTTTGTGTTTTGAAGTCATTAAACATAGTGCAGGAAAATGAGGCAGATTTAAGTTATAGGTGAGTCTAGATTTTTCTCTCCTATGGAGTTTGGTATTTATTCTAAGACTGATGGGAAATCATTGGAATGCTTTAATAACTACAATGTCATAGTCATATTTGCATTTTGGAAAGAACTAGCTAGATAGTGAGCTCAAGAGCCCAGGCAAAAGATGGTAAAATGTTGACATCAGGTGTGGGATTGCAGAAGAGAAGGAGAATACACTGGCTATATTTAGGAGATAAAGTCAAAAGGAATTAGCGATGAATTACATCTGGGTCTAAGGCGAGAGAAAATTGAAGATTTCTAAAATTGTGCCTTGGGTAATTAAGGTGGGATTGCCCTAACAGTAGTAGGCTTGATGAGTTGAAAGTAATGAATTTTGATTTAAGCTTGTTATATTTTTGATGCTTGTAGGATACCAGGAAGAATATTGTCCCCCTATCTAGTATGACCTTACTTAATTATTTTCTGCTTCATTTCTTCAAACTAAACCTTGAGATTGGTCTGAATGTTTCCTGCACTACAGGAAAGTGTCCTGAGAGCACAGTCAGCCATTTAGTCTCTGTTGAGTAGGGAAGGACATGAGGCCAGGATCAAAGACTGATACCGTAAAGGGTGCATAGATACTTGTAATTTAGTTTTTAGTTACTCACTTCACTAAGATAGATATTTATATTTATAGGTTAATAACTTATATTTATAGATAAATAAACTATAGATTATTATCATTTTCAGAAACTTTACTGTAATCATTTAACTATGTTCAATGCTATTGTCAGAACTAAATTACTCAAAATATGTAAATTTCAAAGATCACCCTTCTTACCCATTGAACTAAAATGATATGACTCATTCCTACACATTCAAAATTTCAAACGTCTAAAATGCATCTATTTCCATGTTGATGAATTCCGCCGTTATTAATAGATAATTATTTGGTTAAAATGCTATTGAATTAAATTGAATTATAACAGCCCAGTTGTGTGCAAATTTTAAAAAGTAAAGTATATATGATTAAAATTTTGAAAATTATATTCCTTAAAAAATAATCTTCCTAGTTAAAATTTTCAAATTAAAAAAAAATTTTAAATACAGTTTCCTGATCTTCACGAAAAGAGAAATATGTGAAGGAAATAACTTTTTGAAGTCAGCAGTTCTGTCCCTTTCACTGATCTCTTTCAAAGGACTGTGTTTATAATTTTTCAAGGTCTTTAGCTCTTGCAGTTATAGAATGCACACAAAATGATGATTACCCCAACATTATGTAGAAAGCTAGCATATTTGCCCTGATGGTAAATTTCATGAGAATTTTTTTCTAGGTTTGAGAAGCTATTTGAACAAAATGATATGCTAAGAATTGGTTAATAAATAGATCCAAATAAAATTTAACATTGGAAAGCATTTTAAAAAATGAAATTTTTGTAAAAAAGAAAACCTGGGGTCAAGGGTGAAAGCCAAATAAATACTGACAATCAGAAACTGTAAATTTATAAAATTGTAAACCCAAACTCAGATTCATTACACAATGCAACCAATAAGACAGTAATGCTTTGTAAAAGTAGGAAATGAACTACAAGTGCCTGCCCTGAAAATTCTCAAGTGGAAGAAATGACCTGAGGCTGATTACTGTCACTGCTATGGCTCTGGTTGAATGAGCTCTAATTTGACCCTCAAGTGACAATTTCACCAAAGAACAACAATGAGGAATATATGAAGACAGCCATTTCAACACAATGCTTTCAGAGGTGGGCTGACCTAATGTCAATGTCAAAAGTGGGAAGAAATTGAATGCATTTTCTAAGGAGTGAAAATCCAGAAACATTTAGGATCTAGCTTATGGGTAGCCAGCCAAGAATCTTCCAAAGAGAAAGCGCGTGTAAACTCAATGGACTGTCGTACTCAAAGTAAACATAGTGGGCACATGCTATTACCTAAGATTATACAAATACAAAAATTGAGGAAACATGAGGTTTTGATTTATGTTAGATCATATAAATTTGTGTAGTGTGCACACTCTTATGTATTATTACTTCTGGGTTCCATAATTATAGCTACACAATCCTGAAACCAAAGTCACTAATAAAATGATCTAAATTTAGCCCGAGCACATTTACTCCTGTCTCCAAATTTGCCCCTCTTTCCTGGGTTATATCCTCTCCTTTCTCTTCAGTAAGTCCAAGATGTCCTATTCTTCATCCATATACAGCACATATCTAATTTATTTGTGATTTCTTTTCCTTTTTCTGAATTTTTATTTTATTTACTTGCATGGAAGTAATATAATTTTTTCTGTATTTAGATTTTATAGGCAGTTGGAGTTGAGACATGTTTTGGGGTGATGGAAGCTCTATGATTTTGTGGTGATTTCATTTAACAATGATATTAAATTAATATAAGCATATTCTGGACTACTACCATTTTAAAAACTATTGCCATTTAATTTTAATCACTATATGTATTTGAGACCTAACTTTAAGTTTATGCATATTAAAAATGTTATAATAAAAGTAATTTGTGTCAATAGGGAAATATCTGAAAGGTTTTTTTCATTTCTTTAAGAAAAAGAGAAAAACTAGGGGCATCTGGATGGCTCAGTCAGTTAAGCATCTGACTTTGGCTCTGGGGATGAGCTCATGGTTTGTCAGCCCTACGTTGGGCTCTGCACTGATAACTTAGAGCCTGCTTTGGATTCTGTCTCCCCACCTCTCTCTTTGCCCCTCCCCCACTCATGCACACACAGGATTTCTGTCTCTCTCTCAAAAATAAATAAATAAACATTAAGAAAAAAAGAACCACTAGAAATGAAAACCTACTAAATTTTTATCAAATATTGATTTAATATCCAGTTTTTTGCTAAATTGGTAACTTAAAAAAAATCTCTTTTCCTTATAAATGAGTTAGAGAATACTTAAAACACATCGCTGCATTACTTAAAATATTTAGTAGTTGGTGCTTATACAAAGTTCCTCAATGCATTCTTCTTGAGTGATTGATTTCATATATCTAAAAAGAAATTATACCTACCTTCAAAACTTTATCACCCTAAAGTTAGATTTTATAGATACCCTTTATGAAGTGTCATGACTAAAAATATTGCATGTGTCCATTACTCCAGTGTATCTAAAAAGGGAACAAAAAGAATCAGAATGCGTAATCCTTATAGTGAATGTGGTTGGTGCTCCATCCTTTAGTTGGAGAGCACCTATTCCCCAGTTGCTGTGAGTTTTGGGTAATAACAGCTTAAAACTTCTTCTTTCTCTGAAAATTGCCCTCACCCAACTGGGAATTTCTTCTACATGGAGGCTATGCTCCCCTTACTTCAATAACTAACTATCAGCAGGATACAAAAGACTGAGTCACTCCATCAAGAGAGAAACTAACTCTCTGGTATAGTTGTGTTCCAGAAATTCCATGGGCTCAGGCTCCAGTTAATCTCCAACTGAGACAATGTCTTTGTTTAGCACATTCCCTGCCTTATCTTATTTCTCTCACTCTTCTTCTGAGAGCACTCCCTTGATAAAACACTTGTATAAGAATCCCAGTGTTAGCCTCTGTTTCTGGAGAACCTAATCTAATAAAATCAATGAGAAAAACAGTCATTGAATTTCAGAAGAAATACGAAATAATTGATACCTTACTGACAAACATGCTTCAAACTGAGTCTTAAAAGTGCTTTAAAAAAGAATATATATTTCCCTTAATAGGAAAAATGAAACCATTAATTCTTCATTATTTGAAAGTAACTAATGCTTAAATATCTGTGCCTTCTTATCCAAACACAATTATGGATCTCCAGTACCTTAATAATAATGTGTTAAACTACCTATTGTGTTTGTAAATCCTACAATACAGAAGGAGACTTTTTAAAAGCCCACAATCCCTGATTAGGAGAGGAAACTGTATTTCATTGTGTATTCATTATTTACTTATGCAAAACAGATTATCAAGAAATTTAGCAACTTAAAATAATATATATTTCTTTCTTTTAATATTTATTTATTTTTAAGAGAGAGAGAGAGGATGAGCAGAGGAAGGGCAGAGAGAGAGGGAGACACAGAATCCGAAGCAGGCTCCAGGCTCTGATCTGTCAGCCCAGAGCCCGACACAGGGCTCGGACCCATGAACTGTGAGATCATGACCTGAGCCAAAGTCAGAGGCCTAACCAACTGACTCACCCAGGGGCCCCAAAGCAACACATATTTCTTGCCTTACAATTATCTGGGTATGATTTTGCATGGTGCTCTGCCTGAAAGTCTCTCACAAGATGGCAGTCAAGGCATCAGACAGGAGTCTCATCTGAAGATTTGACTGGTGAAGGATTTAATTCCAAGCTCAGTGGTTGGCAGAATTCGGTTCCCCACTGGTTATTGGCTAGAGGCATCCTTCGGTTCCGTGCCAATTAGGCCTTTCCAAATTATAGCTTGCTTCATCAAAGTGTACAAGCCACAAAAGCAATAGAGGGAATCTGCTAGCAATATTAAAGTTACAATCCTTTGTAAGCTAATCACAGAACTGACATTTCATCAACTTACTATATTTTATTGTTCACTAAGATCAGTCCATCATTGAGGGGAACAGGAAGTACAAAGGCATGAGTAGCAGGAGGTGAGGTTTATTGGAAACTATCTTAGAGGTTTGCCAACCACAATGCGAATAGATTTTTTTTCTACTAGTCAGATCTCTAAACAATCATTTTTTTTCTATTTTTTTAATGTTTGTTTACTTAATTTTGAGAGAGAGGGAGAGAGAGAGAGAGAGCAGGGGAGAGGCAGAGAGAGAATCCCAAGCAGTCTCTATGCCATCAATGCACAGCCAACACGGGGCTCAAACCCACAAACTGTGAGATCATGGACCTGAGCCAAAATCAAGAGTTAGATGCTTAACCAACTGAACTACCGAGGTGCTGCTAAACTATCACTTTTTGAAATCTCCACTTCACTTTCCCTAAAATAAGGAAAACACCACCCAACTACAGACTTAAAACAAATGTGTTACAAGAAAGTTGGATATTTGTGGTCTGGCAAAACTTCATTGGTAAAGTGGTTTCTTACTTCCTTAACAAAAATAGAGAAGGGATATCAAAGAAGAGGAAAAAAGCTATACCAGTGCCTGAATTTTGTTATTATTACTTTTTAAAAATATGGATACAATGGAGGATGTTAGTGGAGTTACAGACTGATGCAAAAGGATGAAAAATGAAGCCAAAATAATTTTTTTTCAGAAATTTTAATCAAATCATGATACTGGTTTTCCTTAACCCTTAGTAGCATGTGACAGCCTTGAAAATTAAACTCATCAGCTTCTCATGCTCTGTACGGACCCTGAGTGATTTGGCTCCTGACTCACTCTAAACTCATTTTTTGACTCACCCCCACTGCACACCTGCCTCCCCTATCCCGGGTCCAATTCACAGGAGCTATCCTTAAGTACCCATGTCCTGCAAAAACTTTGCCATTTTGTATGTATTTGCTTTCCCTTTGTCTGAAGGTGCTTCCTTCATATTTCACATAGTAGATCCATCCCAAGTTGCTCTATGTTTTCATTGATAACAAATCATGGTCACCTGCTTCTCTGAGAATTGCTGTCAGCCGAATAGCGGACCTCGAACAGGAGGCCTTTCTCCCTGACTTGCCCTCCCTCTCCCAGACTTGTACCAATGATATACTGACAGTAGGGTACAAAAGGCTTAATTATCTCTCCTTCAAAGAGACATGTATAAGTACACATTCATTCCTTCATGGTAGATATCATTACTTTATTCATTCATTTTCTTACTTGTCTTTGTCTATTCTTTCCATTTGCCTGAAAGCTTTCCAAAGAAGATAGGAACCATTTATTTCTTAATAACTGTTAGAACTCCTGTGACTGGTGAAGTGTCTAGTTCATGGTAAACTCTCAGTAAATATTAAGAATGACAAATTAATTACTTAATTGATCAAGACTGAAGTGATTTCTTTTGACCTTGTTTAAATTCGAACCATAGCATGTCTTGTCTGTCTTGGCTCCCTTATGTCTAGAGTAAGAATACATCCTATTTCCCAAGTTTATACTGGTCCTCTATATAATTATTAATGGATTCCCCTTTTATTCTCAAAATTATACTGATTTGAATGATAAATTAAACAGTCATCCAATTTATGTGTCCGGAAATCTCTTTCCTAGTCATTTATGTTTTTATTACTATATATTATCTGTGTGTGTGTGTGTGTGTGTGAATTTGTTACCATATTTGGGAAAGTAGAATTTCACCATTCATAAAGTATAAAACCTTGAACAATCTGCTTACATTTCTTTAAGTTTATTTTACTATCTTAAAAAAGTATTAATCATGTCATTAATCATTGTTACAATATGCAAATGAGATAAAGAACAACAGAATCTATTAGTAGGTATTTAAATGATAGTACTCCACCCTTAAGATCACCATGCAAGCCAAGCCACCATTTGTTTATCAATATTATTTGATTTCCCTCATCTATTTCATTAGGGCATGTATCTAAGTGGAGCTTGGGAAAAAATGCACATAGGCTGTATGCTTCCAAAATTTAGTTTTCTCTATACCAGTTACCCACTTTGATGAGCAAGCATTAAAGTGAATATAAATAGTATTTTCAAGATTCAATACAATACAATACAATTATACATTTAAATTAGGATGAAATTATTTCTTTCGATGTATATTTCCAAACTAAATTACATGTATTAATGCAAATAATTAAAAAGTAAGGATTATCACCTTTACTTTTGATTTTTGTTCCTTTTGTTCCTTTTCTTGAGGAACAAAAAGAAGGTATGTATGTCCATATCATCTGAAAATGAATTTTTTAACTTTTTGTTACCCATATGTAATAGTTTGGGTACATGCATTTAAAAGTACCAAAAATGATATTTGCTTATCCCAGTTAGTCATCAAAGCAATGGAGATCTTAAAATATCATGACAAGAAAGTTAGAAAACCAAGTAAGCCTAACCACAGATTAAAAAGTATTCAGGTTAGAAAGCCAGAACGCTTCTTTCTGAGGCCAAACTACCCAAATACCTGAAAGTTTTTGATTGAGGTTGCTAGAGCCTCCGTGGATGTCAGGTGAAGGGTGTCCTTCCCAGCATTCCCTCTCCCCAAAACTGGCAAGCAAATAAACAAAAATGCTTTAAGTCTTTAGTTGTATACACAGAGGTATAAGAGAAGTGAGGCAAATGCCAAGATAACTCATGTCTAGAAAAGATTTTTGAAAGTATTTTATTACTGAAACCTTGGGTTCTGCCACCTTAAATACGGGCCATTTTACTAAAAATTGTTAAAAAGATCACGGGGAGAAAAAAGTCAACGGGCCAGAATGTGGACTTCTGGTGGCCTTGAAAGCTACAATGAAGCCTTTTCTTTCTTCTACAATTACAAATAGTAGGAAGGCTAGAAAATGAGGAACTAATTGACTAGGTAGAATGATAGAGAGGAAGATTATCTTGTATCTATCAGAAGTCCTAAAACATCTGGGATTGTTCAATTTAGTTCACATGGGCAATAAAATGGAAAGGCTGGTGGATAGTAATTTAGTGGCTTCCCACTTCATTGTGCACTCTGTATTTTTGCAATCCATTTGATACATATTTTTATTTTTGAATGCTAAATGGTGTTCATTATATAAATGAAATGAGCCACTTGGTGACTATGGAGACATTGTTTCTACAACCTGCCAAAAATTAGCTGAACAACTGCCATGAGTGATGATGGGGAACTAAGTCCTTGCATATGCTGAAAAAAATATAAAGAATAAATTCCATGTGTATTGCCTGTCCTTCAATTCACAGCTGGTTAAGCCATTAAAAGTACTACATTTTTTCCAATTTGCTTCACACTGAATGGAATTTATGATTCTATTTGCAAAATTAACATTCATTTTCCTCTATTATTCAGACACTGATGATCTTGTTTTCAATTTCCAAGACTATGACATCAACTCTTCTCCCTCTAGTCCTCTATTTTACACCAGCCTGTTCAATATTTGTTATTAAGTCAAACAGGGCTGAGGAAGTGGAGAAATGGTAATAAATAATTGTGTGACACAACAGGGTTGCAGTAGGCAAGTAATAATTGGATGGATGGACATACAGTTGATGATGATAGATAGATAGACACACATAGACACAGAGAGAGAATGAGAAAAAGAGAAAGAAAAAAAATTGAATCCCCCACATAGTTTATATATTTTAAACATCAATCAAATCTTGAAGGGCCAGTGATGCTTTCTTCCTGGTTTCTCTCATATGTTGGCTTTATGGACAATTTAGTTTTATTTACTAGTTGTTTTTCTTTTATATTCATAAAAATGTTTTAATTCGTATTTAATGACTAATTTTACCCAATTTACCCTAAGTTTTTCTGAGACAATCAGTGTTCAAGTCCATTTAATGGTTCCTCATTTAATAGCTGTAGAACCTCAGACAGTGAGTGTCAGTGTCTCCGGCTAACAAATAAAATTATGGTTACTCTTACTGACCTCCCAACGTGATGTAAGAATTGATAGTAATGTGAAATACTATCAATAGTGTTGTGATAGTGAATGCGAAAATTCTTGTCCAGTATGATGTGTACTTAAAGTTAAAAGAATTATGAAAATGAAGGAGCACCTGGGTGGCTTAGTCTGACTTCAGCTCAGGTCACAATCTCATGGTTAATGAGTCTGAGCCCCATGTGGGGCTCTGGGCCAAGGGCTCACAGCCTGAAGCCTGATTTAGATTCTCTCTCTCTCTCTCTCTCTCTACCCCTCCCCCACTCAAGCTCTGTGTCTTTATCTCTCAAAACAAAATAATAAAATAAGCATTACAAAAATTTTTTGAAAGAATTACAAAAACTCAAACCATAGAGAAAATATTATGAAGTAGGTCATCTCAGTCAACTCAGTGAGCCATTTACACAGTTAAGCAAAGAATCAAATAATAATTTGGTTTGATTTCCTTTGTTTGTCAAACATAATTTTTCACGTGTATTAAAAGAAGGTGAGAATAAATTAAACCAA
Organism: Prionailurus bengalensis; assembly: GCF_016509475.1. Taxonomy (NCBI): domain Eukaryota; kingdom Metazoa; phylum Chordata; class Mammalia; order Carnivora; family Felidae; genus Prionailurus; species Prionailurus bengalensis. The sequence continues at coordinate 26,608,371 of NC_057353.1, read as the reverse complement.
GTATACCTTAATGATTATGTGCTTGAAATGATCACTTTTCTACAAGTTTTGATAGAAAAATATTCAAAGCATTCATATTAGAATCACAGTTTTGTTTCAACCCTAGGGATTATAAAGAAATGTGACTAGTTTTGTTTAATTAAAGACTGTGATCATAAGTACAAAACTCAAATATGGTATATAGAAGATTAATGTATAATATGCATAAATACAGCTGATTTTTACAAAGAATTCTTATGAATTTATGAACCACACAACTGGGTAAATGCAAGTATTCATTCATTTAATCAAGCACTAGATTTTAAAATGTATTTTCCTAAAAAGATAAACCTTAAATGAATCATATATGATTCACTTTGTATCCTTGAATATGAAGCCCTTAAATTTGAACATACCATAATAGGATTCTGAATATGAAACAAGGGGGAATTAACTCTGATCTTAATTTAATTTGATAACAAACCAAGGTTTAGAATATTACCCACACATGAAAGAAAATAAGCAGGCATTTGGGAAATAGGGGGAAAATGGACAACCTTAATATTTTGAGGCACAAAACATTTGCATATTTTTCAGAAGTGTTTTGAGAATAACAGACATTTGCACATGTTTTTTATATTAAAAACAATTTCAATTGCCAATAAGAATGCTTGTAATTCCCATACCCTCATAGGTAATGTAAAGTTTCTTGGAAGAAACAGAAATAATCATTCTGTGTTTTTAATAATTACAAAAGCCAGAGGATGCAGCTTACTTTTCTCAAAATTTTACCAAACGTACCTTTGCCAAGATAAGTTTGCAAACGTTACTAAAACTAAAGAATTTGAAGCATTATAAAGCTGTGTACTTCTGCTAGCTCTTAGGAAAAGTAGACGAGTTTTATTATGCTAGCTACTTATATTATAAATATATTAAATAGAAACAATAGAAAGGATGCACAGAAACAAATGTGCTATGAAGGTCAAATATGCCATATCAATTTAGAAATCTACTCTTCAATTAAGAAGAATTCTTCCTTATACAGGGTTCAGTGATAAAGAAGGGGAAATACTATTTACATCAAATGTTTTCCTATAGTATGCTTGATGAATTAACTAATGCTGTTTCTCTCCTTTTAATCTTTTTAAATTATTCCATAATATTTTTCATACCATAACAAAATAAGGATTCCATGGGACAGATAGCATACTCTTTTGTTTCAAGATAATAGCCCAAAAGGGATGTGTGCCATCACGAAAGTCTTGATATTGAGAAGTACTCTAACAGATGATCTGGCCTACACAACTGCTTGTCAGTATTCTCCATTACAAGAATGTCAAAAAGGTCTATAAACTCTCTAGTATATTGCTAAGGAATATATGTCCTAATAGATTCAAAACTCCTCAAAGAACATGCACAGAATCAACTCTGATTCCACATTTAGTTTGCCAGTGTAGTAGCCAGGGTTCAGAATGACCTAATTTCTGAGGTTTTTGTGACTCAGCAGACATATTGCAATAATATGGGCTGGTGCAATTTGGTGTAGCTGAATTAAAACAAATATTTCCACTTAATAAGTGCATATTGTTTGGCTTAAAATGTTGCAGAAGTTGTCTCTGTGCCAGAACTCAGCCAAAGGAAAAAAATTCAAGGAGCACATGACCTAAAATTGAATCTAGGGAATGTATGTATATTGTGACATATCAAGGTATATTTTTGTCTCCATATTTTAAAAGAAAGAAATGAGAAAGAGAGAAAAAGAGAGAGAAAGAGAGAGGAGAAGAGAAAAAGAAGAGAAGAGGAAAGGGAAAGAAAAGAAAGGAAAAAGGCTTGTGAAAGGATAAACAACAATTTTTGTTTATTGCTTTTGGAGTTGAGTTCATGCCCCCCGGGATGAACAAAATGCTTCTGGGTGACAAAGTTCAGGAAGTGCAAAAAGAGGTATACATGGAATAGAGTGTGTCTTGAAAGTTTGGCTCAGTGTCTCAGCTGGCTCATTCAAACAGGGTTCTCTTCATTTGACAAGGTTTTCACTCCCAGTTGGTAGAGTCTGCAATGCAATTCTTTTTACCCCAAACTGACTAATGCTTTCCCTAAAATGCTCCACAATAGAGCAAATATGAGAAGCTTAATAATAGGTATGGTTTTATCCAGACAATGCCGCTAATGTTAACTCTTGATCACTGAGAACTCTGGAGATGCTGACAGAAAACACAATGAATACTGAAGTAACTTAGGAGTAAAACTATCATATAAATAATGATGTTTTGTCTTTATTGCATTAGTAGTAGTATTATAGTTATCAATTAACAATAAGTACTAAGAAATATGAAATAAAGAACTACTAGAACATTAATAACATAAGTCAACCAATACAAAGACAGTGGTCTGTGTATTTTGGTTCACCAGTCTACTAGGAATCCTTAGTCCTTAGATTTATCATAAGGGTGGTACAGACTACAAAATATAGGCCAGACTCATGTACTATTTGGCCAACAAAATCAAGTCTCACAGGCATTGGAGGTTTATAAATAATTTCTCAGGAAAATGGCTCATTCTTGTGAGGGAAGAAACCACTTCCAATTTATTGAACACTTACTTTGGGATTTTGCTAAAAATAATTTCATTTAATATTCCAGTGACCCTACAAAAAATGTATCATCAATTCTATTGTAACAATAGAGAAATTGAGGTTTCGAGACATTGACTAAATTCTCTATGTTCGTAGAGCTTCAGAACTAACATTCAAACCAAGAATTTGGTGATTCCAAACCGTGTGGTTCGTGAAATAAATAGACGTAGTTATTAAATTAAATTAAATTAAATTAAATTAAATTAATTATCCAAATTAAATCTCAAGGACACTGGGACACTCAGTAGCGCCTTATCAGCCATAGGTGGTGAGAGAGGGTGCCAGGTTACTCTTGAGGAAGGAAATTTGAGTGAGGAAAGAGTTAAAGAGACAGAATGCGGAAGAGTTTATTTAGCAAGATGCCTTTGCAGCTTCTTGAAAATTCGGCTTTCTTGCATTTTGAAATCAATAATCAGAACAACAAAAGCAGTCTTCTTTTTTTCCTCCCAGTCTGCACACATTTGAAAAGAGAGTAAAAGTGAATGTTCCTTATCCTCACAACTGTATAAAGGTCTGTTTTCTAATGGCGGTAAGAATGGATTCAACTTGCTAATTCAGAAAAGTACCTATTCTGCTCTAAATTAAATTATATATAATATACATAGATATGGTCATTTTAAAATTAATATATGACAATACATTAAAGAACATTATCTGTTTTGATAGACAACTATTTGAATCTGAATTAATATGCGATACTGAAATTCTAAGCACTTGTTTTTTTAGTTGCTATCCAAAAGTTTTGCACCGTTTATCATTGAAATTCTTTCAACTACCTCAAAATCAAATACATAAAAATGAACAAATATTCTAATTTATATATTTTAAAATTTATATTTTCTAAAAATGAATTTGAATTTTCAAAAAAGTGAATTTATTAACTGACTGCAATACTTTATATGTCAAAACTTATGACAAATGAAATGAAAAACAGTATGGTAATTATTGTTTTTCAATATTTTTTTGAAATATCTTCTTCTAAACAAAATAAATGGAAGGATTTGAACTTGATATAATCCAACATCTTCCCATTTTACAGGAGAAGCAGAAAAGCAGAGCAGCAAATGACTTGCTTAAGGTCACAGAACAGGATAACGATTAGAACTCTAAATTCTGATTCAGTGTGGGACAGTTTACAAAAATGCCCATACATTTTTTCCCCTCCCATCATGAGGCCTACTTTTTCATCCCTTATATCTTTACTAGCCTTCTGAGTTGCTTTGGCCAATGTTATATTATCAAGTATGATGCAAACAGATGCTTGGCAAGTATTTCTGCTTCGGGGCTTGCTGTTTTATTGCTCTTAGAGCCACAAGAATGCTGGAAAAAGTTGTATAATAATAAGAGACATGCGTCCCAGTTGTCTTTATCTCCCTGGCCAACTACCTATCAAACACCTCACATAGTCTATGTCATCCAAACACGAGTCAGTTTTCCATCTACTCCCAGCTAATTACACACTCAAGTCACCTGGAAAATAATAAATACCTAACAGACCAACAGAAGCATCAGTTAAATGTTGTTTTAAGTCATACAGGTTACACAGCAAAAGCTAACTGACACAAACATATATTTAAAAATTAAAGTCTCACAGGGGCGCCTGGGTGGCTCAGTCGGTTAAGCGGCCGACTTCGGCTCAGGTCGTGATCTCGCGGTCCGTGAGTTCGAGCCCCGCGTTGGGCTCTGTGCTGACAGCTCAGAGCCTGGAGCCTGTTTCAGATTCTGTGTCTCCCTCTCTCTGACCCTCCCCCGTTCATGCTCTGTCTCTCTCTGTCTCAAAAATAAATGAACGTTAAAAAAATTTTTTTTTAAAATTAAGGTCTCACAAAGCATCTCTACAGAGTAACCCCAAAGGACAGATCTTCCATGTACATTGTATTAATGAAATTAAAGGCAAATGGGAATCTGCTGCTTAAAAATTATTGGAGCTACTTTAAATCTTTTGGAAAGAGGTCTCATATAGCTCTGCTAAGGCAAATAACTCTCACAAAATCTGATAAAAGGCTATTCTTTATTAAGTGAATATATGCTTCAAGAATGAAAAAAGTTGCAAAAATAAGGTGACTCAAAAGTAAAGGAAAATTGACTAAGAAGGCAGATTGATAACTGGAAGCTGACACAATTATATCTAATAGAAGAGGAAAAATAATAGGATAACAAAATAGTTAACAACAGCAACAACAAAAACAAAAATAATCAAACTTCCGAGGGTATTCGAGGAAGCTTAAAGAGTTTGCATATTGAAATAAAAATTGTATTAGTCAGTCATGTACATTTTTAGAAGCAAAAAAACAGCCCTACTTAGCCTACTTAATGCTGCCTTGGGTAAATATTTAAACTATCTTTGAATCGTTAGCATTTAACTAGTAAAACTGAAGAGTCAATGTAACCAAGCAGTCACAATAAAATAAATTGCATGAATAAATAAATGCACCTACAACTGATAGTTTCATGAGCGCTAGTAGAAAACTGTGAGGTACTCTGAGGACATATGTTTTGAGGCCAGAAATTTAACCAGTGTTTAGACATAGGGCTTCTAACCAGTTGAAGTTTAAGTGCCTTGGAATGCTAGGATAGTTTGGTTAAATAGTAGCTAACGGATCATATGCTCACAGTCTGAGAGACAAGGCATAATTACATTCTCAACTTTCACCACTTTGGGAATCAGAAATGGTGAAACTAATGTTAAAACACATTATTTTCAGTAATGCATATTTAAATTTAAAATTTTAATTTTAAAATTTAAGTAGGTTGACACTAACATTAGATTGAACACTGGCAGGTAATTACAGTTTTCATTATATAAGGTACTGTAATAAAGCACAGCTAAAAAATAGTATCTGCTTTCTATGTGCTTGATAAGAAGGACAAACATGACACATTTCAAACTCTATAGGTTAAAGAGATCAATGGTTCTATTATTGGTAAGGGTAATGGTTCAAGAAATAAAACATTTACCAAATTTGAAGCAATACATGTAAAAACTCTTGGGAAATACAAAATGCTACATGGTGAAAGGGCGCCTGAGTAGCTCAGTTGATTAAGCAACTGACTTCGGCTCAGGTCATGATCTCACGGCTCATGAGTTCAAGCCCTGCATCAGAGTCTATGCTGAAAGCTCAGTGCCTGGACCCCGCTTTGGATTCTGTGTCTCCCTCTCTCTCTGCCCCTCCCCAGCTCATGCTCTGTCTCTCTCTCCTTCAAAAATAAATAAACATAAAAAATTTTTAAATCATTTCCAACAGCAGTGGGAATGGGCATGTGTGCATGTGTGAACACTTGCCATGTATATGTGGGGTATGTATATTAAAATTATATCGTGTATACTTTAAATAACTTTTTAGTGCTCTGATCACTTGAAACACAGGTTATTCTTTAAGCTAAAATATACAGACATTTCAGAAAGAAAAAGAGGAAAAGAAACAGAGGAAAAAGTAAAGGGGAGAAAAGGAGGGAGGAAGGAAGAGAGAAGAGAAAGAAGAGAAGAGAGGAGGGGAGGAGAGGAGAGGAGAGGAGAGAGAGAAAGAAAGAAAGAAAGAAAGAAGAAGGAAGGTAGAAAGAAAGAGGGGAAGAGGAAGAAATGAAGGAAGGAAGGAAGGAAGGAAGGAAGGAAGGAAAGAAAAAAAGAAAAGAAAAAAAAAACCCAAAACAGGAAGTTCTAGATAAGAAGTACAAGATAAGCTGAGAAGTAAATTATAAATGTTTAATTGTTTTGGTCCATAGGAAATGAAATCAGCTTTTATGAAGAACCCAATTGCGTTCACTTTTGTGCTTTGATCCACTGATTAACATTTGCAACCATTAACTCACTTTCCTGATGGAGATGACTGTCAGATCGTGCTGCTTCCAGAGCCGGGCTCAGAGTTTCCAGCTGTGGATGCAGACAGATCAAAGCATATGATGGACTCTCTACAACACAGTCTATCTGGAATACTAATAATAGTCTGTACTACTTGTAAAGAATCAAGTCATTTTTCTCCACTCCTTCAAATAATCAGGGTTTCCTTGTACATGCTATTAATTGATTCAATATGCGGAAGGAATGTCTGAACTTTTCCCACGCCTTACACTTACTCGTTTTTTATTATATACATTAGTCTACCTCCAGAGGTTGTTTTAATTCAAGTCAGGTTTTTTTTTTTTTTCATAAAGATGGAATGGGTACTTGTTATGTTTAGCTTTATATGCTATGGGTTTTCATATGTTTTATAATTGTGTGTATATGTGTCATCGCCTACTCTGTTCAATTTTGCTGTTGCTTAACTAGCTTACAGTAGAATTTCATTATCTACTTTGATAAATATTGAGATTTTTACTATGGATCCCTTATAAAGACTGTTTGGTTCTATAAGACCCTTCTTAAGATTTTGAACTCAGTAGTAGTTCAAAGCCCTCACCAATGACTGATAATGATTTGCAGGCTGTCACTCTATGGGAGACTGAGGGGTTTTGTTTGTTTGGTTTTCTTTTCTCTGCTTGTTTGTTTGTTTGTTTGTTTGTTTTAGATGTGACAGTAGCTGTTTGATTTATTTTGTTCCTAATTCACCTTTTATATCTTTATAGTTTCTTCTCTTTTGGGGTCATTCTGGAGATTTTTCACCTAAGAAATAACTTCTGTTGTGTGGCTCTTTTAGGGTTTTGGAGTGTGTAAGATGTGCCAACAATTGTGGTGTATTCCTCATATCTTTAGAAGATAAAAAAGCTTAATGGGATAACTCTTGTAATTTCTAGTCAAATTATTAAACTTATTAAACATATGCACAAAAGCTGTGTGATTGAGGATGAAAAGGCATAAGATAAAAAGATCTTTCAAAACAGAATCTCTTCCCTCACATAGCTTACAATCCATTTTTCTAAGAGGGTACGAAGGATTATTGAGAATTCCATGTGTGATCATCGTTTGTATATGCACAGAGTGGGTATAATAGTGCTTTTTACACTTTCTATAAGCCATTCAATGAAGGGGAAGATTCTGCCTTGGGTGTTATGAGCAACTGAAGTGTAGAAGCCTGATGAATTTATGTGCCATGAAAAATGCAGTAAGACAATCTTATTTTCTTATTTAAAAAAAGGCTTTAGTCTTCCCACTACAGATTTCCCATTGCTAGCTTTAATGTTCCTAGCTGACTGAAAGAGTTTAACTCATCTATTTGGTATTTCATGTATGACATAAATGTGTGGGGTTTTTTTCTTTTGTAACAAGTATGATTAAAAACAACAACAACGATGTAGGATTGACTCAACAATTTTCCCTGAACTAATGTCAACTCGTGGAAAACTTACTTTGTATCAAAATGCAGTAATACTATAAGTGTTTTAGAGTAAAGTAGTCAGACGATGTAATTCAAATTATTTTCTTTCATCACGCAACTCTTTCCAGGAGGATGCCTTACAAATTGCTGCTTGTACAACTCAATGGCAAGAAGGAAAACTTAATGGTCAGGAGAAAAACGGGGACCCAGTTTGTATGCTTCTCTGTTGGGCAACACAAGAACGAAGAGGAACAAAATTCAATGTTCCTCAATTTGTGGCTAGGGTGTGTGCTCCATAACTAAGCTTGCCCAAAGAAGTACAGAGGAAGAGAATTTCTAAAGCCCATGTTTTCTCAAACTATTCCAAAATTTAAAAAAAAAAAAATTCTATGTCAATGCTGGTCTAGCACATTTTTACTAGTTAAAAACCTAGAATGTTAAGGAAATGAGCATACACATGCTAAATAAACATTTACCCTTTAATTTATAAAGACTGCCTGACAATGTATGATTGTTCTGAAGCTGACTGTATGGGAAATATATGAGAGTAATATTGGTATGTCCTCAGTGTTATCTTTCCATCTGCAGCCATTTAAGAACAATACACATATTCATATTTTTCAAATAGTGGTATAGACTTTAAAAACACTGCTGCTTTTTATAAAGAATACCATTTTTTTTCAGAGTTGAAAAATATCCTCCACCTAAAGTAGCATACTTTTTAATCATAATTCAATACATAACACCATTGATATTTTTTAAATGGGCAATGTGATAAATCTTTGATTATTATACACAAAAGCCTAGTATAGTATTAGCGTGGATAATACATAATGGAAGAGATAATAAAAATCTAATCAAAGTCAAATCAAAATTAATATTATAATACTCTCCTGAGACTCATCTGTTATATATGTTAATATTATGTAATAGGTAATAAAATGGGAGCAGGAACAATTTACATTTTGAAACATCGTGAATTATTAAATCAGACAGAATTTATGCTTATTTTGTCTCATAATAATGTAAAAATATTTAAAGACACTTAAATCTGTCAGGGGACAAATTTTCTGGTGAAAGCGGAGGGCATAAATAAAAATTCTGCACAAAATGTCATCTTCTCTAGCCAGATGTTGTCATAAACGGAGGAATTTGTAAAGTATCATATTCTAAGATGTAGTAACAGAAAAGATCACCAGAAAAACTTGAAATTTCAAGCCTTTTGAAACTAAACACTTCTATTTGTATTGTGTATTTTCTGAAGTAATTATCTCTGGTGATGTATTTAAGGAAGATCATGACAATGGGATAGTTGACAGTGAGAATACAGGTAGATCTGTAGACGTCTGGAGACTATCATACCCTTAATAGTCCTACTTATTGGACATGTAACATGCGTCTGTCACAGTTCTGTATTTTATGATGTCTTAAGCCATTTAATTCTCACCTATAAGATAGAACCTAATTTCACTCCACGTTTTATAGCTGAGAAAAGATTACAAAGCTATTGCCAACAGTAGGGCTGGCATTCATTCAAATACAGGCAGTCTGGATCCTGAGTGTCTGCTCTGAACTATGAAGTTCCAGTGAGTAGAATTAACGGCATTATTATCAATCTACAGGGAGATTTCTGGGGCTCGCATTTTTTGTCCGCCCCTTTATATGCGTGGAAGAATGACTCGTCAGATTTGTGGATGATACACTGTTGACTAAACTGAGCTGATAAAATGTTCTTGAGCTGAACATTTGAGATGACCTTAAAACTAATTATAATAGACACAGTTACAAAGCTCTAACCGTGAGAGTCATCGAACTCTTTTTTAGAACGTTGTAGGGCAGAAGTCTGGAGCTTTTGTCCACTCACAAAGATCAACAATTCTACAGCTATCCACACTCAAAACAGCCTTGGAGTTTCTTTAAGAAACTCCAGTAAAAGGGCCACCTGGGTGGCTCAGTCATTGAAGGGTCTGACTTCGGCTCAGATCATGATCTCGTGGTTCGTGGGTTCAAGCCCTTCATTGAGCTCTGTGTTGACAGCTCCGAGCCTGAAACCTGCTTCGAATTCTGTGTGTCTCTCAATCGCTGCTTCTCCCCTGCTCACACTCTGTCTCTCTCTATGTATCAAAAATAAGCATTAGGAAAAAGAGACTCCAGCAACACAGTGAAACAAGGACATACAGGAATAACCACACGGAAAGAGAAGAAAGGCAGCTTTGTTTTGCCTGCACCATCCCAAGCCCTATCACCCAAGCCACCTTGTTCAGTGCTGAATGGGAACTTCCCAGTTAAGGAGCTCCCTTCACCAAGAAAGGAAGAAAGGGGTGAGCAACCAGCTTCCTCAGCCTTTCGGGCCACTACACAAAGGTCCAGCGTCAATTTTCTTCCACTCAGACCAGCAAGGCCAAGACATATAAAGACCCTGATAAGAACAAGAAAGAAAAGCAGGGACACCGATAGCTGACATGCAGCAGAAGCTATCACAGGTCACGGTGACCTGCTCAATAGACAAATCCACTGAAGCCACTGACGAAAGAACCATAGAGTGTAACTAACCACTGCAACGGACCACCTTCAGATTTCACCAGCTTTCGCCTCATAGGTATTTATTCATGTGCACTGACACCAGACACCCGAGTTCTCCCTTCTTCTTTCTTTCCCTCTGTCCCCACCTGCCCCTGCTGGAGCCCGGGAACCACACTGAAGCCAGTCCGGGCCTCTGCAGCTGCGTGAGTACAAGACACAAGCCTAGACACCTACGGCTGCACCTCACCACCTTGTGTGCACTTGGGGCTAGTCCTTCTATTGCTGCGCTTACACGCCACTGGCCTGATGCCCGACATTGACCTCCACTGTGCGTGGATGCCTAGAGCATCCACGGGAGAGCACATCCAACAGCCAGGGCCCCACAGACGTTATAGGCACAGGTGGGGCTCTGTCTTTTTTCACTAGCTCGCATCGCCGTGCTCATCTGTAGCTCGCACCTTCAGCCGTGCCCCTGCAACCCCCTGCACAGCTCTCCTCATTGGCTTCTACTGTCGTTCATGCATGGCAAAACCCAGCAGCACACCATGACAGCCAGGACCTCCATGGCCAGCAGTGTGTGCAAAGCTGGCCCCGGTACTCGCTGCCCACCCTGACCGCCTCCGCTCCTTGTGTGTCCACAAGCAGCTGCTACCACCACATAGGTACCTGCAGCTGGACCCCCCAGCCAAGTGTGTGCACACAACCAGCAACTGCCTGGTCTGTAGCCACTTGACCTGGGAACTTCTGAGGACCCCAAGAGCCCTTGTGGTCACTGTGGACCTTCTGCAGTGCTCATCAAGGACCACACAGTTGTCCTTACTGTGGACCCGGCTGCCTAACCTGAAGAGAAATCATGACCCCCAAGGCATAAATGAAGTAAGTCAGACAAAGACAAGTACTAGATGATAGCACTTTTGGGTAGCATCTTAAAATAAAAATCTGAAATCTGAAATGGGGCGCCTGGGTGGCGTGGCTGGTTAAGCATCCAATTCTTGGTTTTGGCTCAGGTCATGATTGCACAGTTCGTGGGTTCAAGCCTTGCACCACGCTCTCCCCTGGCAGCACAGAGTCTGCTTGGAATGTTCTCTCTCCCTCTGTCCACACCTCCCCTGCTTGCTTGCTCTCTCTCTCTCTCAAAACAAACAAACAAACTGAAATCATAGCAATAGAGTAGCATAGTGATTACCAGAGGCTGGAGGAACAGAAATGTAGAGATGTTAGCCAAATGGTGTAAATTTCCAGTTTTAAGATGGGTAATGTCGGGAGACATTTTTGTTGTCATAGCTCGGGTGGTACTCCTGGCATCTGTTGGGTAAGGCCAGGGATGCCACCAAATATCCTATAGTACACCCTTCCTGTACTCCACCTACAGTAACAAAAAAAATATGTGGTCCAATGTCAATAGTGCTAGGTTGAGAAACACTAATGTAATATGTAAGAATAATCACACACCTCCATTTAATCTTATTCTTCAGGTAAGCAAATTAGATATTCAGCTCTCAACAGTTTTCTGGATTTTTTCAAATTTGACTCCTTAAAAGTAATAACTGTCCTAAGTAAAATTTTGCAAACATTATTTCCTTCAGAGCCTTTGCCACTTGGATTCTGATGAAATTAGGAATAAAGTATGCACCAAAGTCATTTTACAAAATTTAGATTATTGTATTTTCTAGAGTACACCATAAAGCCACAGGCTTTAGCATATATTTTCTAAAATTATCACTAGAGAGAATTAAGGACAGAAAGAAAAAAATCAAGTAAATAGAATGAAGGCTTTTGAGTTTTAAAACCTCTTTCATTTAGGGGCGCCTGGGTGGCAAAGTTGGTTAAGCATTCAACTATCGGTTCGAGCTCAGGTCATGATCTCACAGATTATGAGTTTGAGCCCTGCATCTGCTCTGCACTGCAGATGGACCCTACTTAGGATCTCTCTCTCCCTCAGTCTCTGCCTTTCCCCAGCTTGATCTCTCTCTGTATCTCCCCCTGCCCCTCTCAAAAAAGAAATAAACATTGAAAACAATTAAAAACTCATTCAGCGAATTTTATGAGAATACTTTCTAGCTCAATTTATACTTAAAAGTGGGTTGGATAGGGGTGCCTGGGTGGCTCAGTTGGTTTAGCGTCCCATTCTTGACTTCAGCTCAGGTCATGATCATGAGTTCGAGCCCTGCATTGGGCTTTGCACTGATAGTGCGGATCCTGCTTGGGATTCTCTCTCTCTGACCCTCCCCCACTTATTCTCTCTCTCTCTCTCTCTCTCTCTCTCAAAATAAATACATAAACTTAAAAAAAATGTGGGTTGGGTAAATGAGAAAAATAGTTAAGGAAATGAAGTGGTATTTTTTGAAAATGTTTGTGCATTAAAAAATATATATATTCTGGATTAAGAAAACTGTAGATTTGCTTCAGTTTGATCCCAATGGCAGCATTGGTGCGGGGGGCAAATTGTGAAATGAAAAGAAAGTTTGGAGATGGCTTCAGGATGGAGAAGGCCACTTATGTTTTCGAAAAACTGGCAAAATAAGCGTTGCCTCCATTGCCACGCTGCGAACCGTCCTCACCAGCTCTGTGTACGTGTGCTGCTTAGGAACGAGGTTTCTTCGTGTGCTCTCACTTCTCCTCCACTAGCAATGCCTCGCCTCCACTAGTCTCTCAGTTGTTCAGCTCTCCACGTTGCAATATGAGTTATCTCCTTACAAAGCAAATCTCATCATGCATGGGTGCCTCTTTTCCAAAGTCCCCTTTCCTTTTTTTTATGTTTGCTCATAAGGTAATTAACCGAAGTCTCATCTGGCTTTCAAAGATTCAAGCTTTTCCCACTCAAATTTCAATCACTAATTTCCCACAAACTTCCCGGCCTTCTTTCGCTCATTTTCTCTCTTACCATACGATTCTGTGTGTATTTTCCTTGTGTTTAAATGCCACGGCGATTCTTTGGCCTTTGCCTGGCTACCTGCTTACCTATCTGTTCTTGGGAATGGTCTCTCTCAAGCATTTGCAGAGAACTCTGTATAATCTATATACTCTCGACCGAGAGATAGAGCCTTGAATCCCAGAAGGCTACCTAATGTGGAGAAAACCTAAGTTAGAGATGTGTCACACTTGCCACAACTACAACTGTACCACGGAGACACTAAATCACCACATTCATAATCATTTGATAAAATCTGTACCTCTAACCAGTCTGTTGGCCTTGTAAGTCCAACAGAACAGGGATGGTTTTATTGTCTTGTGTTTAGTGTGAACCCAAAATACGTATTCCTATTGTTTAGGTTGCAAATGATTAAAAACAGAACTGTCTGAAGCACAAAGCAAACGTACAGACGGGCTGGTTGTGCAAGCAGCATGTAATCGTAGCTTCTACATGAATCAGCAGAGCCTCCAGCCATGTGGTTGCGCTAAGCTTTCTTGGTGGCAAGGAGAGACCAGCTTCTGCAGCGCTGGGTCACAACAAGATCTCTGTGGAGGCAGCAGCAGCTCCGGCTGCCCCAACTATTCATGTTCCAGATGTTGTAGGAAGAAGGAGGAGTCTTGATACATTTCACCGACTCGATCACATGCTGTGTCCCTGCCTGAGCTGTCACTGAGGTCTGAAGAAGGAAATGCACTGAATGATGTAGGCCTGGATGAAGCGGAGCTGGGAGGGAAGGGTGAGGAATCAGCTTTCCCTAATAAAGGTGGGATGAGTGGGCAAAAGGTGGTCACCAAAGCCCAAACCATGATCTTGTTATCGTAGAAGAGAATGTGAATATCGGGTAGCAAAAACCGTAAGTATCCACATCACCTGGTGCCTTACACAGGGCATAGAACTGTCATACAGCTTTGCTGAGACTGTATTAAACTCCTAGCCATCACTGAGGGTAGGAAAGGTTTTACGTTACAGGGTATGTTAGGTCCTACCAGAACTCAGCAACTATCTCTGCAATAAAGGAATAAATGGTGTGTAATAGAAAACTGTGCACTTAAAATGTCATTGAGGGGTGGCTGGGTAGCTCAGTTGGTTAAGCATCCAACTTCAGCTCAGGTCATGATCTCGCGGTTCATGGGTTCGAGCCCCGCATCCGGCTCGGTGCTGACAGCTTAGACCCTGAAGCCTGCTTCAGATTCTGTGTCTCTCCCTCTCTCTGTTTCCTCCCCCATTGGCGCTCTAGCTCTCTCACTCTCTCAAAAATAAATATTTAAAAAATAAATAAAATAAAATGCCATTGAAACTTGATTCATTCAATAAGTTGAATATATAACTAAATGTGCAATGAAAACACAGAAGCCTTAACTTTAAAAAAGTTTTCATATACACAGATTGTATAAAAATATTGTTCTTTAAAGTTTCAAAAAGAATGAACAAATCTTTGGCTTTTAAACTTTATGTATAGAAAATAACATTGTACAATTTCCAGAGAATACTAAGTGATATGTAAAAGAGAGAGCATACCTGTGATGCAGTAATCCCACTTTGGTTAAATACCCAAAAATAATAATTCCAAATGAAAAAGTGATCAAACTTTGGAAAAAATATAATAAAAACAAAGGAAAAAAGTGTCAGTGCTCTTAGCTTAGAAAATTAGGAGATAAATTATTGAAATGAAATTTTGCTTTTAGATAATGCATAAATTAGTGAAGATTCTCATGTGAAATAAAACTATGTCACAAACACAAACAAATGTATGCAGTCAATTTAATTACATTTTCATAAGAATTCTGCTTGAAATAATCAAAATTAAAAGGGGATTTGTGTGTTGGTAAATGTATGAAGGTTTGTAACAAATGTGATCCTTTTTATATTTTCCTTTTTTGATTTTTATTAATATTTCTGATAAGGCCAGTGAAGTGTCTATCATAAAGTATATGATATAGAATATGGTTTAAAGTGATGTGGTGGCCAAAAGCATAAGAGACTCTTAAAAACTGAGGACAAACTGAGGGTTGATGGGGGGTGGAAGGGAGGGGAGGGTGGGTGATGGGTATTGAGGAGGGCACCTTTTGGGATGAGCACTGGGGGTTGTATGGAAACCAATTTGACAAAAAATTTCATATATTGAAAAAAAATAAAAAATAAATAATAAATAATAAATAAAAATAAAAAAAATAAAGTGATGTGGTGGCCAAACATGCATTAAAGCTACAACACCAACAAGCTTCTGTTGCATCATCTCTTTGTAGATCCTCATACATTTGCATAATAATGAAATTGTGTCCATAATACATTTTCCCCTATTTATCATATAATATAGTGATAATAGGTTTTTCATCTTTACTGAGATATAATTGAAAAAATTATGTATGTGTAAGATGTTTTGATATATACACACATTGTGAAATGATTGCCACAATGATGTTAATAAACAAATGTATCATTTCATATAGTTACTGTTTTGTGTATGTGATAAGAACACTTAAGATATACTCAGCAAATTTCAAGTATACAACACAGTAATATTAACTATGGTCACCTTTCTGTACATTATATTTCCATAATTGATGCATCCTGCATATCTGACACTTTGTATCCTTTGACAAATATGTGCCTTCTCCCTCACCACCTAGCCCCTACCAAGCAGCATCCTATTGCACTTCTATCATTAGATTTTTTTGGATTCCATATACGTGACATAGTTTTCGTCTTTCTGTGTCTAACATTTTACTTAGCATAAGATCCTCCAGATTCATCCATGTTGTTGCAAATGACCAAATTTTCTTCTTCTTTTTAAATTTTTGTAAATGTTTATTCATTATTTGAGAGAGAGAGACAGACAGATCTTGAGTGGGGGAGGGGCAGAGAGCAAAGGAGACACAGAATCCAAGCAGCCTCCAGGCTCTGAGCTGTCAGCACAGAGTCGGACGTGGGGCTCAAACCCCAGGAAGCACAAGATCACGACCTGAGCCCGAAGTCAGATGCTTAGCCGACTGAGACACCTAGGCACCCTTAACTGTCTTCTTTTTTAAGGCTGAAAAATTGTTATTACTATTCTTCTTTTTAGACTTAAACCAGTAAAAACAAAAACAGTCTTATTAGAGAAAATATATGAAATACACAATTATATTTATTTTGATAGTACGTCAGGAATATCAATAGATAAACCTGTATCATGGCCCTGACTCTGTACTTAGGACATTATACAACTAATTGCAAGACAGTTACTGTGATAAGGACTTTTATATGTCAACTTGACTGGACGGAGGTGTGCCTAGATAGCTGGTAAAGAGATTCTGAGTGTGTCTGTGAGTGTGTTTCTAGAAAAGAATAACATTTGAATCGGTAGACTGAGTAAAGATCACCCTCACCAACGTGGGTAGACATCACCTAATCCTTTGAGGGCCTGATTAGAACAAGAATTCTGAGGAGGGGTGAATTTGCCCTCCGTTTAAGCTCGGACCTTCATCTTCACATTGGCGCTCCCGGTTCTTCTGCAGACTTGGACCAGGACTCACCCCATTGGCTCCCCGGATTCTCAGGCCTTCTGGTGGGATTGGAACCGCACCACTGGCTTTCTTGATCCTCTGCCTTGCAGATGACAGATCATGACACTTCTCAACCTCCTGTTGGTTCTGATTCTCTGAAGAAATCTAATACACTTAAGTGAAAAGAGAATTAGAATTCGATATAGAATTAGAGGTTACAATTCTAATTCCACAAAATAAATTACTATTATAAGTGATGCTACTTTTACGGATTCCTATGGAATATAGTAATCACAGTTGTCTTGTATTTGAAATATTAATAAACATATTTTAGAAATTCATTTAAAAACATTGAATGCTGGCCCAGGAACTTTTTATAATAATTTTTATAATACATTATCTTATTGAAATAGAAATTATAGAGATCCCATTCTTATGTGAATTGCTTTCAGATCTGTAGAGAATAAACAACACCAATAATGGAGCAAAAATAGGTATGGCTGGATGGCTTAGTTGCTTGAGCTTTGGACTCTTGATTTTGGCTCAGGTCATGATCCCAGGATCATGGCAGAGTGCTGTGTTGGGCTCCACACTGAATGAAGCCTGCTTGAGATTCTCTCTCCCTCTGCCCCTCTCCCTTATGTGTGCCAAATAAATAAGTAACAAATTTTAATGCAGCAAAAATATTCTTGTAAATTTGGATATAGGTTTCAGCACTATGATTTCTATAATTACTACTTCAATACCC
This sequence comes from Prionailurus bengalensis, assembly GCF_016509475.1. Lineage (NCBI taxonomy): Eukaryota > Metazoa > Chordata > Mammalia > Carnivora > Felidae > Prionailurus > Prionailurus bengalensis. The sequence goes on along the minus strand of NC_057353.1, from coordinate 26,590,838 downwards.
GAGTAAACTTAAATCTAAAAGAAGATAAATTTATATTTATTTGTCTGCGTATTTACACATACATATGTGTTTATCTATATATTAATATACATATATATATATATATATTTCCACACATTCTTACATGGGCATACTATCCAGCCTTAGTAATTAATCTATGTCTCTAAAGCTAAGCTAGCTCATTATTATACTTTATCTTGCAACTAATAATATGAACTGGATTGACTGATCCATTTCCTTTAATTTTAGATTTATGTGTGTTTCACTGAGCAAAATTATCTAGAATCTACTACTTACCACACGTTTGAACATTAATATAATTTCTTAATTTATATTACTTGGCATGAAAATACTATTTGTTTGATAGCTAGGATTTGATATAACAGAGAAGTGTATCACAGATCTGATATCTCTCACATACACATGTTTCTAATGTATAGAGAGCCTCCAAGTAAACTACTACAAGATTGAATGGAATATAAAGTGTTTTAAAAATACACAATTTAAAAATTGGAGTATGAGGCCACATACATAGCTGCTAACTTCGTTTTTATAGTTTCTGACTTTAAAATTTGAAGACCTACAGATATTTCCCAAGGTGGCTAGAAAAAGAAAACTAATCTGCATTTAAAATATTACTTTTACTGGGGAGCCTGGTTGGCTCAGTCGGGTGAGTGTCCAACTTCAGCTCAGGTCATGATCTCACAGTTCGTGGGTTTGAGCCCAGCACTGACAGCTCAGAGCCTGGAGTCTGCTTCAGATTCTGTCTGTCTGTGTGTCTCTCTCTCTTTCAAATAAATAAATAAATAAGTAAACAGACAAACATTGAAAAAAATTTAAATATTACTTTTAATCATACAGCTTAGAATTTTTCTCCTTCCGATCAGCTTAAAGGAGATGATAACTACAAGAAAGAATATATACAATGTATGTAGGAAGTTTCTTTGAGAAAATAAATTAAAAGACATTTTATTTAACTTTAAAATAGCATTAGAAAACAAAACTGTAATCAAACAAAGGTAGTAGAAAGGATTGTCCTCAAAAAATAAAATAAGATAAAAACAGGGAGGGAGGCAAACCATAAGAGACTCTTAAATACCGAGAACAAGAAGAGAATTGATGGAGGGGATGTGGGTGGGGGATGGGCTAAATGGGCGGAGAGCATTGGGATGTTGGGATGAGCCCTGGGAGTTATATATAAGTGATGAATCACTAAATTCTACTCCTGGAACCAATACTACACCATATGATAACTAACTTGAATCTAAATTAAAAAAACAAAATTCAATTCAATTAAAATTAAAACGTGCATTTTTTTTCTCAAAAAGAAAAAAAAGAATGTCCTCCGAGTACATCACTAAACGCTGATTTGATAAAATGAGGACATCAAAGGCACTCAATTTGAAATATGGTAAATTGCAAAACCACATCAACTAGGTAAAATGAATGGATAGCAATAGTTAACTTTAGTAGCTAAAAAAAAAATAGAAAGAAAAAGAAATTACACATTCAGTGCCTGGGAGATAGCGTTTTGCAACTTCTTGAGTTGATAATATTGCTTTTATGATACCATGATACCCACTTGTATTGAATCCATATATATAAAATTCTTAAATCTATCAATCAAATTTAAAAGTCTGGCCAAAAATCCCACAGGCTCAATGTTAAATTTCCCCACATTTGTCAAACCCGCTTATATTGAATTTCCACTTACACCAACCTATTAGTTTCCCCAGCAATGTTGTGTTTTTATAGGGCTTTAAACCACTTCCTGGTGCCACAGAGAGGAGGCACAACAGCAGAGTAGGTTCTAGCGATGGGCTCTCCTACCAATATTGAATTACTTTGCTTTATCAACATTTCTGTCTGATCTCTGGAAATTAGATATATAGTAAGCTTGTTTCGCTTTCCACAGAGTTAGAGCAAAGTTGGTTGAAATTGGGAAGATACCAAAGCTTGATGAAATATTTAACTGCTTCTACCTGTCATACCCTAATTTTGAAGATTGTTATTTAAGAAAAAAAAATCCTGCAAATACTTCAGGATAAATTTCCTACTTGAGAAAAAAAAAACAAACAGTGAATCCATTTATTTTCCTTTTCGATTGTAAAATGTGGTTTGTTTTTAATATACGGAACATAAATTGCAGAGAGTGTATCTTGGGATTATATTTGGCACTAGAGTCCATAGAGTGGCTGTAAAAGACAGGATCTTGTAAAAAGTGTGGATATTGATATCACAGTATTTTTGTTGTTGTCCAACCATTCTAGGAAGGTACACTTAAATTTATTTTTATTACAGAGAAAGAAGGAAAGTTCTTGCCTTTATATTTTGCCTGATTGGAAGGAAACCTTTTTAAAAATTTTCCTAAGTGATACCATCTAGTTTTCACATTCAGGATGGACATTTGCAATTAGAGTGGGTTTATTAGATATCAATTTGAATTTTTCTTGATTTTCATAAAAAATGCCATTGAAAATCCGTTTAAGGATAAGTCACATTGAAAAACAATACATTATATAAAGAATTACCTATTTCCTTTAAGTGAATCAGCTAGGAGTTGAACAATCTAGTTCATTGTGAAATAGTCATATTCCAAATGGTGAATGTTTGATGAAAGATAAAGAGTAAAACAATTCGAAGGTGAAAAAAGTTCCTGTTTTTAGCCAACATTTTCCAATCTCCATTTTATGAGGTGCTAGTGTTCTGTAATAAAGAGGCTTCTGAATGGTTTACATAGCAAAATGGAAATTTGTAATGTGCATTAGAAATATAAAAGTTTCAGAAATATTCTATAATTATCAAAATTAATGGTTCCACTGAACATAGTTCAATATTAATGTGTTATGGAGAGAGAAGGTTTCTAGAGATCACTTTGTCCAACTCCCTAAAACCTAATTAATTGAGATTGGTCTGAGAAAGGATTAGCTAGAGTTATAAAAAGTAAAAGGATATCCATATATCATTGTATGCCAAGCAACCAATGATTCAGAATTTTATGATTTGAAGTCGGCCTCTATCTCTTGGGGAAGATTCTTAATAGTAATGTACAAAAGTTGTTTTTGTGTTGTTATTTTTAATGTACATAATGAAGATAAAAATTGCCTATGTCATATAATTGTGCTGAAGAATAATGATTTATATAAATGATGTAGAATATTGCTTGCTTGTAAATAGTAAGAAATATATGTGTATTTGTATTTAATATGTAATAAATGTATATAATATATTTAATTCACACATATTTAATATTTATATATATTTAATCATTAATATATATTTAAATTCAATATGTATATTTAAGAACATACATATATATATACATACATATATATATATTCTCACTTATATTATGTATTTTATTCCACAGGTTACTCATCTGAGTATTTACTAAATGAGTATTTATTACTATTATATAATTACTCTCCAGAGTTCTGAGGTTATGAAAGGGAGCAAAAATCTGGTTATTATAAAAGCATTTTGACTGACATACCACTTATAAGACCGATCATTCAAAATTTGCTGCCTGTTTAAAATTATTTCCTCCATCATTTTATTTAAATCTCCATAATTGCTGGACAGTGTCTCAAGAAACTAGGAGTACACTACAAGTTCTTTGTAAATATAAATTTTAAATCTTGAAAAGGTTGTAAGATTTCTTGCATTTAGTGAAAGTGATATGGTAAGAAATGTTCAAATTATTATCAAAATTATTCACAAATGAAGATCTGACTTATTTCTGCTGGTTAACATAAAAGTAGAATGTTGGACCAAAGCAGATGACAATAAATGGTTATCAAAGGACCACAAAGGAAATTGATGACATGGATGAAACACTTTACTGTTCTTTAATGACTTTATTTATGACTATATTCAAAGTCATGCTCAAATCAAAGACAAAATGAGAGAGTTCATATAGCAACTACCAGATAATTTACTTAGAAAATATATATCCCTTTATTAATGTTTTATTCATTCTTTATTCTAAGACAGCACTGAAAAGTTAAATTTTTTAAAATACAATGTCAAATAATCTTATTTTCATAATTTTCCACTTGTTTTTCAAGATAGGTTCCCAGTAAACCTTTATTTTTCATTATTCATTAGCAAACTTTGTTACCCATGAGGGACTTTTCAAATTTTCTGATGCAAATTGTGCTCTGGTAGTAAAGATATTCAAAAAAATTTAACTCAGATTAGAAAATGATAGCTAGCCTAATGCCAAATCTCACGAATGGATAAATAATGACAACTTCTTATGGTCATTGTTTAAATGACTGCTTCTAAATTCACTGATTCATAATCATATAACAAACATCTATTAAGTGCCAATTACTGTCTAATGCCACTAAGTGCAGTAATGGGATAATAAGAATAAATAAAGTACAGTGCTGCAAAATTGTGAAACGTGAAATTTTACAACATGTATGGGAGATTGACATATAAATTTTACTTTGATTGAAGCCTTCAGAAGAAATGTACAAATTATCATATGGGCAATAAAGAAGAATAACGTTTTTCTTTTAATTTTTTTAATGTTTATCTGTTTTTGAGAGAGAGAGACTGAGTATGAGCGTGGGAGGGGCAGAGACAGAGAGGAAGACACAGAATCTGAAACAGGCGCCAGGCTCTGAGCTGTCAGCACAGAGCCCTATGTGGGGCTGGAACTCACAAACCATGAGATCATGAGATCATGACCTGAACCAAAGCCAAATGCTTAACCAACTGAGCCACCCAGGTGCTCCAACTTAATATAAGTCATTTGACTTATCATATAAGTCAAAGAGCCAACCTCACTGTTACCCCATGGTTAAGTCTACATATAAGTTATTCCATTAATTTATTCATTCAACAAACAATTTGGGCATCTTTTAAGTACAGGAGACACACAGATGAAAATACATTACAATATAGTATAAGTTCAAGAACACAGACAAGTAATTAAGTCTGCTTGAGACAGTAGAAAGAGACTTCAGAAGGACAGAGAAGTGACAATTGAAAAGCCTCTGAAGGAACAGGTGATTTTTCATACTAGAGGTAAGGGTCTGAAGAAGATGAAAAATTCCCCGGGGCAAATGGGAAGCAACTTGTGCAAATAATGGATGTGAAAGATCAAGTATTTAGGAAAGTTTTAACGCACTTTTTGTTTTTAATGGCATTATTTCCAAGAAAGAGCTACCTCTGCAAAAGTGATAACTTCCTGGTTCCTGCCCAAATTATAAATTCCAAATTAAAGAAGATGTACCAGAGATTTGATATAAACACAGTGACCTATTTCTCGTGAAATGTACATTTAAAAAAATAACATGAAATGGATAATATTATTTTTCACTTTGTAAATGAGGTATAACTTGCATAAACCATGCTGATCTTAAATATTCAGCTCCATGATTTTTCTTATTTATATAATCATTCAGGTAACCACCATTCAGATCATGTACACAAAATTTTCAGCACATCTGTCTCCTAAACTCTCTCTCCCATTCACTACCTCCTTACCCAGTGTTATCATGAGTCTGATGTCTCTAATCATAAATTAGTTTTGTCTGTTTATGAAGTTCATTTAAATAAAATCACACAGCATGTATTCTGTTGTGCCTGGCTTCTTTCAGTCAAAATTATATACTTAGATTCATCTACATTGTTTCCCATATCAGTATTTTTTAAAAGTCTGTGTGGTATTCCATTTTGTGAATATACCAAAATCTATTTATCCTATTTCATGTCAATGCACATTTAGGTTTTTTCCAGTTTGGGGCTGTGAGGAATAAACTGCTGTGAAAAACTTTCTAGTGGATGTCAGCAGACATTTCTGTTGGGCATATACTCCAAAAAGATATCCTGAGTCATGTTTAGCTCAAGGAGACATTAAATGTCATTATCTTGGAAATTAAAATTTGCTTTTACATTTTGATACTCTAGAACATTACAGACAAACAAATAATGCTGATGGTAACTCTGTCAGTTTGCTAACAGGTCCATAACAAACTACCACAGACAAGAGTGGCTTAAACAACAGAAATTTATTTCCTCACAATTCTGGAGATTGGAACGCAAGACTCAAGGTGTTGGTAGATTTGGTTTCTTTCTGAGACCTCTCTTTGTGGCTTGCAGATGGCTGACTGCTCACTGTGTCCTCAAGCCTTTTACCTGTGTACGTGTATGCTGATGTCCCCCTGTGGATCCTAATCTACTCTCATTATGAGGACTCCAGTCAGATTGAATTAGGACTCATCCTAAAGGCCTCTTTGTAACTTGATTGCCTTTTTAAATGCTCTATTTACAACTACAGTTACCTTCTGAGGTTCTTGGGGGTTAAGGCTTCAACCTATGAATTTTGGAGAAGGAATACAATTTGGCCCATAATAGTTGCTCAGTCTGATTTGCTGATTTTCAGACATTTATTTGTAATCTCTAAAAAATCTCTTGACTCCTAGAAGAACAGTTCCATGAGTATTAATCCATAAACCCTTCTAAGTACTTTTAGAGAATAACTTAATTGAAGTATTTGGTAAAGCATTGAACTCCTTATGTACCAATAAGGAAATTAGAATTTCCTCAGAGATCTACATCTATATGGAAGAACTGTTTCCAACTGGAAAGAATTTTTATTTGAAGTCATATGATTATATATTCCACTATATAAAAGTATAAGCATTGTTTTATTTCCTACAAAATATAATTAAAAATAATGTTTTTTGATTTCACACTAGGTTAGAAAGGAAAAAATATAATAGTTTAGATTTAAATAAATGAACCTTATATATGGTGTATATACATCATATTTGCCTTACTTCTTTTCTTTTTTTAATGTTTATTTCTGAGAGAGAGAGAGAGACAGACAGACAGAGCATGAGCAGGGTAGGGGCAGCGAAAGAGGAAGACACAGAATCCGAAGCAAGCTCCAGGCTCTGAGCTGTCAGCACAGAGCCCGAGGCAGGGCTCGAACTCACGAACTGTGATATCATCACCTGAGCTGTGATATCATCACCTCAACTAACGGAGCCACCCAGGTGCCCGATTGCCTTACTTCTTTTAACACTCAGCTGATAGAGGCTATTATTATGTCTATCTTACAGATACAAGAGTTGAAGACCATATTGGCCAAGTTTTCCAAGGTCCAGTGGTAACCTCTTTGCATGTAGGCCAAGGAATCTTTTTATAATATCTAAGTTTTAATTCAAATACATATTTCCATAAGATAATGCCTCTGGTCTCTAGCCAGAAGGCTGTATACTCATCATTTGCTCACTGTTACTATTCTCTCAAACCGAAAATATATATATTCACTTATGCCAGAGACAGTATTGCCATGGTGAAGATAGAGAAATAAGATAGAAAGCGTCCCTTTCTTTGTATAGCTTAAAATCTAGCAGTGAGTTACATAATTTTAGAGACCCAATACATATAGCCAGTAAACTATATTGCAACAAAGTAACTATATTATCTTCTCATAATTGAATTTAAATTATATTCTGGCTTCTAGTTTATTACTGGAAATATTTTCTCTGGGGATTCATCTAAATTCTTGAGATGGCTTGATGGGTCCATCCAGACTTGGTGGTCAACGTAATTGATGTGGTGGTGGTGGTGAGGCATTCATGCCTGCCATTTCCTGGAACATCCTCACTACTTTCCTCCCCAGTTCCATTCTTTGTGTATTTCTGCTATATTCTGCTCCTACCGGCTTTTGCTGCAACAGTTCTCTATGGAGTATCTATGCTGCTCTGAGTCATAAGAAACCTGTCTTCAGCAATCTAAGGCTGCAGGGACATCTGAAGTTGTTTCAGGGTTGAATACCTAGAAATATCAGGACTGCTTCCATGCTCCTACAACATGATGTGCAGTGAGATACTTTAGGATTTGGTCAATTTCCTGACTTTATCTAGAGACCTCGCCAGTTCCCTGAGCTCCTAAATTTCCTAAGCTCTTAAATTTCCCAAACTTATGTGCTCTTCCAATTGCCTGCTCTCCCTACCTACCCTCACTCTGGGACCCAACAAGATCTGAGCTCTCTTGTTACTGCTCTGATTCTCTCCTTCCTTTCTCTAGTCTGGATGAACTTTACATAGTCATGGGCAATTGCATGGGATGTAGTGACGCTTGCTCTAACTCATTATATCCTTTCCAGGTGGGAAACTGTCTTTGTTAGTATGTTAAAATATCACCCCGTAATAAAACTAACCATGGAACTTTAAGAAATGTGTCTTATACAGCACAGCTGACCTGGATGAGAGGTTTCGGAGAGTTTCCAAGAAGATTCAGAGAAATTGAATTTAGGACATAGCTCTAAAAGATAAATAGGAATTAACTGGGTGGAAGTCTTGCCTGTGTGAGAGGTTGTTCTAAAAGCCAGGAGGTGATTGGTGACTTTGGTGACTGGAGGGCAAAAGGCAGTGGGAAATTGTTTACGGAAGGCAAGGGCCATATCATGTAGGACACTAACGGGTATATTATGGATATTTGGTCTTGGCCCTGACGGTATTGAAAAGTGTTAATGGTTTTAATTAGGGAAAGGAGTAACCAGATGGGATTTTCTAAATGATTCTTAAAGAAGAATGAATTACAGGGGGTCCAAAGCAGGTGCTGAGAAGCCAGAGAGCATTTATAAAAACTAGTTCCTTTCTAACAACAGCAGTAATAATAATGCTGTGGATAGATGAGATCTGAGTGTTTTCCAGCTGCCAAACATTTTTTATGTACCTTTATGTATTTATGTACCTGTATGTATCGTCCCAGTGATTCTTCACAAAAAGATGAGCCTCTTTTTAAAGGTGAGGAAAATAAAAGAGCATTTCAATAATTCAAACTCAGGCAATCTGCAGCCGGAGATCAGAGGCACAGCAAACACACTTTTTTTGTTTCAGGTAAAAAAAAAAAATGCATTGCAAAAATATCTTTATTTTCTCACACTCTAATTAATAGCAGACGTGCAGGACAGCTATAAAGAATTAAAAAGAGAAGTATAGAGAACATAATTTTTCTTTATGTAACTAATACCACATCTAGAATGTAAACCTAATTAGACCTAATGGAAGGTTAACTTGTAACTTGGCAAGTTTTACTTTTTGCTAACTTATATACTTGAAAACATCACAATTTTATATCCAGATTAGAAATATGGAATATTTTCTCGTTACTATTTCACTTAAATTACTAAATTTTAGGATTCTGCATATTTACTTACTAATTCGATTAATTTCTTATGTTTTGAGTATCCTACTGTATACAATATTAAAAAATAATTGTATTTCACATGTTATGTTGCACATTAATCTCTCTGAAAATGAATCATTTACTTAGAACAAAATCGCTTTATAGCACTATATTATTCATTAGTTCCAGTCTCATTCAGTACAGGTTAAAGGTGTAGCTTTCTTCCAAGTTCAAATAAATAGAATACAGGAGGAAGTCTAACATTTTTGAGTAAAATGATTCTTCACCATAAATGCCTCATATCATAACATATTTAAAAGTACCAGAATATACCATTTTACCACTTTAACTACAATCCATAAACACAGGATGTGGAATCTCAGAGGTGTTCTTGCTTAATATCAACAATTGAAAAGTGAACCACAACATCTGTTGTTTGTGAATTTTCTCCCCATGATGTCTATTTCAGTTTCAAATCCAGTTGTGTGGGAGCTGAAAATTTCCCTTTAAGATGTAGCCTGTTTTCTCCCTTTCATTTTGGGCTGAGTGATGCTATGAATTTGTATTTGACTATAAGAAACTAGTGGAAGGATGCTAACATCTTCACGGAGAGAAGTTAAAGATAGAGTTTAGTAAAACCCTATCCTAAGAGCCGAGAGTTTTACAATTGATTTAATAGTTCTATGAGCAATCCAAGTCTATAGCATAGAAACTCAACTTCTGGAAATGTTCCTAATTCAATTTTTACACACATACGCACACCCTATCAGATTTTTTTGTCTTTAAAAATATATAAAAAAGAACATAAAATAGCACACACACAACTAAGGAATGGAAACATTCTGACATTGTTGCATCAGATCATTTTACATTTTGTGATAAATAAATCAGTACAAATGGTATTGTAATCCTCCGTGTTTCCCCTCTATTCTTATGCCCAGGAAACAATAATTATAATTAAGTTTGAGGCTAATCATATTTTCATAGTTTATTTCATATACATATCATAAATATCTACACATATGTATAATATTTTTAATTGAGACAAAATTATTTCAAAACTATACAAAATTCTCTGCACTTTGCTTTGTTGACTTAATGTTATATCTGAGACCAATCAAAATATGATATATAGAGTTCTGTTTTATACATTTTGACAGCTGCATAATATTCTACTGCTCGAATATGCTACCAGGCATTATTCCATTTCTCTTCCAATAGATGTTGAGTTACGATGTTTCAATAAAGCACTTTCCAGATGTCTTTTTGCATCTATATTATAAATAACATTTATAACACGTCCTTCTGACATACCCAGAAGTATAAATTTTAAGTCATAACCTATACACATTTTCAAAAAAAATACATAACAGTAAATTTTTCCCCAGAGTAATTGTGGCAATTCTGCCAGGTTTCCTTTTCTTTATTTGTCAATATCTTGCTATTTTTCTTGATATTGCATTGTCCAGTTTTGTCAATTGAGCTTTCTTTACATATATGAATCTGAAAATATCCAAAAAGGAGGTAATGGAGAGTGCGTTTAATTTTGTAGTAAACAATTATATATTCATCTCTGTCTACACTCACTCACTGGGTATACTCATCCAGTTGAACCATTTTAATAGAATCAATATGCTATGTGACCCCCAAATTTATACCTCAACTCTAGGTTTCCACATTAATTCCAGATTTGTAAAAACAGGTGCTACCAGAGCACTCAACGTGAATGTCTAGTCGCCATTTCAATCTTAACTTGTCCAAGTCAGTTTCAGACATTTTCTCCCCAAAATCACTTATATTTTTTAATGTTTATTTATTTTTGAGAGAGAGACAGACAGAGCATGAACTGGGGAGGGGCAGAGAGAGAGGGAGACACAACATCTGAAGCAGGCTCCAGGCTCTGAGCTGTCAGCACAGAGCCTGGCATCCTGACTTGAGCTGAAGCGGGACACTTAACCCATGGAGCCACCCAGGCACCCCTTCCCCAAACCCACTTCTTTAACAATCTTCTCCATTACAGTCCACGAGAACTCCAAACTTCTAAACTTATCTCCTGACATCCCTGAATCTTTTATATTCCACATGAAATTAATCATCACACCTTGTCAGCTCTACTTTCAAAATACTGTGGATATCATATTCAGCCACTTTTTAATATCTCCGCCATTAACACTGTTCTCATCCACTGTTGAAGAAACCATCATCTCTTCCCTGACAGTTGCGGTGGAGTCCTAACTTGTCTTGCTGCCTCCATCCTTGCCTGGTTAGTGTCCATTCTCAGAATAATAGTGGTCTGCCAAAACAGAATTCACATTTCGTCATTCATCTGGTCAAAATCCTCTCATTCATCCTAATTAAAATCCAAAGTCTTTGGGTGGTGTTCATGGTCTTACTTGATCTGGTCTCTGTTTCCTCTCAGACCTCTTCTGCTACAAATTCCTCCACCTTTGTTCATGCGGCTACAGCTACGGTACTCTCTTCACCAGAAAAATCCCATGCATGTGCCTTAGGCTGGAACACTCAACTGAGCTCCTTACTCAAAAACCACTTCAGAGATGCTTTTTAGCCCCTATATCTAAAATTTCAACAACCTCCCACACAACCAAAATATTGTATTCCCCTTCTCTGCACTATTTTCTTTTTCTCCTTAACACTTATCAATAGCTAGCATGCAATATATCTTACTGGCTTCTCAGCCCTTAGCGCAAGGCCTGCCACATGATAGGCACAGTCAATAAATATTCCTTTATTTCATGTAACATATGTTCCAGTGAATGTTACTGTCTTACTATAAGTTATAAACTTGCCAAATTGCACTTAAAATATATAAAAGAAGAATAACTTACCTATTAAAAATGTTGACTTACTTTGGAAATGAGTTTCTGTAGTGATTTCCTTACAATCTCTCGCCAGCATGATTTTTTAACACGATTGCCATTTACTTTAGTAAGTGTCAGAGGTTTTGTTACTTTTTTATCATCTTGTATTGTTACTAAAAGAAGATGGACGCATTCTCCTATTTGGATAGAGTGAAATGTTTTGTGTACTAAAGTAAATATTTAACTATGTAACTATTCATGTCTTTTTACAATGCTATTAGACAGTATCCAGCTATATCAAGTGTGTCTGCGATAGATTAGGCAAAGGATATCTTTCATGATGTAAACAAGACATATTAGTACAGTTCCTTTACATTCTGAAAAAGAATGCTTATTCACATACATTTTCCTTCGTATTTACATGATGCAAATTTGGCCAAAGAGTACTTTTCCCTTGCTAAAAATGTTACTTGAATATTTTGAAGTAGTATTGGATGCATCAAGTAAATTCAGAACACATTACCAAGAAATAGATGCAAGTTGAATTTATTTGGAAATGAAATCACTTAAAATACCTGCTGTGAGACAATCATTAGAGCATAGTAAGCTGTAGTCTTTGGTTCAGTTTTGCGCACAGTATCCAACTCATTATAAATGTACCGATATTTTCTTTAAGTCAATAGCACTTACTCGTCCCCATCATCCCTTGCCTTTAAAAAGAAGTGAACCGCAAACTTTTGATTATGATCTTGTAGCCATAGAAAACTTGGAAAATATAATCACAATTTAAAATTAACTCTTTGTCTTTAGGTTTTAAAAAAAATGCTTTGAATTGCATACCTTCTCTTAACCACAGGTGATATTTCATAAGTTTAAAGTACACTTTCAAAAAAAGGGTACTTTCAAATAATTTTCCATGCCTTCATTCAGCAGGTAACCCAAACCTTCATAATCCCCAAATGCTGCACTTCAAAGTTATGCTCAGGAAAAAAATATTGAAAAGAACAGCCTCTCTTTCCAGTTGATTTAAAACATCACTAGCTTATTTTCAGTACACATATGGAGTTACTTTTAAAAAGAAATCTTGGAATATTGCCAGGCTACATACAGGAAAGGCTTTTCTCCAGAGAGAGCTAAAATTCATTATCTGAGCTTTGGGACACCCATGTTCCTTCAAAATTTGGACACATCTTTGTTCCTCCATGATTAGTGATAGAAGTTTGACTTAAAACAAGAGACTGCTTACTCAGTGTGTAACTAGACTCTAAAGAATCCAAAAGATTATGTTATTTTGAATTGAAACTGATGTATAATTATACACTTAAATAAAATATTATTTACACGGTAACAGTTTTTAAATAAACTACAGAATATTTTTTAACTAAAATTATTGACAAAAATATAATACCAATTATGTGTTTGTCAGTAACATGAAGTTAAATTTTGGACCCTTTATCTTATTTCTCTCTTCAGTAAATGGCTGGTTTCTCTCATTTAAAACCATGTGAATATTGTTTTTTTTTTTGTAGGAGAAAAATCACTAAATCCAAGGAAGCTAAGGGCAATATAATTATTTCATAGTGTTGTTTGTGACCAATTCATGGTAATAAATATTTCAAACAATTCCATCTATTTTTGATGCATAAAGTAAATTTATAAAAGTGGAACATAGTGTTACAAATTAAAAAGAAAAAAGTAAAATCAACACTTTAATTTCAGTAACAATCTGAAACGTCCCATTGTAAAATATTATACAGTGATAATTATTCTCTCGCTCCCTTATGTATGGTTCCAATGCATGCAACACATTTTAGTTTCCTTTTTTATTTTTTATTTTAGGTGAAAGAGTAAAATCAAAATCCTCATAATTGATGATGAAGAGCCTCTAAATACAAACCAAATAATATATACTGATATTAAGCCAATTAGGTAGACACAGGGCATGATTTCTATAAGGTTTACAGTACCTTAGATGTGCAGGGCATCCATAAAATTGAACAGGTGCTAAGCAGAGCATTAGCTTTAAAATATCAATCCTACACATAAGAAAGAATAAGTGTATTTTGTTGTATGCAGAATAAGGAAGCAAATGGTTTTGTTTATCCCCATATTTATTTAGTCAGAGAGACAGGTGTAGAATTCCAGAAACTGCTTAAGTGAAGGAAGAGAAAATTTTGGCATGTTGGGAGTGTATTTTACGTGACACGTGAGCATTACATATCATAGGTGTTTTTAACCATTTTAATTTTGCTCACAAAGAAGGCCTGGCACTTTCTGTATCTGCATAATTTGATAACATCGGGTATTATGAACTTAATGAAGAATTATTTCAAATGAAACCAAAGCACACGTTCTATTGAAAAGAGTCATGGTAGAGCTGGAATAGGATTACTTCTGTAAAATGAATTAGAACACTATGAACTGCGATGTATCAGTGATAAGTCTCGCTTATTTCAGTCCTACCGCTATTGGAGAAATGGATCAGAGTCACTTGAGCATCACAAATCCTAGGCCATATTTTTATTTCCAGCCTTACCCTTTGTGCTGCTTCCAAGTATGCGGCTCCAGTTGATTTCAAAGGCAGTAGATGAGAGATAAAGAGGAGTCAGGATTGTTCTACCTCAGCAATTCATGATCCCTCTAAGGCCACTGATTTGGAAAGAATAGGGAGACCCTGGCATCTCAGCAGAATAGAACCAGCTACTCTTCTGTATGCTACTCCCATGAGGCAACCCAAGCATTTATCCAGTTTACCATAGCAAATGATTCTCTACGTCCAGAAAATTACAGCTCTCTTCCTCTCTTCACTCCAAGGAGCCATAAAACCTAAATTAAACATAACTGTCCAAAGAGTTATTTTCAGCTACGTGAACATTTCAACAAGGGAAATAAATGGAGCTATGTGATTTGAATAATTTTAAAATATTAAATAGAACGATATTTTGTTACAATTTACCATCACTTATTAATTTTTACATTGTGACTTAAATGTTTTACGGGTCTAGGGTAAAGCTATATAGTATATTGCTAAAACATGTGTGTTTCTGATTCTAAAATGGTTAAAGCTTTCTAAGTAATATTTCTTTCATGTTCTTTATACAGAAATCCCTCTTTTCCCTTTGAAGATATTCTTCATTTCCATTTAAACAGAGTATGTGTGTATATACATTTAAAGGACTCATCTAGCTCCAATAGTCTAACGATATGTTTTAGTGTCCAAAATATTTTTATAGTTGTGGTGAGACTTTCCTAAATGAATACTTACAGTTTTGAAAAACAAATTAATTAAGGTATCACTTTCTTCAAAAGCAGTGACTAAAGGCTATTGAAAGGAGTCAATTAGAATAGGACACTTCAGATATATGTACAAAAATAACTCACATTTATTGAAAACTTAGCATGTTCAGTCACTATACTGTTATTATATGCATCATCCACTTAATTGTTGCAAACCTGTGAGGTCAGCATTATTTTCCCTATTTTACAGATACTGAATGAAAGGATTACAGAAGGTAAATAAATTACTCCAGATTATAGATGGGGCAAAACTGGAGCTTGGACTCAGATCTGAA
The DNA here is from genome assembly GCF_016509475.1 of Prionailurus bengalensis. NCBI lineage: Eukaryota > Metazoa > Chordata > Mammalia > Carnivora > Felidae > Prionailurus > Prionailurus bengalensis. The sequence goes on along the minus strand of NC_057353.1, from coordinate 26,575,291 downwards.
TTGAGAATTCTGCTTTTGACTGCTTTATCATTTCTCTGTTCTGGTGGTATCATATTTTGAACTGGAAAAATTTTAAGGTATGATTTATAGGTAGAGAGGATGTGTTTTAGGACTGTAGTTGTTCAACAAATGTTCATTTCATTGGATTTATAAAATATATTTTATTCTGAAATTATTAGGTCTCTTTTGTGTGTCAGCCCTGTGTTGAGTGCAAACAAAGACAACTAGCATGTGATCGTGGTCCTAGCAGAGTGAACCCTCTAAAGCAGAAGTCAGCAAACTTTTTCTGTAAAGGTCCAGATGGTAAATATTTTAAGCTTTTGGGGTCATACAGCCACTCAAAAGTAATTGACTCTGTCATTTTTAGCATGAAATTTGCCACAGAAAATCTATAAGTAAATGAGCATGGCTATGCTCTAATAAATCTTTATTAAGGAGTCTGAAATTTGAATTTCATATCATTTTCAGGTGTCAATAAATATTCTTTTTCTCATCTTTTTCAACAATTTAAAAATGTGAGAATCTATCTTTGCTCCCAAGTCACACAGATATTGGACTGGATTTGACCGGTGAACCAAGGTTGACCAATTACTGTTGCTGCTTTGTGGATATAAAAGCCACTAGCCACATGTTATTGAGTACTTAATTAAGGCTATTGAGTACTTAAATTTAGCTAGAACAAATCGAGATGTGCTGTAAATGTAAAATACACACCAGATTTTAAAGACCATATTAAAATTTTTAAAGGTCTCATTTATAATTTTATATTGATTATATTTTGAAATAAGATTTAAAATTAATAAAATATGTCATTAAAATTAGGTTCACCTCCTCCTTTTTTTGCCTTTTATTAACATAAGTCCTAGAAAATTTAAAATTACACATGTACATCATATTTTATTTCTACAATGATGCTTCAGAGGTAGCATTATTTGAAGGTCAACAGATACTTACTATATATTTGTGACAATGTAATGATTTATTAGGTATTGAACTGGGATAAAAAGGTCATTAGAGAAAAATGGTTAAGATTTGATCAAGTGTTGAAAGTAGAATAAATATTTTCTATATAGAAAAAGAACCGAGGCCTTTAAGACACAGATATGTTTGTTCTCAGTGTGTGTGTCTGTGGAACTGAAAGTCCTTTTTGCTAGAAAATAACATGTAATAGGAAAAGTGGTGAAAGATGATGCTCTACCAATTAACCAGGATCAGGTTACAAACAACTTTGTTTTCCATGCTAAGGATCTTAAATTTTATCTGAAAAAGGAAGTCAATCACAAGCAATAGGTAGGGGTGGACACTGGAGATCTTCAGGAAATGTGGTAGGTCAGATGGTTGGAGGGAAATAGAGATAAGTCTCGTGTTGGTAGCTTAGACCATGAGGTGAACTGCAATGTCACCTGAAGACAAATGAAATGCAGCACTAGAAAATTACATCTCCTTTGTAGGCTATTTACTTGCATACTTGTCCTGTGGTGGGTGGTGCATGGGTAAGCTGAGACAGTGGGGAAAAGTTCAAGTTGAGACCACAGAAAGTTAGCAACCGGATAGTTACCGTTTTTCTGATATATCGACATTTCAGCTTAAAAGTCAAGGGGGGTCATAGACTGACAGATATGGAAAACTGCAAAATAACTTACAAATTGGGGGTCAACCACTTCACAGATACTTGAATGCCTTGACAAGCATGCATGCCAAATAAGCATCCTTATTAAGACTGAACATTTTCAGGAAGTCTATCACCTCTTTGAAAGAAAGGCATTTATGGCAATTAGAAAGTCATTCTTTAGGATTAAAATTAAAATCATGAACCATTTAGTCTCCTTTCACAAGTAATACCACCACCACGTTTAATTTCAAGAATCCCAATTAGCCATTATATTTTCCAGTGATTGTTCTATCGTGTGAATGAGGTAATTCTTTGATTATTAGATGCCTCCAAGGACACAATTCCTTATTGGAACAGTGATCAAAAAGCATAAAGTTATGTAAGTAAATTTTTCATTATAGAAAGCAAGTCAGAGTGCTCATGTTTTCAAACGCCAATGGCGCATCTCTGCCGGAGACACTCTGCAAGCGTCTCCAGCCAACAAATATTTTTCTTCTTCATCTGCAAAACATGATGTTTCTTTCCCTTTTATTGCATTGTTTAATGACATAACCACGTCCATTTGGCACATCAAGTTGAAAGAAGCCTGTGTCATGTGTGTAATTTTGCTTGGCTAACAAAGTAACAGAAACGAAATACCGTGCTTTCAAATCTTTTTCAATTTCTTTCCTTATGACTTTTTTTTTGCAAACATTTTCTTATTTTCTAATTGTTTTCATAGTCTTCATTGTCTCCCCGCACAGATCTGATTTTCCAGTCTTCCGTAGTGTAAACCTTCTGGTTGTTCGTCATGTGGTATTCAGGGGAGGTTTTCCAATACATACTCTTCAGATCCAATGGTTTCTGGAGAGGGCAGTGCTTTCCAAAGCAGGGAATTGCAGAGAGAGGGAGGGAGATCCACCTTCCAAGCTTATCAACTCTACTTCAAAGAGTACAATTCGTGTTATTTTCTTTTTTGGCCACATAAGTAAGATTTTCTTTGATTAAAATAGTTCCACTGTTCTAGAAACTTGGCCAAATATTTCAGTCTGGCTTCAAAATATTTACCAATTTCATTTCCCTCTTCTTTCACACCTTTTGCAATGAAGTTGTAACAGATGGTAAAATGGGAGATCTGTGGAGAAAAAAAATATAAAAGATTTGAAATGCAGAATTTACTATGGGGACAATTATGAGTTTTGCAACTCCACACCCATTGGCCAGATGAAGAAAATAAAGAAAGGTTATGGTTGAGAGAGAGAGTTGTAAAGCTGCACCTTGGAAGTGTAATGAACAATGCTATTCCCCTTTCCAAAAGAGAGAGGGCTGAGGGGTACTACAACCTTACCTTATGCCTTATGAGGCGGTACCCACAGGACTGTGGAAAGCATCTGATATGCACCTCTAAACCTAGGTGAGACCAGGGAGAGTAGACTGATGTCTGAGTCATCCCTAAGAAAATAGCAGGAGAGCATTGGTGACAGTAACAGGTCTTTGCCCTGCCCTTGTATCCTACCGTGGAAAAAACTTGGTCCACAAAGAGATTGCATGGTAAACCAGGAGTAAGACTGGGTTAGAGGAAAGAGTGTTGCAGTTACTGAAGATGGACTCTGAATTTCCCCAAAGCCCCTCATAAAGAAAAAAAAAAGTCACCTCAACCAACCCCAGGCTCAGGGAGTGAGAAGCCACCCAAAAATAAAAACTTCTGTTCCATCCCCAGCCTCCTCTGCCTCCTCCCATTTCAACTCTACAGTGAGAACCAGAGGAAGTGAATGAGGAGAGTAGACGGTGAATATCTCACTTCTTCCAGAAAAACACTTCCAGTTATAGAGCTTATTGTGGTTTAGAGAGGAGAATAAGTATTCAGTTTGATTTAGTAAAATGTTGAATAATATACTGGGCTAGATGCATTCCAATTACTGAATCGAAGCTCTAAGCTGGAACTTAAAACCATTTTAGGACTTTTACTAAAGAGTTAACAGCAATACCATAGGAACTCTTTATTTGAACACAGCCTATAAGCTATGGGTTTAACCAGCATTTATTTAGTTTGTTTCAGTCACACACATGCACACTCACATGCACACACATTCATACAACATTCACCTTTTAGAAAATATAGTATGCATTTCTATATTTTCTATAACTACTTTTTGTATATACTGTTTACTGACTTCAAATAAGGCATCAAAGTGCTCCAAAAACCAGCTGTACCCCCACTTTCTACATAAAGGACCCCAGATTCCCAGAGAGGCTGTCTGTGTATCAGGATTCATCTGAAAGTCGGGATGTGTTTCTATCAAAGCCAATACCATAGTTAGAATTCTGAAAGGAATAGTGTATGTCGCCTCTCCTCCAGAAGCTCACAATTGAGTGGGATTTGTTTGTGAAATATAAAGAGGCTCAGGAGAGGAAAAAAATCCACTGTTCTAATTTTTTTATTTCCTTATTTCCCAAACAGTGAATAGCAAAACCTGCCTACAAAAATAAAATGTGTACTAGGTTTAACTTCAGTTCATTGCAGTTTTTCTGATTGGAATAAACTTTTTCCTTCTCTCTCCTCTGGATGGGCCAAAAGCAAAAATGATGAGCTCAATTTCCCACAAAAGATGAGAGAAGGAAAAAAAAAATTAAGGCATTTCAAATAAAGCTAATAAATCCCAATTAATATTCCACTTCTTGAACAATCAGATATTCTTTAGCTATAAATAATATAGAGCATGATTACAATAGCAATCATAATAATAATCGTAACAATTTAAACTTTTATAAAAACCCTTTTTCAAAGATTTAAGCTACTTTCGTATGCAATGATAAGCAAAATTTAAATCTGAAAGCACTGTGACATGATCCTTCATTTTGATTACTTATACTTCTTAAATCTTCGTTTCCTTTTTAAATTTTTCCTACTCGTGATATTTTTGGGTTTTTTTTTATGCATTTATACAATTTTAATCTCGTTGTTTTAGAAACTCCTATGAAGGCCTGCTTTCAAAGTTGAGAATAACAGTTCTCTGTCCAATATAATTACACATGTTTATTAGGTCATTTTTTTTCTAAACCAATGTTAGCAAAAACAAAAATTTGTTCACACTGGAATATCATGAAGTTAAAGAAGACATTCCTGTATCAGTTTATTTTAGGATTTGTAGTTTAAAATATGCCAGACTCTTTTGCCTTTGCTGGGGCTGTTGAGGATTTGTGTGTTTTTTGGTTTTTATTTTGTTTTGTTTTAAGTCACAGTGATGTTGTTAAGCAGATTAGTGTAAAGTCCAGGCTTGCTCCTATTACAAGGAGGAATCCTTTCAGGTGCCACAATAGGTTGTAACACTCTGAGCAATGCAATAATCTGAGATGCCTAACAAATCACCCATCAGCAGGGAAATACAAATCAAAACTATGATGAGATACCACTCACACCTGTCGGAATGACTAAAACAAACAACACAAGAAACAACAGATCTTGGTGAAGATGTGGAGAAAGAGGAACCCTCTTCCACTGTTGGTGGGAACGCAAACAGGTGCAGCCACTCTGACAACAGTGTGGAAGTTCCTCAGAAAACTAAAACTAAAACTACTCTACAATCCAGCAATTGCACTACTGGGTATTTACTCAAAGGCCACAAGAATACAGATTTGAATGTTTATAGCAACATTAGCATAAATAGCCAAACTACAGAGAGAGCCCAAATATCCACTG